>NC_135722.1:22447086-23047086 GCF_964656455.1 Halichoerus grypus | reverse complement strand
ATTCATATTTTAGTAACAGGGGAAAAGAGGTGTGCGAAGGTGAAGTAGCTTGCCTAGATCATGTATCTTGGAAGGGGCTGAATCAGTTCAAACCTAGACAGTCTGGGACTTGCATTTGAGTTCTTAATCAGCTCACGCTGCAATATGTGACATGGTCCGTGCTATGATATCTGATGCCCCTGTTTTCTTTCTGCTAAGTTGTTAATTGATGTTCTGCTAATTATGGTTTGCAGTCCACACTGTTCCCTTTCTTATCTGACTTGCCCATCTCTGAGTTGCTCAAGGCTTTAACTCACACTGCTTCTGACATCCTCTTTGCCGTAGGGATAGATCCTTTTGGATCCAGTTCTTTTACACTGATGTTCCACAGTGGAGCTACTTGGTCCCCAGGGATGCAGTAATTTCACTGATATGCTGCATCCTAGGGTAGGTGAAGAGAGGAGGAGAGGTAGCAGGAAGGGCTGCACAGGAAGAATTGATAAGCCCAGTCCTAATTTGAACCTGGAAGCCCAGCCCTCCACCCTAAAATTCAGCCCTTGTTGCTGAATTGGGTTAATTCAAGCAGTCTTCTTAATTACTTGTACTTATTTGTCCCAGCAGATCATACATTGGTCTATTCCCCCATTGTGGATACATTTTAAAAGATGTTCTCCTCCGCCATGGGCTGTGGGACCACTTTAAAATCAGGGATGTAGCCAGACCCTACAGACCCTAAGCCAGAAGTGTTCTTAGGCATCTTGTGTTATGGAAGACTTTTGGGGGAGGATTGTACAACTTCATATGATTGCCTGTTCAAGGCCTGCCATAAAATAAATTATGTATGGTTACTAAGGAAACCAATGACCAACTATTAAAAACCACATTTATGAAATGGCAATGTATGTGCCTTTTTACAGAGTCATTAAATATTAATATCTAGGAGCAAGTCTGATAAGTATCATAATTTCAAAATCATTATAAACATAAATGATGTTTCAAAGTGTACCAAAACTGTAGAAGGATATAAAAGCATCTGATTTCTATGGTAACAAAGTCACAGAAACTACTAATACTACTGTGGTTTGTTGCCTACATCTGTGTATAATTGAAGAAAATGCTCAGTCTCATTTACAGGTTACTGAAGAAAATAGTTTTCCATTGAAGTTCAACAACCCCTAAACTCTATCCTAGACCTCCTTAGGTGATACCCATGTAGCAAAGCTTCACATACCATCTTTTTGCTAGAAAGTGGAATGTGGCCCTTACTTGGTAGTTTGACAGAAGAGAATATAAGTTCATGGACAGGTAGATGCCAGGCCTTGGAGGAAGATTCTTTGTGTCCTGCAAAATTAATTAGGAAAGTCAGTGAATAGAAAATTCTAAGTTTTGTTCTCACTTCAGTTCTGCCACTAACCATCTAGGTGACTTGGACAATGAAATTTGCTTCTTTAGGTCTCAGATCTCATTAGGAAAGTAAGGAAGTTTGACTAGCTGATCTCTGAGGAAGAATTTCACATTCTATTATTCTAAGGATCTTTTCTTCTACTTGGTTCCATGTCACCTATATTTTTTCTTGCATGGTATTAAATGAGAACAGGAAAATGTCATATCATTTGCCAGACTATTTCCCCAGGACATCCTTCACTTTAGAATTTGCCTTTCCTTTTCCTTCAGGAATAAGAACATTCCCTGAAACAAATGTTCCTTTCCTTGAATGAAGATATTTGTAGCTGAAGGAGACTTTGCACATACTTGAGAGAAAAGAAAACTTAGATGTAAAATAAGCTATTTTCTTGGCTAGCTGATTTTTGCATTTCCTTCATGGTTACTTTTTTGTTATCTGAATTTTAAGAAATTGCTTTTTCATAGTCTGACTTCTCTTTTGAAGATCTCTAGGATCTACTAATGAAACCATAACTGATAATAATAATAATAATAATAATAATAAGATAAAGTGGAGTGAACCAAACAAAATTAGCTTGCTGCATTAATTTTTATTTTTATGAGAAAGGTGAGAAAACAGTTCTGGGTGATACTTAAGCAATGGATGGTCCAATTTGAGACATTCGAAGGCAGAAGGAGAATGGAGGATTTAACCATACTGAAACTTAAAATATCACCCAGGCAGTTGGGTTCTTGGGCTGTCTCTTATCTAAGTGTGGCTCTTTATGAATATGAAATATAAGTTAAAATGATGAGTACATATGTGACATGCCTAATTCAATGCTTGGCATACACAGAGGCTAAGAGAGGGGCAGGAAACTGGAAACCCCATGAGATTTTTGCTGCTTCTTTGTTTTGTCCTCAAGGAATTTCAGCTTTCTTGGGTTCTTACCGAATGTGCTATTTTAGACCCACTATGACCTGAAATAAGTCCCCATAAGTAAAAGTTGCCTTTAGTCTTATTACTTACTTACTCTGTCTCTAAAGCCAAGTGATTTCTCCAAAAAGCATGCAAATCCATAGGAAAACACTTTCAGGTTCATTCCTGCACAATTGAAATCTTTCTTCTTTGAAGAAGAAAAATTCTTCATCGTCTTATACCCATCACATCCCCTTTTCCTTTGGGTCCTCTACAAGTGAACTGAAAGATAAATCCAGCTCACAAAGTACTTGTAGATAGTAGGAACTTGATAAACTTCAATTAAAAGATAATTTCTGTTTCTGGTCCAGTGTATAAATAGCTTAGAAGTTGTTACTCTGTCCTAATGACAAGCAAAAAACTGAACAAACTGAAAGAAAATTAACAAATTAATAACTCTTCCTAGCTCTTCCAGAGAAGTAAAGTCACAGGACAAGTTACTGCCCCCCAAAATTAGAGAAACAGAGAATTTTAACTTAACAGAGAAGAAACTCATGAGCAGAAACCTCCTTAGGAACCAGTACAGGCTAGGAGAACCTAAACTGTAACTGACAAATTGCTGGAGGGTCAATGTGGACAAGTCTGAGAATTAAGAACTCCTTGGAGATCAAGGCAGAGGAGGGTCCACACACTTTTGTGAATTTTATCTCTCAAACCTCTACCAGGATTTCACAGTAAATATTTGAGGAAAATTCTCTCATGCTTCTGGTAGGGGGAGAGGAAAAGGAACCATTTTGAAATATGCTAGAGTACTCTGTTCTTAACAAGGCCTGCCTTCAAGAGAAACTTTTACCAGAAACCTAATCTATTGGGGTTTTATGAGAGCCCAACTGACCTGAGTGAGGGAAGGGATTTCCCAGCCTTCTGTGGCCATCTTTTCCCACCTAACTAGGTGTGGAGTTGAGAAGCACCTGCAAGATTTACAGTCCAAGGGCACATGCTCACTAAAAGACTGAGACCTAATTATAGGACTACAACATGCGTTTCTTGTCCCCTACAACTTGCCACCATATCACTAAAGCCCCATTTACTGGAGTTCTTTTTCCCATTCTGTCATATCCTGCTTTTAACAAAAAATTACAAGGCATACTAAAAGCAAAACACACAGTTTGGAGTGAAACATTTAAAATGTTATTTATTTTTAGTTAATTAATTTTGATTGAGGTATAATTGACAACACTGTGTAAGTTTAAGGTGTATAACATGTTGATTTGATACATTTATATATTGCAATATGATTACTACCATAGCTTTAGCGAGCACTTCTATCACATCACACTATTAACATTTTTGTGTGAGGAGAACATTTAAGATCTAATCTTTTAGCAATTTTGAAGTATATAATATAGTATTGTTGGCTATAATCACTATACTGTGCTTTAGATCTATAGAACTTATTCATCTTCTAGTTGCAAGTTTATACACTTTGACCAACATCTCCCCCATCCCCCAGTCCCTGGTGACCACCATTCTACTCTGTTTCTATATGTTCAGCTTTTTTAGATTCCACATGTGAGTGATGTACAATACTTGTCTTTCTTATCTGGCTTATCTCACTTAGCATAATGCCCTCAAAATCCCTCCATTTGTTGCTAATGGCAGGATTTCCTTCTTTCTCGTGGCCGAATAATATTTCATTTCACATATATGCCACAACATCTTTTTATATAAATGTATTTTCTGAGTATTTTATTTAAAGGTATGCAAACTTGAATTTTATATTGGAGGTAGTTTTGCATACCTATAAGGACTCTGGAGTTGGTCAGAACTGGGTTTGTATTTTGCCTTTGCAGTAGATGATTACAAAATGACCACAATCGTTCTTGCCCTCATAGGTCTGTGCCCTTTGCAGTATGATTTTGTACCCCTTCCCATCTACTTTCCAGCCCTTGAGTTGGAGCTGGCATTATGACTTGGTTGACTAACAGAAAGTGGTAGAAAACATGATATACCAGTTCCACTATAACCTTCAATAGGTCTTGCACGTATCTGTGTGTTCTCTGGATACTCTGTCTCTCTTATTCCAGTTGAGTCCCAGAGATGAGAGAGCCCAATCAAGATCAACAAAACTGCCTACTTGACCCACAGCTGACCTCAGATGCATGAGGAATCCCAGGAAGAACAGAGAAATTGCCCAACTCAATCAAGCCAAAGTATTAATCTGGAAATGGGGGCTAAATAAGGATGATTGTTTTGAGCTAGCAAATTTTGGTATGGTCAGTCAGACAACACCGCTGTGGGAGTAGATATCTGATACAGTCTTTGTCTTTTACCAAGTGTGTCCTTGCATAACATGCTTCTTCCTCTTTTAAGTGGAGTTCATGTTACTGTTAAGACGTCTCTAATGGGATTAGTGTGGGTTTGTGTGAGAGGATGCATGTACATGGCGCAAAGGAGGAGCTCAGTGTGAGCTAGTTGTTACTACTGTTTTCTTTTCTACTATGAATTAACCATTATTTTGTTGGCTTCTATGAGAGGCTTTTGCTTCTCCTAATTAATGCTTTGGGTCCTAGCTCCCCTTTGTGGAACAAATAGGTGGCAGCAAATAAAATCCAAACTTTTGCCTAACCAGAACATGGTGTGGGAAACAGTCAGGGATTCTGAATTCAGATAATCAGTGTTCGAATCCTTGCTCTGCTATTTTCTGGCTTTTGTGGACTTGGGTAACTTAATTTCTCTGGGCCTCAGTTTTTTCACTTGTAAAATGGGACCAACGATAATACCTGCCTTCTTCAGTTGTTAGAAATATTAACTGATGCAGATCTAAAGTACTTGGAGCAGTGCCTGGCATACAGTAAACACTCAGAAATACGTGGTAAATGTTATGTTATTGTCATTATCATCAACATCATCATCATTATTGAGATTTAGCATCTTCTAGAGATGAGTTGAATCCCTGGTTTGCACCATGTGAAATTCTGGAAGAGCTTCTGCCTTAAGCACAGATGTATTCAGCTTCTGCTCTGTAGTCCACAGGTCAGTAGCCATTCACTAGAGTTCAGCCATCTGCTAGGAAGCTGGCAGATGCTCTGAGTCTTTACACACGGTCACAGGGAACAACTGGTCCAGAAATAACACCCCATAAAGATTCTGAAGAGAGCCAGGAAATGGGAAAAGGGAACGACCCATTGCACTGAGCAAATGGCACTGACTAATGTGGGGGTTAGCCTCTGAATAAAGAACTGAAAGCCAGAATCAGACAGTTGCTATGGGACTAGGCTCATTTGGAAGGAGTGGATCAAGAGTCCAGCTAACACAACAGGTTTGAACCTTTAAGATAGACAGTAATATTGTCTGAAAAATCCACTGATATATCTTTTAAAGGAGATACTTTATACTTAGTGGTAAAAAATGCAAGGAAGGGATTTTGTATGGTGTTAAGAAATAATGGGCTTTTAAATCTAACAGAACTGGGTTTGATTTCTGTCTTTCTCATTTAATAGCTGTCTCACTTTGGACCAGTTTCTTCATCTCTCTGAGTTTCAGTTCCCTCATTTATAAAATTAGATAATAATCCCTCTTTCATGGAGCTAATGAAGGGATTAAATCACATAACTATATAAAAAGCCTAACAGTGTCTGACACCTAATAGTCACTTAATAAATGGTATGTGTTACCATTATTATTGTTATTAAGTAAACACCATCTGCCAAAATCTTTGTATTGCCAGAATCTCCTCCTGTGTTGCCATTTTTCAGTTGTCTCATATGTTCTGGCTTATCCTTTTTATTCTTCTACATACTCTACCGAACTTTTGATATCTGCCCTTCTGATGTCCAACTAATGACTTTGACATCACACAACTCATTGATTATCTTCTGGGCTGGCTTTGACATTGGGCATCTGCATCATTTTTACTTGCATTTTCAAGGTTTTAATTTCATTATGTCCTATCACTGTGAGCGAACAAGAGAGTAGAGAAATCAGATGAGCCCTAAGGAATTATCTAAGTTTGGGATGCACTGTCAGGAAGGCAAGGAACAGGGTCTACCAGGTCAGGAGGCAGGAAGTGAGGTACTAATTGGTACCTCTATCCTATGAGATGCAGAATAAGAAACATTTGCTCCAAGTGTTTTATACTGTGAAGTAGGTGAAGTCAGTCATGGACTCTTCCATTAGGGGTAGAATTTAAGGTAACTTCATGTTCAGGGATTTCTCAGATCATTTTCTCTGCTACTTTTTTAAGTTGATTATGGAAATTTGAAAAAGAAAAAAAGGCAAGTTAGGATAAGAGGTTTCTCAGGGGATGACAAAACAAAGAAATACTGTTTTTCTATACAACTAATTTTGTTTCTGTCCCTGGTGTTCTACTCTGCCACATTTATCTCTTTTGGAACTGGATTATCAGAGCTTGGATGAGTTAAGCCATTTTTTTTTTTTTTTTTAGGTTCAATTCCATCAGCTCCAATTTTCTTCTTTTACTTGTAGGTGCCAGGTAGTCTTCTATGGAATTACTGAGAGATCAAGAAAGATTCCTTTTCACAATTGATGTACCATTCATTGTGGGCCAAGAGTGTCAACTTTCTATGAAATGATAGGATTCCTGCAACCAGGTCCACACATCATCATTCTCAGAACAACAGACTTTGCTTGGTATTAAAGATGATCACTTTAAGGTTTAGAACTGTAATGCACAAACTTAGAAACAATGATGATGCTCATACATGTAAAAATAGAAGGACAAAGTATGAAGTATAGTTTTCTTTCCACATGAAATATAATGCTCCTTCCCGGGTTGTCTAATAGTAGTGCTTCTGCAGCGTGGTCTGGGGATTTATGCATTCTTACACTGTGTTTCTCTCTGGTGTTTTTCTCTTGCAGGCTTTGTGGGGATTTTAGAGATGATGAAATATGGTGTCTTACGGTGTAATCCATATAGACCAATGCAATGATAACTAATGATGTACCAGTACTTTATATTAAAATGCATCATTTCTTTGCTTGTAACTGAGGGTTGTTTCTTGTAGGATATGCAAGTTCCAAGATAGATCATCATAATAAAATGATATGAAATGTCATAGCTGAGAGAGTTCCTACAAGATAAATGATGGTAGTAACTAGCCCATTGTCATTCAAGCTTATTCTCTAAGTTTTTCTCCTCAGCTCCAGTGATGGTGGATGACTTGGGCTGAACAGATCCACATGCCTATGGGATAAGTGACAAAGCCCCTTTGTGTTTCAGTGTCTTTATCTATAAAATGGGAATATCAGTAGTACTCTTTCAGAGGGTCATTTTGAAGAGGAAAGGAGATAATTCATGTCAAGTAATGAAATACAGGTAATATTCACCTAATCATCATTTATGGTGGCTGTTATTACTACTACTATTAATTCATTTTGTGGTTGATTGATACATAATTGCACAGTGATTTGCTTTGGTTAGTGATGCAATGGGTAGACTTAAAGCAGATTGGAATTACATAGTTTAGCTGGAGATTGAATTATTATTTACCAGTGGGACTAATGAGGGATACTGCAACCAAAAATGATTTTTAGAAGGAAATGCTAGGTTGCTCAGGTATTTCTGGGTAATTCATATGGACTGTTCCAATGTAACCATATTATACAACTCCGCTTTTAAAAATGGCAACTTTTATCTTCTTGAACAATTTTAATTCTTGGAGCTTAACTTGATAGTAATAGCCAAATGGTAATATTTTCACACTAATATAATCTGGAGAGTGCCTTTTGGCTTGACTACATACTTGGGTTGAAAAGGAAACTAGGACACAAATTATTTGATTCAGAATGTTGCTGTGTGTTGTCTCATAGTGTCTACTCATGTAATAATAATCACATTATTGCACAACTAGTTTATCCTAGGAAGCAGCCTAGGCACATAAAATCCTATCTCTGCCCTCAAGGAATTTATAGTCTTGTGGATGGACAGAGGTACAAATAAAGATTGCCACGTAACACATGTAACATGAGATATACCACAATCAAGTCTTGTATAGATATAAATAGGAAGAAGGAAAAAAAAGCCTTTGAATTAGATATAACTGAGTGTTATACTAGAGGAGCATAGAATGATATATTTTGACCCAGAAAGGATTTTGGAAGATATCAAATCCAATCAGAGCAGGCATCATTTAAAACTGTGGCTCAAAGTTTCCTGCTTCAAAACTTAGCAGGAAAACTCAAGATGAGTAGAGACATCTTTATTGTGCCTCTTTGCTCTTCCTAATTTCAGCATAATAAAGGGCTTCTGCTTTCAAGAGGAGAAAGACTATCCTGCTGCTCCCGGGGCCATGGGGAAGCATTCAGGGGTCAGGGTGGTCAGAATTCACTGGAACCACTGTACCGTGGAACACCAGTGGTTCCAGGAGGCAGCTGGGCTCCTTCAAAATAAGCCACCGCATGAATGGCGAATAAAATGAACTGCCCTTCCTTTTCTTTCTGTGAATTGTTGTTGGTTTATTACTTTTTTGCTCATTGATTTATGGTCTTCCGTTCACATTTCTGGTTCATCTAGACTTCAGATTTATGTCTCCTTTCTGTAGTGGCTCTTGATTGTTCCTTGTGGAATCATCATCATCCCAACGAATGATGGAGGGCCCACCGTGTCCATCTCTAATCCTCATACACTCATCTGGGGTGGATTTTATCACCAGTTTATAAAAGGAAAAAAAATTAAGTGACTTGCTCAAAGTCTCACAGTAAGTTAGATGCAGAGCAGATATTTGAATCCAGGCATATGTGACTCTCAAATGTTTGGGTTTCCACCCCCCGCCTCAGTTTCTCACACATAAATGACTCTGGGTGCCACCTCTGGCTGGCCCCCGGCCGCTGCATCTGACACCTGAGTCATTGCAAACTCTTGTTGATGACTTGGCATTTCCCAGAGTCTGTCTGTACCAGGAATTCAGGCAGGAATGCACCGTAGGTGCCGGCAAGAACCGCAAAGAGAGTCAAGTATACAAGACCTTGTATAAATGTGAAGGCGACTTGGACAAAAAAAAAAAAAAAAAAATCAGAATTTGTGTCTTATTTTTGGCCTAACTTATGATATTATGATTGTGTCAACCTGTTATCTGGAAGTAAAGCAACCTACATCATACAAGTCCTTTGGGCAGGGGCTCACCTTCCCCTGAGGATTCTCTTAGTCAAGAGAGGCCATTTCTGTTTCGTTTGCCAAATGAGCAAGGCAGCCCGGGGAGGGCATTTTCTGCTCCAGCCTCTGCTGATGTAGTCCCAGTATGTGTTATCCGCCTCTGCTGATGTAGTCTCAGTATGTGTTATCCGCCTCTGCTGATGTAGTCCCAGTATGTGTTATCTTTGAGCACCACATATGCATAAAGAACAGGGCACAGGATTAGCACAGCATGCTGGCAGCAGTAATACAAGATTGTTGGGCTTGAGACAGCTTAGTTTCTGTCTCGTCTGAACATGTAAACTGTCTCTCTGTCAGATATGGTGATTTCATTACTAGTGTAGCACTGGATGGTGTGGGCTCTGCATCAGCTAATGAATAAATAAATCCAATCAGTAATTGAATTTCTGCATTAGTGATAAGCATTCCTTGTAAAGAAAAAGAGAGAATATTCAGCAGGGAGAAACTAAGTAGTGCAGAGTAAGGTAGCATTCCAGCAAGATTTGTATTACCAGAGGGCAACTTGGTGGCAATGTAGACAGGAACAGTGGTTGCAAGGAAAATGCCCCCAGCATGTCGATTCCATGGAGAGACAGAGACTGAGGAGAGAGATTTTTTATGTAAGATTCCTGTCCCACCTTTTCCATGTAATCTTTCACTTGCCTAGAATCCTCTGTGCCTGGGAGACAATAAGTATAGTGATTATGAAGATGGGTTCTGGAGACATAGAGACCTGGGTTTTCTCAGCTTGTTATTTTTAGCTATATAGCCTTGGGCAGGTTAGTTCCTTATCATTAAAATTGGGGTAATAATCTCATGCTGTCTGTCATTAAGAACTAAATTCATTTGTTATTGTTTACTCCTGGCCAACACCCTCCAGTGGGAGTCATGGATGAGGTTACATTAGGGGATGTAGAGCTGATTTAACCTCCAAGACTCTGAGACTCCAGTCCCTTCAGGTTTTTCTATACTCCTTCCTGCATTATATACAGAGAGTATAATAAAAGAGCTTTCCAGTTTAGTATTTCCCCCAGATTTATATAAGGACAGATACTCTCAAGTGCCTTGTCTCTAGATAAAATCCTCCCATGGGAATGCTGCAATGCCTAGCTAGACCCTTCATCCTCCTCACCCCCCTATACCAAACTGTGTCCCTCCTCATCCTCAAAACACTGTTGAAAAGTCATCCTTAAATACCTCTAGTGTGAAGCTCATGTCACTGTCTTCTGTTGTGTCCCCAGCATCCACTGCAGGACCTCCCACATAGCAGATGATCATAAGTGTTTATAGATGGCCTGTAATTCTCTTCCCTCCATCTAGAACTTCTGGATGAGTGGCTCCATGTCTTCTCTCTCCTTTTTATTTTCATAAACTCTGTGCAAAGAAGAGAGTCCGTTTTACTTTCCCTTCTGTTCTGGTGGATGACCATATAACTTTTTAATCTCAGGGACATTTTTGGAGGATGAAGTGAAATAATGTATGCAGAACACTTAGTGTGGCCCTTAGCACATAGTGGGGATAAATAACTAGTGACTAATATTACGAGTAGTATTCCATAGTCTCAGTGAAGGTTAGTGTTTGTAAGCCTATTGTGTTTAGTGGGAGCACTATCCCTGTCTTCGCTCTGCTCCCTTGTTGTGGAGAGAACTTTCCACACCATGTTGCACAGCGAGTGGGCAGGTAATGGCTCCTGGCCCAGGCAGTGGAATGCACAGGCATGCACGCCGAAATGAAGCGGATCATTGTCATGATGGGACCCTCAGGCTGTCTGCTGTCTGGCACGAGCACTGGGGAGGAGGCAGCAGCTGCTTCTGATGCTTCCGGTAATTATGATGGAGGATGATTCAATTCCATGTAGGATCCAGGACCCGAAGGGAACAATCTGGGCTAAGTCAGCATGTGCCTAATGAAATCGTTTAGCTTGGGCTGCGGACTTACCTACCACAAGCTGTGATCTACTGCATTCTAACAAAGCCATCCTGGGAGACGATGCTGCTTAGGAAAGGGAAATGATCAGTAAAATTCACTCCTTGCGGCCGGCCTTCCAAATTTGTACTATGACCCAACTGTCTTGCAGGTGAGATGGGAAAATAACTTGCTTCCTATGGCCAGAGGAGTCTCTGTCTCTGTCTTTATATGTCTTTATATGGCATCACTCCTCTAAGGTGCCTTTCCCAAAATCAGTGGGCACTTTTTCCAAGGCTGTGGAGGCTACCTCTTTAATATTAGATTCCCCATCATTCTATATTGCTTTTGGCAGCCACCCACAGAAAATGAATCAGGTTTATTCTCACATGGCTTTCAGTTAGATGCTCAATTTATTAACATGCCACGGTGTGGTTATCAGTGATGGGACTCTCACACAGTATCCAAGCAACTGGATCTCAAAGTCTGTTTATGTGTCTCCTGCTACAGGACATCCTGCCCCTTCCCTCCAAGCAGGAAGTGGGTTGAGGCAGGTCATCCCCGGACATCAAATGATGGCACAGATGGTTATAAAATCACCTTTATTTAACCTTTTCCTGTGCTCAACCAGTGGAAAAAGACTGGAAGCTCATAGGAATGTGATACGGAGACATTTTGGATTTTGTGAACTTACACATGTCAGAATGAGAGGCGACTGCAGTCCCCAACACTTGGTAAATGTAGCGCAGCTACCTCCGTCAGGACTCCTAAGAGCACGTGTCTCTTCTGGTGCATTTCGTGTCTCTGTTGGCTTTGGCATTCTGACCCATGCTATGTAGCCTTCCCATGCAGATGTCTCATCAGTATGGAATATCAGCTTAGGCGCCTGATGAAGATAAGTACTGGAACCAACACTGACCGACTAATAGCTTGACTTTACACCTGGATTTTTTTTTTTAAATTGCTGCATGAATTGTATTGGCTTCCATGGGAAGAATGAGAGTGAGCATGACTGATTCCCCTGCTGATTTAATAGAATTGATAGTTAAAAAAAAAAAACAACAACCAATAAAAATAACAAGCAAGCGAACACAATTGGCCTAATTTTTCTTTCAAAATAAATTGTCTGCGTGTTGGACTGAGTTCAATGAAATCATCCGGTGGTTCTGGCATCACGTAGACAGCACACCATAATCTTACATGTCAAGCTAATGAACATTGAAATGAGTCAATGAAACAGCTGTTGCCAATGAAGTAAACACTAACGTATGGCAATTCCTACACACCACCAGGTGATGGTTGTTTTCCTTGTCCCCAGTGGGGACTGAGGAGGGAGATACAGGAAGCTGCCTTTACCTGAGATTGAGTGAGACTCTCTGGCAGGTTTCCTCAGAGGAGCCACAGAGTAAGTTTATTAACCACTATTAATTAAATACTACAGTGAGCTCATAGCAGCATATTTGCCTCTGTCGGAGGGGAAAAGGTAAGAAATGAACTTGTTCGAGCCTGCCCTTGGCAATTCTGGACTCAGGGCAAGTGTGAGAATGGTGACCTAAAGGACATAGGTCTTTCAAAGTTATGAATCAAACTTACAGATATATTTTTTTAAAGATTTTATTTATTTAATTGACAGAGAGAGAGACAGCGAGAGAGGGAACACAAGCAGGGGGAGTGGGAGAGGGAGAAGCAGGCTTCCTGCTGAGCAAGGAGCCCGATGCGGAGCTCGATCCCAGGACCCTGGGATCCTGACCTGAGCCGAAGGCAGACGCTTAACCATCTGAGCCACCCAGGTGCCCCAAACTTAGAAATATTTATGTAAAATATGTTCCATCCTCTTCTCTTGACCAATATAACTTCATATTATCCTAGAAAGCCAGGTACAAATGTAAAATTCTTGAATTTACCATAGTTCTGTGGTGAAACCTAATGGTGTAGGGCCCCCAGCCCCTAGTCCATAGCTTGCCATATTTCTGTTTGTATCTCTAGGTTCTTTCCATACAAAGGCAGACACGCCAGTTTGCTCCATTTATACCCCTCCTGGGCTGAAGATCATTTGGGTTGGGAATTCTGGATTCCTAGATAACCAAAATGGTCTAGAGAGAGGACAGGGGCTTTGGATGGTCAGGTCCTCCCTGGAGTGTGGAGTGAGGCATGGCTGGAAAAGGGTTCTACGTATGTTTAGGAGCAGTACCAGAATTTTTCTTAACTATAAAGTTGCTGAATTTATATCTCAACTTTTTCCCTTTGGTATTATTTTATGCTGAGTCTCTGCATATCCTATCGGTCGATTAGCTCGTAGCCACCTGGGACTGTATCCACTATCCCTCGATTTTCCTAAAACTGTAGAACATAGCATTTCTCAGATCCTCCTAAAACAGGGCAGACAATGCTTTAAAAGGCAGAGGCTTAGACTCATGCTCTTTTATATATAACTGGTGTGACCTCAGGCTATTTAGTTAACCTCTCAGAATCTGTAAGATGGGAATACTAACTCTTATTTTATAAGGAGAAAGTGAAGATTGAAAAACGATATAGCATAGGGCATCGCCATGTAATAGACACACAATAATGGTTAATTGCAGTATTGTTATTGTTGTTTTATTATTGTCACTGTTAAAGACTGAAGAAATATGGAGTAAGACTGTCTGAACTTGAATCCTTCTTTTTGTGAAATTTACTGTGTGGCCAAAGGCACATTATTGAACCTATATGTACTTGTATTTTTTCATTTATAAATTGATTTTACTTCATAAGGTTGTTGTATTAGTCTGAGTTCTACAGAGAAATGGAACCAATAGGGTATATAGATAGATAGGAGATTTATTACTGGAATTCCTCACATGCTTTTGGAGGCCAACAACTCCCATGATCTGTGATCTGCCTTCCAAATGCTGGAAAACCAGGAAAGCTGGTGGTGTGATTCAGTCTGAATCTAAAGGTCTGAGAATTGAGGAGCTGATGGTGTAAGTTCTGGTCTGAGTCCAAAAACCCAAGACCAGGACTGGCATTTTCCAAGGACAGGAGATTGATGTCTCAGCTCAAGCAAAGAGGAGAATTTGCTCTTTCTCCATGTTTCTGTTCTATCAAGATTGGATGATGCCCACATTGGTGAGGACAATCTTCTTTACTTGGTCTACTGAATCAAATGCTAATCTCTTCTAGGGACACCCTCACAGACACTCCCAGAAGTAATGTTTTACCAGCTTTTGGGGCATCCCTTAGACCAGTCAAGCTGACACATAAAATTAACCATCACAGTTGTTAAGATTAAATGAGTTAATACATGAAAAGTGCTTAGACATATATGCACAGTACATACTCGGTATTAATTATCATGTCATGCCCTGTCAAGCTTTGAAGTGGACCTTAAGCTTTGGGTTTGGGGGGAGGAATGTGGCTGAGGAATGAGTGGCTCTCTCACAGGGTGAGTCAGAACACTTCCAAGCATCTTTCCTACTCAAGCCTTTTTTTTTTTTTTAATCAAATTTTGCTAACTCAGAAGTTTTTCCCCCTATGCCTATAAAGAAGCATAGCTGAGTTTAGAGAAAAGACACAAAACCTAGTGAGCTTTCTGTGGAGCTGGAACAGTTTTATAGCGGCTACATCAATTTTGATGAACTTGCTGTTACTTCATTTTATTCAGACTTCTATCTGCTTTTATCAGAGAATGAGCTTATTTTTACCTTAGGCATTCAGCAACATATTTATAAGGATGCAAAAGCAGGTTTGGAGAAGAGGGTGTGTGTGTGTGTGTGTGTGTGTGTGTGAATTCCTCTTCTTTATACCTGTATCTGGAATTCTAAATTATGACAAATTCATAGGTTGCCCTTTGTTAGAAAATTTGTTTTTACTTTAACAGTGGGCAGAGATATAAATTGATTTGTACGGCCCACCACTCTCAGACAGGAAGTCTTTGGGAGTAAGGGGAGAGTGTTTTGCTTGGCCTTGGACGAGTGGTCTGAATCCCTGAAGAAAGCCCAGCTCTGTCGCCCAGCCAGGGTGGGAAGCATCTGTGAAAGTACAGCCTCCTTTATCTGAAACTGTCCTCCCACAACCTAAGCCAAATAACAATGAACTAATTTCAGACAGAGTTTCCATTGTTTCTTCTTGACTCTTTTTTAGAGTTCCAAATGTTTCTTCCATATCTTGAGTCAATGGAAGAACATGCGAGTTCGGTGAAAGAGTTAACCACAGCAGATTTCTTCGAATGGAGATATAATTGTGGTACTTAGTTCTAAAAAGTGCAGTTTGTTCTGTCTCTTAGTGTGCTTATAGTATATGGAATCCTATAACTTCATTTAAAAGTAAGGACTATCTGAGGGGACCCCTGGGGGGCTCCATTGGTTAAGCATCTGACTCATGATCTTGGATCAGGCCTTGATCTCAGGGTCGTGAGTTCAAGCCCCACGTTGGGCCCCAGGCTGGGTGTGGAGCCTACTTAAAATATATAAAAAAATAAAAGTAAGGACTATCTGAGACAGTCTCTGCTTTGCCGTCCTGCTCTCCACTCCCTTGCAGTGTATTCAATAAGCTTCTATCTCCTTTAAAAACAAACAAACAAACAGACAAATAAATAAAAGTAAGGACTATCGGATAATATTAAGGTGGAGAGGCTGAGTCCTAGGAGGAGGGCATGGTTTGTTCAGAATCACACAACTCACTTATAGGAAGAGGAGGGAAAACCAAGGTGCCATGACTTTCATTTCTCTCCAGTGCTTTTTATATTCAGAACCTATTTTGCAAGGCATTGAGTTTAATTTGAGTATTCCCAGTGTATGAAGTATCTTGGAAATAAGTGAGGCCTTATTAAATACACCAATGGGATTGACACTTTTGGTAGTGGCTTCCACAGGGACATTGTGGTTTAGGGATGGGACTAAGCAGACGGACTTCAAAGGCATCATTTAGACTTCATCTCTAATTTCCAAGGAACGGCCTTTTTAAAAATTTGTAAATTTTTTTAGGAATAGCCATTTTGGACTTGAGGAAAGCCAACCTAAATGAGTAACCTTTGAGGCTTAGAAACAATCTAGGGAACTAATAAAGCTTTGATCAGTGGAGCTCTCCACTGTCTTTTTAATTTAAAATATTATCGAATAACTGAAGCATTAAAAAACTCAGTAATGGGGCTACTCAACCATTCAAAAGCCCTCTGGGGCTTAAAATTAATTAAAAAAAAAATACTGGTATGCAGATAATCTTCTAATTACCAGTTTAAAATGGCTCATTTTTAGACCATTCTGAAAAGCCTCCTAACTATGCTCATGATTCAAAGTAGCACGTGCCCTAGAGGCATGCCTACACTTTTGTTTCCGTCTGACTTCTCTGAGCTGGAGAAATGCTGGGAGATGTTGAGAAACTTCTTACCTTTTGGAAATAGCTTTTGGATTAGGGTGGTTTCCAAAAGGACAGATTAATTCTCTGCATAAAAGGCAGGGGTGTTGCCAAACAGACAAAGATTTTTCTCCATTGGAAGGTCTAAGAACATATTTAATGTTCTAAAATAATACTGCAATTAGTAGCACAATAAGATATTAAAATACCTTCTAACCAAGACAACGCGCACACTGATGACCCAAAACAATCACTATACAGCGGTCAGTGAGCACAGTTTTTTTTTTTTCTACAGTTCCAGTATATATTCTGAGGCAGAAAAAAAAAGTGTAGCATAGTCTTCACTATTTTGCATAACAGGAAGAGAAGGCAAGTGGGTTTTAATCATAGATTCTGAAAACGATTAAACATTTTAGATGAACAGTACAAAAAATAAATGGTACAATTTAAATGTCTTCAAATTCTTAAAGGAAACAGCTGATCAAATTTGTAGGTAATGAGTGCATGATATTCAGTGTGGCCATGATTTCTGTGTCTGGGTTATAAAACCATATATCATCCTGACAAGGAATCCTAATTATGGAGACCTTAGAAATGACACCTCTCAACACCTACTTGTTGAATAGAATCTTTTTACAGATTCTCCTACTGATATTTCCAAGCTTCTGTCAAATTCCTCCAGGGAAGGGAGCTTGTTCTATCACGAGCCTCGCTATTCCACTTGTATTCAAGTGTTGGTTTTTGGACTTTTTTTTTTTTTTTTCTTAAATTGACCTGAGTACAAGATCTCGATAGCATTTCCCTTCCAATATGAAAATATGGACTAATGGAGCCATTTTGGTAAGAGCATATGTAGAATCCTGCTAATTTGATACCCATTTGGAAATCCCTTTGGAAAAACCACCACTCGAGATTCCAGAATCATGGTTTTCAATAGGGTTGATATTGGCCCCCTGCAAACACTTGGCAATGTCTGAAGACATTTTTTAATTTCTCAACTGGGTGCCACTGGTAGCTAATGGGTAGAGGCCAGGGATGCTGCTAAAAGTCCTATAATGCACAGGACAACCCTCAACAACTAAAAATTATCCTGCAAGAGGTATCAATAGAGCCAAGGCTGAGAAACCGGGCTATAGAACAATGCAAAATAAGTCTGAGCCCTCTTCTGCCTCAAGCACCCTCTGATATCTAAAGACAGTTATAACCTCTTAGCCTTTTCTCGTTCAGACTAAGCATTTGTAATTTGTTTAAATGTGGTAATTAGTTTGTAATTACATTTATAATTAGTTCAACTATTGTTCTCAAGGTATAGTCCCCAGAGTCCTTCCTTGGGACTCCCTTTAATTTCTCAAAGTCTTGTTCATAATTACATGTTCAAAATTACAGTTTTCCATTTGTGCTCTTACCCAGTTTCACATAGGACCTAGTACATAGCGGTGCTCAGAAAATACTTATTAAAGGGTAAATGGATCAATCATACAGTAAATCAAAGAAAAGAAGAAGAATGGAAAAATAAAGAGCCTTGAAATCCCCTAATGAGGTCCTTTTGTTTATGAAGATTATGAAGAACAATCAAGCACTTTATTTATACACATTGATTTAAATCATGACAACCAGCGAGGAGGCCTTGAAATACTGTGAAGCTCCAGTTGGGGGAGCCCAGTCACTAATTCAAAGACTGGGAAGAACTGTATCTTAAATCTTAACTACAGATTTTAAATCTCCTTGAGGGAAAAGAAAATATTTTCTCTTTTTGATTTGTTTGTATGCATGATGCATTGAGGGTGTCTAATAACTCCACTTTGATGTTATGGCCTGAGGAAAACATAAGGTCCAAAATGAGAATTGTGAGCAGTTGTACAGCCTGAGAAAATGCATGGTTTCTTTTTCAGGGCTGCTCCAATGGAAAAAACCCCATCCCATGTTAATGGTGGTAGACACCATTTAATGAGAATGTGCCTAAATGAAGGTAGTTTTTCACTCTCTGTGTTTCCTTTGAGTACTAGAACATACAAAGTTAGATTTCAGGAAGGAACAGAGAGCTGTGGCGGGATTATAGGCCACAAAAGTGCCCTCTTATTCTTTCTGAATTGGTCCTCCGGATTCTGTCCTGTGTGAGATGGTCACACAATGGGTACATTCGCAGACTTACCAGATGTCAGGCAGGATGTGGGCTGTGCATGAGCCCTCCCACTCAGCACCCCACTCTGCCTCCCCCAACACAGGCATTCCTCCTAAATCTCTCTGAAGTAACGGATTAGGCCAGAAAATACAGTTTCTTCATGTTCTCAATGTCATTTCCTATCTTACAGAGCAAAGTCCATTTTATTTTATTTTATTTTATGTTGTATTATGTTATTTTATTTTTTCAAAGATTTATTTATTCATTTTAGAGAGTGTGGGGGCATACGGGTAGAGGAAGAGAGGAAACCCTCAGGCAGACCCCCTGCTTGAGTGCAGAGCCCCATGTGGGGCTGGATCCCAGGACCCGGAGATCATGACCTGAGCTGAAATTAAGAGTCGGACGCTTGACTGACTGAGCCACCCAGGCGTCCCACAAGGTCCATTTTATATTCAGATCCACTCTGAGCCGGTTGAAGAAGCAATCAGGAGATTGCAGGCATGTCAGGCCATGTCTTTCTAAGGCCTACCCGTAGGTCCGCAGTAGCCTGCTTCAACTCCCCTCTGCAAGCTTTTATCGTGGTGGTAGGCCTGCCTTGAGATTTTCTCTCCAACCCTGGTGTACCTGCATGTGACACCTGTTCATGCCTTTCCTGTCTGGCCTCAGTGAGTTCCTAAGCCCCATGCCTATGGCTCCCTGTCTCTGTTAATAACAGATTGGTGATGTTGACCCCTAGATAGGACTGCCTACTATACGGCCTGGCACTGTGATTGGGCTCTCATTCCCCTAAGCCAGAAGCTTACACATGAATCTATTCAGCCTCTATGAACTCTCATTCTCCAGAGACAGAAGGGCCAAACGTAGCGATTTTTCTGAAGAAGGAATGACTTAGTCAAAAGAACATGGGATTCTGAATCAGAGACACCTGGATTTCAGGCCCCACCCTCCCAAACAGTATTCAACAGGTAATTGTACATTCTAGATGCTGTATTTTAAAAGTAAATAACCATGGGGCACCTGCGTTGTGCAGTCAGTTAAACATCTTGATGTAGTTTTGGAATATTGGTTAGGTTTGGTGGGATGAGGTCTGGAGCCAACAGCCAGGAAAGAATTCTTGAGACATCTTTGGTGCAAAATGGTGGTTTTATGCAAGCACGGTGACAGGACCCATGGGCGGAAAGAGCTGCGGAACCGGGGCTGTAAGGAATGCCTGCTTATATACTTGGGAGTTGGGGGAGGTAAGGAAAAGGGAGGTGTCCAAAAGGACTTTCATATGCTAAAGAAGATTCTCAGGATAGCAGAGGCCTGGCTATTGTAAAGTTAAGGTTGTTTTTCCCTCTATCAAGGCATTCACATTAAGACAGGGGGGAGCTTCCTGGAGAAATGTCACACAGATCCCACCCAGGAGTGGGGGGTGGGAGGTTGCAGGGTATCCGCTTGTGCTTTGTCCTTAGCTAGCCTTCTGCTCCCTCATCAATCTGTTGAGCTCTATGCCCAGCGTGGAGTCTGCTTAAGACTCTCTGCCCCTTTGGCTTGTGCTTTCTCTCTCTCTTAAACAAAATAAATCTTAAAATAAAAATAAGTATGCTTATATATTTGTGAAGAAAAAAATAATACATGTAAACTCACTTAATAAATTATAAAGTGGCATACACCTATTTATGTTATGCTGCAAGTTGATTATATTTAAGCTATATCAGTTGAATCCTAGTATACCAGTATCAGAAATTAAAGTTGCTAAGTCATTCTAAATAATTTTCAGGAAAACAGCCTAGAGATTAATTAGAGACAGATGGGGTAGTGGAGTGACCTCATATGGAACCATTATAAAAAGCAAATGGGAATTGGAGTTAAAAGGAAGCTGCTTATGGGAAACCAAAGGAAATGTCACCCCAGAAGGGAAAACAGATAGATACTGTTTTGCAAAAGGAAAGTCTCACTATTAATCTCAAAAGAACCTAGTACTAGGTTTTTTCTTTAGGTAGCAAATTTAGCACTAACATAATAAGCAAAGACTAATTCAACTGTTTATATAGTTGAGGATAAAGCAAGTTGCAAAGAAGTGAAGCAGAGTTTTCAACATCAGTTCATAAGTGGCAGGGAGGAGTAGATCCTTGGGTTTGTCTTGCTTTTTCCACTGGGCTAGGAAAGTCGACCTCTCCAAAGCTTCAGTTTCATCATTTGTAAAGTGAGGTAGTTGGTGAATGAGATGATCTCTGATAATCTCACCAGTTCTGACATAAATTCTTCTAACCTATGAGACCTTTTTATTGTTTAGAATCCCCTCTCTTTCTTCACTGAACCCAGTCAGAGAAAGACAAATACCATATGATTTCTCTCATATGTGGAACTTAAGAGACAAAACAAATGATCAAAGGGGAAAAAAAAGAGAGAGAGAGACAAATCAAGAAACAGACTCTTAACTGCAGAGAACAGATGGTGACCAGAGGGGAGGTGGGGGTGGGGGAAGGGTGAAATAGGTGATGAGGATTAAGAGCACACTTAATCTTGATGAGCACTGAGTAATCACTATATTGTACACCTGAAACTAATATAGCATGGTCTATTAACTACACAGAAATTAAAATGGAAAGAAAGGGAAACAAAAAAGATATTTTTACTGCTCTTACATTAAAAACATGATAGAATTATAGATCTTCAGAAATTACAGGTTTCTAGACTTGGAAATGTGGTGTGGGTCAGTTTCACCCTGTCCTGGTTTGGGGCAAGGAGGAATCTCAAACTGGTTCTGATGATTCCTGACCAAGTATATATGCTGGGTGCTTTCTCTTTCATACTGCTCTTTCTGAGAAGTCAGAGTTTCTATGTCTGTTTTAGAGGCTTAGAATTGCTTGGGCCATGGAGGAGGGCATTATAAATATAGGGTCTTTTGTAGCCTGAACAAAATTTTGCATCATAGTTATTAGAGGAGTTCATTGAGAGGATGTGACTGCCAGTTGACCTGAGTGCTGGACCTTGGACAATCAGAGACTCCTCACTCACTTCCTTGTCCTTGGAATGTAGATTCTGCCCACCATTTCCCCATCAGGAGCTGTTTCAAGGACATAGCCTTGAGAGAGTAATGTGTTATTGAGCCCATCTGGACTGTGTACGTGACTGAACCTTGTTAAGGCTTCTATATAAACTTTTACGATTCTGGTGGGCAGGTGCGGAGATCTACTCATCTTGCGGCCACCTAAGACAAGCCTTGTATGTAAGTTCCCTTGTTTATTAAATCTGCTACTTAACAATGTGGAGTGGTCTGCCTCTTTTTTTGGTTTCTTCTTACCTTCCCTATATGGGGGCCAGTTTTGAATTTCACCCGGGGAACTCCCATGTTTGCAAACCAACAGTAGTTGACCATCACTTCTGCTGGGTGATGTGATGTGTTGTGCAGTGTTCTGGCAACTGTTGCTAAGAGGCCCCTATCCTTTGGCAGAGGGAAGGCAAACTAACATTATAGGGGAACACTAACCCACTGGCACTCACTGGAAGGACAAAGGGTGGCCTGTGGGCGTCGCCTGGGTTTTCTCAAGGCCCAGGCAAAGGATAGGTAGGAGGTCCTACGCTTTGCCTCTTCACGTAATCCTTCCTCTCCTCCTGGCTGTCCTCCTCGTGCCCTCTCTTTCTCTATCCTCCTAGACAGAGCACCCTTAATTTTCCCATTTGGGTGGGGTCCTTTCGCTTTTCATCTGTGTTTCTTCTAATCTGTTTCCTTGTGAATACATTTTATGCTCTTTTTTTAGAGCTGTCCTTTTTGACACAAAATCCTTTTTCGACTTTTTTTTAAATCTCTTTAACATTTCAGTTCTCACTTAAACACTGTGGCTTTCAAGAGCACTGTCTTTGAAGCAGGCTTCGAGTGACTATTTTGGAAGTCAGATGCTGAATAGTGACACTTCCTTTCTCTATGCTTTCCACCTCCAACATCCTAATTCTTCCTTAGGCAGTGGAGGTCTCTCCTGAATAGCAGGAAGTACAAAAAAAAGAACAGCACATTGACAGATTTTAAAGCACTATTTCACAACATAACTACAAGGTGATTCACATAAACATCCAGTTTGCTGATTCTGACTGGTAATTTTTAAAGTCCTGCTGTGTGTCCAGCATACAGGATCTGCCCTCAAGGAGCTTCATAACGATAATAGAATCCAAGAATCAAAGGGAAATTGCTCCTTTTCACTTGCTCAGAAAAGGAATCTTATCCCCAATAACACTTCAGTTCCACTTGCACACCTCTGGTACTGGGACAGTATTTCTGGAAAGCTGACTCTGAAGCAAATGAGTCATTGTTAAGTGACCTGGGACTACCTCTTATTTAAATGAACCATACAGTAAAGCTTAGAAATGTGAATAGTCAGTCTCTAATTTGTTTTGTAAATTAATTTTTGTCCATGCATTAACTTTATTTAAGGCAAATATATTTGTATATCTGGGCATACATATATATGTATGTGTATGTATATATGTATGTATATGACTTATTTCTAAAATAAGTTAATCACTGTATGACTTCTGCTCACAGTGATGGCAAAACTCTAAAGATATACATTAGGCATATAATCTTTGAAATCTTATAAAAAATAAGTTTATTCAATTTACTTTTAGGTTTCTTTGGAAGTCTCACTACCATCACGAATGCTATATATTTACATGGTTGGATTGATAAATTAACTCAACCTTGAACTTGGGTGTAATACCAGAATATAGTCTCTGTTCTTTCCCAGATAATTTAATTATTTAACAGATTCAGAAATTTTGTTAAGTACTATTAGATGAACAGATATTTTTGCTTATAAAAATAAATATGCAAGTATGTGACTATTAAAATATTTTCATTCTATAATTTTCAAACTAAATGTTATGAATGTAGTGACATTCAGTGTTAGAAATTAACATAACAGTACAGGTACACAAAGCAATACATTTAATTATTTAATACATATTTGTTGAATCCTAATGCTGTACCGTGGGCTGTGACAGACAGTTGGGGACACAGTGATGAATGAAATGTGATACAGAATCATTACATCTATAGTTTTCAATTAGCAATGATCGCGCCTCAGATAAACCTCATTGGCTATGATACTGCCACTGCATCTATATTCCATGTTACCACAAACGGCAAGATTTCCTTCTTTCTCATGACTGAACAGTATTTCATTGTGTACACATATACCACAACGTTGTCTGTTCATCAGCCAGTGGGCATGTAGGTTGTTTCCATATCTTGGCTATTGTGAACAAGGTTGCAATGAGAATGGGGGTGCAGATATTTCTTAAATATCCTGTTTTCATTTCCTTTGGATATATAACTAAAGGGGAAGTGTGATTGCTGGATCATCTGATAGTTCTTTTTTAAAATTGTAAGGAAGCTCCATACTGTTTTCTATATTGGCTGGACCAATTTACATTCCCACCAATAGCAGACAAGGGTTCCTTTCATCCACATCCTCACCGACACATGTGAACTCTTGTCTTTTTGCTTTTAGCATTCTAACAGGTATGAGGTGATCTCTTATTGTGGTTTTGATTTGCATTTCTCTCATGAGTAGCGACATTGAGCATCTTTTCATGTACCTATTGGCTGCTTGGATGTCTTGTTTGGAAAAATGTCTATTTGGTGCCCATTTTTTAATCCACCTATTTGGTTTTTTTTTGTTTTTTTTGTTTTTGCTATAGAGTTGTATGCATTCTTTATCTATTTTGGATATAAACCCCCTATCATATATATGATTTGCAGATATTTTCGTCCATTCTGTAGGTTGCCTTTTCATTTTGTTGATGGTTTCCTCTGCTGTGCAGAAGCTTTTTAGTTTGAGGTAGTGCCACTTGTTGATTTTTGCTTTTGTTACCTTTGCTTTTGGTATCAAAGCCCAAAAATCATTGCCAAGACATGTCAAAGAGCTTACATTCTATGTTTTCTTTTAGGAGTTTTTTTTCAGGTCTTAAGTTCTTGCCTTTAATTCATTTTGAGTTCGTTTTTGTGTATAGTGTAAGAGAGGGGTCTAGTTTCATTCTCTTTCATGTGGCTTATCCAGTTTTTCCACCAGAATTTATTGAAGAAACTATTCTTTCTTTATTGTATATTCTTGGCTCCTTTGTCATAAGTTAGTTGACTATCTATGTGTGGGTTTATTTATAGGCTCCCTGTTCTATTCCATTGATCTGTGTGTCTGTTTTTATGCCAATTCCATAATATTGATTAATACAGTTTTGTACTATAGTTTGAAATCAAGAAGTTTGATGTTTCCAGCTTAATTTTTCTTAAGATTGCTTTGACTATTCAGGGTCTTTTGTGGTTCCATATAAATTTTAGGATTGTTTGTTCTATTTCTTTTAAAATGCCTTTGGGATTTTGATAGGAATTATATCAAATCTGTAGATTCCTTTTGGTAGTATGGACATTTTAACACATGAATTCTTCCAATTCATAAGCATGTAATAACTTTCCATTTGTTTGTGTTTTCTTCAAATTTTCTTCAACGCCTTATGGATTTCAGGATACAGATCTTTCACCGCCTTGGTTAAATTTATGCTTAGATATTTTATTCCCTTTGGTGCAATTGTACATGGGATTGTTTTCTTAATTTTTCTTTATGATAGTTTGCTGTTAGTATTAGAAACATAACTTGATTTTTACATGCTGATTTTGTATCCTGCAACTTTACTGAATTTGTTCACTAGTTCTAACAACTTTATGGCAGAGTCTTTAGTGTAGAATTTTCTGTATATAAAACTATGTCTTCTGCAAATAGCGGCAGTAGAATATTTTTAGTATATGTGCTGCTGAAGCGAGCACCATAGAATATTTTTAATAAGAATATATTTTCCCTGTCCTCTTGTAGCTAGTGATAAAAATAATAATGCACAGTGCCTGCCTTTGAGAATTTAAGGGTTAGTAGGGAAGCAGTGTGCTGCTTGAGCACCATGATAATTTAAATATTTTCTTCATTTTTGAAAGTAAACTTTTTGTTCAAGTATAATATACCTAAAGGGAAGTTTACAAACTATAAGGATATTTTAATAAGGTTATTTATCATATATTCTTATTTTTAGTGTGTATAGATTTGAAGCAATGACCTCTTTTCATTCTTGATGTTGGTAATTTATGCTTTTTTTAATTAATCTTGTTAACTGTTAATCATCTTTGTTTTTACGTGGAACTACATTTGGCTTTGTTTATTTTCTCTGTTATATGTTTACCTTTATTATTAGTTTGTGTTCTTATATTTATTATTCATTATTTTGTGCTTTGTTGGAGTTAATTTGCTATTATTTTATCACTTTTTGTAATATATATATTTAGATTATTGATTTTTAAACTTTATTATTTATATATTTTAAGACTATAAATTTTCCTATATGTACTACTTTAGCTGAATCTTTCAAGATTTGCTTTGTTATATTTTCATTTTCATTAAATTACAAATATTTTTAGATTTCTTTTATGATTTCCTGTTTGCTACATGGGTCATTTAAAAGGTTTTGCATAATTCCTAAGTAATTGTGATTTTTCTAGTTGACTTTGTGTTACAGATTTCTAGCTTAAATTTCAGTTTGGTCTGAGAGCATATTTCAAATGATATAAATTTCTTGAAATTTTTTGAATCTCATTTTACAGTTTTACTTTTTGACAAATGTTCCATGCACACTTGGAAAAGAATGTGTATTCTATCACTGTTTGGTGTGATGTCTATAAATTTTAATAATGTCAGGTTTCTTAACCATATTGTTAAGATTTTATATATAGCTTTTCTTTTTTTTAAAAAGATTTATTTATTTATTTTAGAGTGAAAGCATGAGTTGTGGAAAGGCCAAAGGGAGAGAGGGAGAGAGAGACAGAGAAGCAGACTCCCTGCTGAGTGCAGGGCCCAACGCCGGGCTTGATCCCAGGATCCCAAGATCATGACCCAAGCTGAAACTAAGAGTCAGATGCTTAACTGACTGAGCCACCCAGGCCCCCCAAGATTTTATATATATTCTTACTAATTTTTTCTGCTTTTTCTAGCAGTTACTGAAAGAAGTATATAAAAGTCTTCTGCCATGATTGAAAATTATCTAATTTCTTGTTTTATTTCTCTCAATTTTTATTTATGTATTTGGAACCTGTTCTTCTGTTATTTCTTTCATATACTTTTTATTGTTTTATCTTCATGGCAGATTGGTCCTTTTACCAGTGAATATCCTTTTCCACACTCCACCCTACTGCCTTTATTTCTAGAAGTGGTTCTTGCCTTAAAATTCATTTTTTTTTTGCTATGAGTTTTGCTGTCTTGTGGGTAGAGATGTCTGGTGCATATCTTCTTCTATGCTAATTCTTACTATTCTGTGTCTTTATATTTAAGATGTGATTTTTACAAACCATTTTTCTCATATCTAGTCTGTCATCTTTACTTTTTAATTGGAGAATTCTGTTTTCTTACATGTAATGGAATCATCGACGTATTTGGGGGTTTTTGTTAATTTTAGTATTTGTTTTTTTTAATTTGTCTCACCTACTTTATTTTGCTTTCCACTTTTGCCTTCTTGTGGACTAACCAGATGTTTTAATTCCATATTTTCCCTTTATTAGCTTATTAGTTACACATTTTTTTAATTTAAAAAAAATTTTTTTAAAGATTTTATTTATTTGACAGAGAGATAGAGAGAGAGCACAAGTAGGCAGGCAGGCAGAGGGAAAGGAAGAAGCAGGCCCTCAGCTGAGCAGGGAGCCTGATGTGGGGCTCGATCCCAGGATGCTGGATCGTGACCTGAGCCGAGGAGCAGCCACTTAACTGACTGAACCACCCAGGCGCCCTAGTTACACATTTTTTACTTACATTTAGTGGCTATATTACAACATGCATTTTGACTTATTGTTGTCAATTATAAAGGAGTGCTCTCCTTTTCTCAGGCAATGCTGGAAACTCAATTCAACTTAATTTCATCTACTCCCCCATGCTTTTTGTGTTGTTAACTATAATTGAATTTTAAGTAATTGGTGTGCTAAGTTACATCTCTCCCACACCATACTTTATAAGTATAGGTGATTAATTAATCCCAAGCACAAAATATGACATTTATTCCTGATAAACTTCATCTTGTTAGAGCCTCCATACTGCTGATTCTACTTAGGTTCTTTACTGTTCCCATAGATTGTAATGGTGCCATAATGGTATAATACTTTTTAGAATGTCTTTATATAAATTTGTTAAAATAGTTGTTCCAAACATCTCTCCATTGCATGTATCTGGATAATTCTAACCTCACACTGATGACCAGAAGTGTTGTTTTTAATTTTAAAGAAAACCAACTGGGAAGAACAGTAATTGTTAAAAGTAACTTTACCAGTCTGAAAGGAGTAATAAGCTCTTTTTCTCTTCCTGTACACTCACTATGGAAGTTTGGAAATGATCAAAATACTATGACTTGTAACAATTACAAAGGCTTTACTATGGGGAATTGTAATCTATGACCAAGGTATTTCTTTGGAGAAAATTTAATTAGAAAAAAAAAAGAAGGAAATTCTTATTTAGTTAGTTAGTTATTGCCTTCTTTAATGTACTCTGACTTATTTTGAGAAGTGAAGATAATGCTACTAGGGAAGATATTTGTTACCGTATGATTGCTGTGTCTGTCAATTGTCTATTGTCTCAGTAATGCTGTGTTTTGCATCATCTCTCCAAAGATCTGTGGTTTAAAACAATTTAATCATTTTTTATTTTGCTTACAAGTCTGGAGGTTGGCAGTTCAGTCTGGAATTGGCTTGGCAGTTCTTTAAGGTTGGGTTGGGCTCACTTGCCCACCTGGGCATCATCTGGTTATTGGCTAATCTAGGATAGTCTTGGCTGGAATGAATGGAGCAAGCTAGCTCAAGCATGTGTTTGTGGCAATCACGAGAATCAACAGAGCAAACTAAAACATGCAAGCACTTTTCCAAGCCTCTACTGGATTCACATTTGCTTGTTGACATGACTGAGCCAGTGTCAAGGGGTGAAGCAGAGCATCCCATCCAGACTAGAAGAGTACTGCAAAGTTACATGGCAAAGTGTATGAATACAGGGATGGGTGAAAAATGGGGGCTTTTAATCTACTATAGTTGCCAGACTGAGAAATGTTATAGTTAATAGGGAAAGAAAGTCTGGGGTTATAAACTGTGGTGGTTTTTTTTTTTTTTTTTTTTTGACATACTTGAGTAGAATAAAATATAGCAAATTATCAAGAACTTTATTATTTTGGTTCCCAAAGTGTTCAATTTTTAGGAGATTGTGATTTGATTGAGAATGGTTTGATTGGCCTGGTTTAAAAGTTTTTTAAGTTAGAGTTATAGACTATTCATGCTCATTAATTTTCCTTTGCTCTAAAGATTGTGACATTTGTTTTGAATTACAAACCAGTCTTGATTAGGTAAGGGAATAAGCACATGATAATCAGCTTAGGTACTGCATCCCATAAATATATTTGGTTCATATATTTTACTAGGGGCATTGGTGGCTTATGTTTAATTATTTATAGTAAGACTTCATAGTAAGTGTCTGGCCATATATCTGCAAGGAGGAATAGCATCTTTCCTTGATTTTAAATCAAAGAACTTTCTGTAACACTACTGGTTTTGTGGGAACGTGGTGAAAACTACTAATTTTACTTTCTAAATTTTAGGGGAGAATTTAATTCTTAAAAAACAGATTCTAAAATTTATTTATGTTCCTAGAAAAATGAGAGTTAGTTACAAGTCTTCTAGAGTCTTGGTCCTTCTTTTTTTAGAGGTACCCAAAAGTACATGAGAATGGTCATTTATATTCAGCCATTTTGTAAAATCTATGTGTATATACATATAGAAAAAATAGTCAAGGTATGTGAACCAAAATCTTACTGGTACTTATCTTTGGAAAGTGGGAACAGGAATAACGTTAACTTCCTTTTAGTGATATTTTCTGAACTTTTAAAAATAAATTTGATTATTTGATCAGATTTTTAAGGTGATTAAAATTCCACTTAAAGATAGTCAGTGTTCATTTCAATCTGGTACTCCTAACTTCCACGTTTGGCTTGGTGTCATGTGGCATTGACTTCAAAGTTTAAAGTCATTGTTGAATTATTTATTCTACAACAACATATATTTATATAGCTTAAATTATGCTATCTATAAATTTACCTACATTTCTGCTAGCCACTCTGTTTCACATACATAATTTATGCTGCAGCAGAACTGAGTTACTTGGGTTTCTCTGAATTTCCCTTTGTCCCCGTCTCTCTAGGGCTTTGTTCAGGCTAACTCCCTCATCCGTCATGTCTTAGCATAAATCTTGCTTACCCATGCAAACGTATTCTGACTCCTTAGACACATTGCCGACCCTAGCACTCATCAAAATTATAATTAAGTAATTTTTTATGTAATTACATAACCATTGGTCTTCCCATCTAGGTTGTAAGCTGCTTAATAGTGAGAGCCAGGTTAACCTTATTCACTTCTGTATCTCTCTGCAACTAGCACAGTGCCTGAAACATAGAAGTGGTAAGGTTGGTTTTCCAATGCATATAAAAGTTAAGTTTATACTATAATCTATAAAGTGTGCAATAGCATTATGTCTAAAAAACCATGAACATGCCTTAATTAAAAAATACTTTATTGCTAAAAAGTGCTAATCATGATCTGAACTTTTAGCCAGTTGTAATCTTTGGTGGAGAGTCTTGCCTTGATGTTGAGGGCTGCTGACTGATCAGGGTGGTGGTTGCTGAAGGGTAGGGTGGCTATGGCAACTTCTTAAAATAAGAACAGTGAAGTTTGCTGCATCGATTGACTTCCTTTCAGGAATGATTTCTCCATAGCATGTGATGTTGTTTGATAGCATCTTACCCACAAAACTTCTTTCAAAATTGGAGTCAACCCTATCTACCCCTGCTTCTGCTTTATCAACCAAGTTTATGTAGTATTCTAAATTCTTTGTTGTCATTTCAACGCTCTTCACAACATTTTCCCCAGCAGTAGGTTCCATCTCAAGAAACCACTTTCTTTGCTTGTCCATAAGAAGCAACTCCTTATCCATTCAAGTTTTGTCACGAGATTGTAGCAATTCAGTCACATCTTCAGGCTCCACTTTTAATTCTAGTTCTTTTGCTATTTCTACCACATCTCCAGTTACTTCCTCCACTGAAGTCTAAAACCCCTCAAAGTTGTCCATGAAGATTGGAATAAACTTCTAAACAGAAGGAACTTCCTGTTCATCTTGATATTTTGACCTCTTCCCATGCCTCACAGATGTTCTTAATGGCATCTAGAATACTGAATCCTTTTCAGAATGTTTTCAATTTACTTCGCCCAGATCCATCAGAGGAACCACTGTCTAAAGCAGCTATAGCTTTACAAAATGTATTTCTTACATAATAAGACTTGAAAGTCGAAATGACTCCTTGATCCATGGGCTGCAGAATGGATGCTGTGTTAGCAGGCATGAAAACATTAATCTCATTGGACATCTCCATCAGACCTCTTGAGTGACCAGGTGCATTGTCAATGAGCAGTCATATTTTGAAAGGAATCTTTTAAACTGAGTAGTGTGTCTAAACAGTGGGCTTAAAAGATTCAGTTAACCATGTTGTAAACAGATACGCTATCATCCAGGCTTTGTTGTTCCATTTTTGGAGCACGGGCAGAGTAGATTTAGCATCATTCTTAAGAGCCGTAGGATTTTCAGAATGGTAAATGAGCACTGGCTTCAACTGAAAGTCACAGCTGTGTTAGCCCTTAACAAGAGAGTCAGCCTGTCCTTCGAAGCTTTGAAGCCAGGCATTCACTTTTCCTCTCTAGCTGTGAAAGTCCTAGATGGCATCTTCTGCCAATAGAAGGATATTTGTCTACATTGAAAATCTGTTGTTTCGTGTAGCCACGTTCATGGATTATCTGAGCTACATCTTCTGGATAATTTGCTGCAGCTTCTGTATCAGCACTTGCTGCAACACCTTGCACGTTTATGTCATGGAGATGTCTTCTTTCCTTAAATCTGGGAGACCAAGCTCTGCTAGCTTCAGACTTTTCTTTGGCAGCTTCCTCATCTCCCTCAGCCTTCATAGAACTAAAGAGAGTTAGGGCTGTGCCCTGAATTAGGCCTTGGTTTAAGGGGATGTTCTGCCTGTTTTGATCTTCTATCCAGACCACTCAAGCTTTCTCCATACCAGCAATCAAGCTATTTTGCTTTCTTACGATTCATGTGTTCACTGGAGTAGCACTTTTATTTTCCTTCAAAAACTCTTCCTTTGCATTTACAACTTGGCTAACTGCTTGGCACAAAAGGCCTAGTTTTCAGCCTGTCTTGGCTTTTAACATGCCTTCTTCGCCAAGTTCAATCATTTCTAGCTTTTGATTTACAAGTGAGAGATGTGCAACTCTCCCTTTCACTTAAATACTTAGAGACCATTATAGGGTTATTAATTGGCCTAATAATTTCAATATTGTGTGTCTCAGAATAGGGAGGCCTGAGGAGAAGGGAAAAGAGGAGAAAGCTGGTAGGGGAAACAGAGCACACATTTATTGGTTAAGTTTGCCATTTGGCATGGGTGTGGTTTATGGAGCCCCAAGACAATGACAACAGTAACATCAAAGATCACTGATCACAGATCACCATAACAAATAAAATAATACTGAAAAAGTTTGAAATATTGTGAGAATTACCAAAATGGGCCACTGAGATGAAGTGAGCAAATGCTGTTGGAAAAATGGTGCCTTACTTGATGCAAGGTTGTCATAAAACGTCAATCTGTAAAAATTGCAATATCGGCAACGTGCAATAAAGTGAAGCACAATTAAATTAGGTATGCCTGTAATACTGTAGGCTGTGCTTCAAGACATTAACAGAATAGATTTCATGTTATGTGTGTCTTACCACCATAAAAAAAATATTAAATGCAGTAATGTGGGAGTGACTGAGTAGGTGAAAGTGGTGTGTCTTCTTTAGAATGGTAGTCAGGGAAAACCTCTTTGAGAAGAGGACAGCGAGCGGACACCAGAATGCCAAGAAGAAAGTGAGAATAGGTCGGCATGTTCTAGACCAGAGCTGTCCTATAGAAATATAATGCGAGGCATGTAAGTAGTTTTAATTTTTTTTAGTGGCCACGTTAAAAACAAAGGAACAGGTAAAATCAATTTGAATAATGTATTTTGTGGAAGCCAATATTTCTAAAACATTGTCATACAATTTTATTAACAAATTATTGGTGGAGTATCTTATATAATTTTTTTTTGTACAAAGTCTTCAAAATCTAGTGAATATTTCAACACTCCCAGCACATTTCAGTTGGAGTAACCCCATGTCAAGGACTCAGCAGCCGTATGTGGCCAGTGGCTACCCCGTTGGATAGCACAGCTATTAGGCAGAGAAGACAGCTGGGGCAAATGGCCTAAATTAGAGACCGATTTGGAGAGCTGAGAAAAAGCGAACAGTCCCAGAGTGGCTGGAGAGGAGGGAAGAGTGGTAGGGGAGGAGTTGGAGAGAGAGATGGGCATTGGCACACGTCCTTGCAGCACTCATCACGTCATCCTTTGTGTGTTGTAAGCTCCTCCTTGAGCACAGCAGTTTTTTTTCTTTGTCCCAGCAGCGCAGGTTATAAAGTAGGTGACACGTATTTCGTGAATAAATGAATTGAAGAGATGAAAAAATACAGGGGAAATGGCTTGTTTAGCAAAAACAGATTTTTTTTTTTTTCATTTATGCTTACCTTCTTAAAAGCCTTTGAATCTGAAACTCTGGTTACAGGCATAGGTTTCCTTCAGCGTATCTATTTATGACAGGTTTTGCAAACTTCTTCTGAATGTATCATCATTGTTAAAGAAATAATTGCTGGTTTGGAGTAAACATTTATTGAACGGCCTTGAATAATTATCCTGTGAGGTGTGTTTCTGAATTATCGGCCATGTTGTGTGCAATGTTTTATGAAATAATTGGTAGCTGGTACAATGCCTCATTGAAATAACTGCCTGTTTAGTGCAATATTTTAACCCAGCAATTGTTTATGCTTTGCAGAGCTTTCGGTTGCCCTGGATATTCTTTCATCTAATATTTCATTAAAGATTTTCTGTTCTGCATAATGGGAAGATGAGCTGCTGGCACTTTTAATTACTAGGTACGGCTGCATAGCTTATTGAAGAATGGAAGGAGGATAAAAAGAATTGTATTCTTAAGCACACAAGTTGCCCTTGCTTTTATTGCATGGCTCCAGTTGAAGATGGGCAAATATAGGTTGGAGGTTATCAATACTGTTTTGTTCTGTTCATTAAATATTCATTCCTGGTGTTAGTGTTGTCAGGACAAACATATAGAAGCATAGACTCTGTTTTTGCTGTGTTGCAGATCAGATTCTCTGGAAGCAGAGAGCTTGGGGTGCAAGATGTTTATTTGAGATCAATATCTGTGAAAGAACGGAGGGAAGGACAGGATTGGGTAGAATAAGGAACTGAACTCTGAGGCAGACCAATAAAATCCCAGCCTAACCTGGCAGGAAGCTCTGGGGTGAGCCTTGCTTGGAGAGCTGTCCTACATTAAGCTGATATGGAGGGTCTTTATAGTTCCACCTTGCAGTTTCCAGATGCAGGCTGCTCCAGGAGACGCAGGACTTGGCCAGAAAGCTGCAGCAGAGGTAGACCTTGAAGAAGGTGACAGCTGGAGCCTGTGGTCCCACAGTTGGTCAGCATGTCCTTTCTTGAAGGGCAATCTGGGTGGTACAGTTCATTGTTTGCCCTTGCTATTAAACCCAACGCTGATGTTCCAGTACCAATTTTTCACTCCAATTTAGACAAAATTTTACCTTATTTTTAGTTTTACATTTAATTTACTTAGTCTAATGAGTTAATGCCTAGTTTTACTTCATCTACATCTACACAATATTATAATTAATATAACATAGGTAAGACTGGAAAACAAGGCAATGAGAATTTCTCCTAAAAGAGCTCTCTACATTTTTCAGGTATGAAAAATACCGATCTATTTGTTAGGCCAAACTAATACATGTGCTCTGTAAAAACAATGAACAGAAATAGATAGATTGAAGTATGGAAGATTTCCATTGCATTCCTGTAACAATTTCCACTCTCTCAATGAAACTATTAACAGTTTTGGCTTATTATTACCTATCTCTCTAGATATATTTAAATATACGTATATATAGGTACACATGCCTCTACACTTTTTCTCATTTTAAAATAATAGAAATTCATTGCACAGAACACTCTTCAACTTTTTCACTTGAAACCTAGAATGCCTTTTCATAGGAGTACATATAAATCTACCTAATTTTAAACTTTTTAATATGTGATGGATATTTGTATTTTTACAGTATTTTACCATTGTTAGCAAAACTGCTAAGAACATTCTGTATAAATACCTTTGACCACATACACAAGTACTATCATAGGATAGATTCCTAGAAATGTATTTGCAAGGGTGAAGGGTACACATTTTAAGATTGTATAAAATACTATTATGTTGTCCTCCAGAAAGTTTGCACTAATTTGAATGCCACCAACAATCCATAAGATACTCAGTTTCCCAATGTTATTTCCTTCTTTAAAATATTAACATGACTAGTTGTTCTCAATCGGAAATATGAAAAATTGTATTCATTTAGTTTTGCCCCTATTTTTTACTTCTTATTTTGTTACAATTAGTTATGTATTTCTTCAGGATTGCCTCAATAATTTTAAGCTACCTGATGGTATCTTTTTCTCTCACAGTGGGAGATCATTCTAGGTAGTATAAAAAAGTATCAATTTTACTTTGAACAATAAACTACCAAAAAAAAAAAAAAAAAAGCAATTTCACTGGGACTGAATTGATCTGCAGTATGACTTAGGATAGTTAGAGTTTTTTGATAGAAAGCAACAGAAATGGACTTTGGGTAACTTAAGAAGGAAATAATTTTATTGGAAGAAAATTAAGCAGCTCACAGAATAAACAGGGACGGTCATAGACCATGGGTTGGAAGAGGCCAGTGTAATGGATTGAACTGTATCCTCTTGAAATTCGTATGTTGAAGTGCTAAACCCAGCACCTCAAAATGTGACCTTATTTGGAAAGAAGGCCATGCAGTTTAATTAAATTAAGACAAGGTCATACTGGAGTAGGGTGGGCTTCTAATCCAATATGATTGGTATCCTTATGAAAGAACACCATGTGAAGAAAACAGCCATCCCAAGGAAGAACATCAAAGACCCAATGTTGGGTCTATAAGCCAAAGAGTGCCAAGCATTACTGACAATACCAAAGGCTAGATCTCAGACTTCTGGCTCCAGAACTATAAGACAATAAATTTCTGTTGCTTAAGCCACCCACTCTGTAGTATTTTTTAACAGCACCCTGGCAAGCTCATATAGCCAGGTACCAGGATGTCTTTCAAAGTTTAAGTAGCAGGGATTACTTATTTGACAGTTTCATCGTATAGCTGTCACCATAATCAATATATTCTAGTCTCTGGGTATTTATATCTTTCTTTTCAAGATTCAGAGTTCCTAGAGAGAGAGAGAGGCCATAGTCAAAGTTGGATCCAGTACCCACCCATGTTGAAAAGAGAACAGAGCACCTAATACACCGTCTCACCAAAACTGTACAACATGTGAGTGAGGAAATTCCCCCAAAGAATTTGGTTTGTTACCAAAGAGGCTGAGTTGAATAGGATGCTAGAGAGTGTGTTGGGGGACCCATAATTGGTGTAGAGATTAAGAGTATGTGGATTATCACCTGCTAAATGAAGAGGCACTCACCATCCATAGGGGGGTCTGCAGGTAGTTCTAGTTCTCTTGACACCTGAGCTCCCACTTTAGGGAAGTGAAAACCCTGGGGTCCTTTTGAGTGAAGGCATAATTTCAGTACACCCACACAAAGGAAGTATTAGTCACAAAATTTATTACTTACTGATCCTAGAAATGAGGCGGGGATGTGACAGGGGACAGGGCACAGTGAGCTGGGGGCAGGGCAGTCTTCCAACCAATGTTATGAGCCAGCAGGAGGTAGAGAGCAGGGCAGCAAGCACCTATTACTTACAAGGCAGCTGGGCACTAACATTTTGTAGACTCAACTCAAAGTGGTTATTTTAAAAGGTGCCCTGGGAAAGGCAAAGGGGGGGAATTTGTGGTGGGAATCCTAAGTTTAGGTCCTTATCTTAATGTCCAGACTCTCGATATGAGCAGAGTTGCATATGTAAAATGCCTAAGCAGCACCTCAAAATAGCTGTTTTTCTTCATCACAGGGAGCCAAGAAATATAAATTTTCACTACATTAGTCAAAGGAGTTATGTATGTTTTTAAATAGATATTTGATTTATATGAGACACATATAGCATATTGATGTGGCTTATTTATCTCCAGGAAAAATTCTTTACATGAGAAAGCATACAGAAATCATGATGATGATGATGATGATGATAAAGAGGAAGAAGAAGGAGAAGAAGAGAGAGAGGGAAGGAAGGAAGGAAGGAACAGAGGGAGGGAGGGAGGGAGGGACGAAGGAGGGAATGGAGGGAGGGGGGAGGGAGGGAAATTATTGGGCATTTTCTCCATTTCAGGAACCATTCCAAATGTCTTATATGTATGAACACGTCTCACAGTCTCAACAATCCTACGAATTATAGGTTATAATTATTGTCCTCATTTTACAGTTGAGGAAACTAAGGCACATATATAAATGTTAAGATATTTTCCCAAAGAAATATAGCTAACAAGTTGCAGAGTTTTTTGAAATCCGGGAAATTTGCTTTGGAAATCTCCCTGCTATATAGTCTGTGTTCCACGTCGGTAGGGAAACTGGCTGATTTGAGATTTAATAGGGAACATTTTATTTTCATCGTTACCTAGGATGTGTCCCTGGTGCCTTTGAGCTACCTGTAAGGGAATTGTGAAGTGACACCTTATTTCATAATTGCACTGTATTATTAGGCCAACTCTACCAAGAGTCAACGACTCTCTTTTCCTTAATGGCACTTGGTTGCCTTTGTTAGCTGAAGTTGACTGTTCATGGGGTTTTGATTGCCCAAAGCTAAAAGTCCTCTTCTTTGGCATTATAAAATAGTGTAATGTCCACTCCACAGCTAACTAGTTATTTCTAAGTGCCTAAAATCTTGTTACAAAGCAGTAAAGGCTTTGTAAGAAACCTCCAACGCTAGATTATTTTGTGTCATTTACATTTGCCATCCTCTTAACTCCTCTGCGAATTGATGCCTTCCTTGTAAAAATGGGATTAATACTTTATATTCTGTTGTCAAGCTGTGTTGTTGGATCATGCGTGACAGTGGTTTTAAAGTACTTTGTAAACTGTAAACATTTTAACTAGACAATCTAAAAAATATTTTATTAACAATAAAGTTTCTATGATCTTGCTTTTGCTTCCTTCGCTTGTATATAATTAATATTGTCATTTATTCTTTCAGCCAGTCATTTCATTTTTACCATCTATTTAATGAGTACCAGGTACACGAGGCGCATGGAATGGAAATCAAGACATGCTCCTGTTGTCCAGGTGCATGAACCCTGCAAATAAAATGCAATATGATAAATGCTATGGTGGGTTAAATTGGGGTCTCTCCATAGCAGCCCTACTGACACTTGGGACAGTTAATTTTTTGTTACGGGAGTTGTCCTGCACATTATGTTCAGAGACATCCCTGGCTTCTACCCACTAGATGCCAGTCTCATCCTTCCCCTAGGTTGTGGCAATCCAAAATGTCTTCAGACATGGTGTGATGTCCTCTGAGGGGAGAAGCAAAATTGTACCCAGCTGAGAACCATGAGGTTACATGAAGGGTGCTTTGGCTTTCTGCCAAGAAGTGATATCTACACTGAAACCTGCTTCATGAGCAGCAGTTAGCCAATTGAAGAGAATGGGTGAAGAGTATATACATGAATCCTAGAGGCAATATCCTAAAAGTCCAAACATTTGGAATTATCTTGTTTTTCTTTTGCATCTGATAGCTAATGAATCTGTCTTCTTGATATTCTTCAGCCCAGTGCCTAGCACAGTACCCGGGCCATGGTAGTTGTTTAATATATATTTATAGAAAGGCTATGTGAAAGATTGTGATTAAGATTTGAAATTGTTCTAGTTATCTATTGCTGAATTAAAAAAACACCCCATATTTAATGGGGGAACCAGCCATTTTGTCATGCTCCCTGATTCAGTGGGTCAGGAATTTGGATAGGATACAGTGATGACAGCTTGTCTTTTTTCCATGATGTCTGGGGGTTCAGCTGGAATGACTCAAAGGCTGGGATCTGGAATCATCTGGAGACTTCTTTACTCATGTGTCAGGGGTGTAGCTGTTGGCTGGGACCTACGAGGCAGTTCCAACAGTTTGCTTAGGTTTAAGGTGAGGGACTGCAGACCCTGTGACTAGATGGGCGTATCATAGTTACACTGTAAGAAGAGACTGGGATGGGAGATGTTTTGGGGGCCATCTTTGGTAAATACAATCTTCCACAGATGCATATGTAACTTGATACAATTGTCCCAGAGTCTAATCTATGAGAGTTTAAGAAATACATGTCTGAGTTAAAGAGAGTCCTTATATCTGCCCCAGCATCCAATGAACCTCAGACCCATACATAAGGATTAGGAAAGTCTTATTTGAAGGAGAAAATTTACTTTCCAATAAAAACATCCCAGAATGGATGGCTCTGTTTTTCCAGGTACCTACATTCCTAAGTAGTTTAAGACCATATTAAAACAAGATCAAATTTCTATTTAAATAGTAGTAAACATTGCCATCTAGGGGGGATGGTTGCATTTCCTTCTGAAAGAAGGCCTTAGACAGCTCCATTCACTTCTACTTGGGCTTTTTGTAGGAGCCACATTAGGTGGACTTGGATTTTGCTTGTTGAATTGCATGACCCATCACATTCCCCTCTTTCCTTTCTTAATGCTGTTCAGTCTCAAGTACCTGAAAATCATCTAACTCAAACCCCTAATGCATGTGCTTGGCTCCAAATGATATCATGGGTTTAGTGGTCATTTGTAGTTTTAAGCACAAAGTTTTGTCTCTGGCACTCCTTTTCTCCTAAATGAGGAAGACTCTGTAAAGTTCCATCTCTTTGCTTTCTGTATATATAATCATGGAAAGTGGTATTTATTCTTCAGAACCTCATCCCCTAATATTCTAATAAAATCCTGACTCATGAGCCAAACTAAGAAGATTAATCTTCTTTCTGTAGAAATTAGAAAAATAGTACTTACTCAACAAAGGAGTTATTGAGTGTTTCATATATGAATGAAGTTTATAATACTTTTCAAAATGATTGAGAAGAAAGGAGACTATGATTACCCTGAGTGAAACAGTAATCAGAAGATGTTATTATTCAATATCCTCCATTCTCTCAGTCGTCGAATTAATGTTTTACTGAAATACATCATTCATTAATAGGTAGCTGTCAAGTGATGTATGGATCATGTTTCCAAGGCTTTGCAAGTTATAAGATGGACTTGCCGTCAGTTGAGAAAATTCTTGCTTTTCCAGCAGTGGTGATAGATTTGTCCTATTCCGATCCATCCATGATCTTTTATGATTGGCTTCTTTCTTGGGACAAATATTGAACTTTCCCTTTCTCTCACTTGTCTTTGAGAGTTTCACTACCCCTGAGGGAAAGGAAAAACATGGCCAACCAATTATGTTACCAAACTTTGAAAGGTCAGAGATGTACAGGCTATCTGAGAGAGAGTGTAAAAGCCATTAGCAGCCTGATATCTCATTTGGTGGCTAACAATCCGAGAGGAATACCAAATGGCCTCCCCCCCACATTAATCCCTTAGAAGTAAAGTATCTTAACGAGAATGGAATAATGTTATCAATTTCTTCCATTCTCATTAAATTCCAGAGGCTGTAATCTAGAGTCCTCCTTGGTTTTTATGCCAGCCAGTATGAAAGAGATACAGCATATAAAAAGGAACAAAATAGCAAAATTAAACTAAAATAGAGCGTGAGGTAGATTATTCATGTAAATATATGCATTATTTCCAATTTACAAAAGCTTAATGTACAAAACCTCACTCTAACTTGTCTTCCCTTTATAGGTCACTCACGTCCTGCAGGTAGAATGCCAACATTTCCACGCTCCGAATACTCTCTACATTTCTACTTCTCCACCTTTGCTCTTACTCTTTCTCTTCTACCTGAATGTTCTTCCCAGTTCTCTCTCTACATGTGAATGCATACTTACTTTTTAAGACCTAGTTCAAGTTTTATATTTTTTGTGATAGTAACTCAGAACTACCTTCCCTTCATCTGAAACCTTTCACATCTTACTGACCCTATTACTTATTTAGCATATAGGAAAGTACAACAGATTTAAGACAGTATCTCACTATCACCAAATGTATTCCTTTATTCAACCCATTTATCCATGCGTTAATTGAAGAAACATTCTAGGGTACTAATTCCATATCAGGTACTGTGCTAGAAGCCGGAGACATGAGAATAAATGAAATCCTATTATATATTGAGTAGAGTGTAGGGATAAGCATAGTTGGACATAAATGCTATGATAGAAATATAAACAGGAGGGGTGCTTGGCTGGCTTAGTCGGTAGAGCATCTGAATCTTGATATTGGGGTCTTGAGTTCAAGCCCCATGTTGGGAGTAGAGAGGACTTTAAAAAAATGAAATGAGGAAAAAAAAAAAAAAGAAATGTAAACAGGACACATTGGGTATATCTAAGAAGAGATACCTGAAAGCTGAGTCTCCAGTGAGACATAAGATGTATTTTAGGTGACAGAGAATGGAGAAAAGGAAGGAAGAGGGGAGGGATGGCAGAGAAAGGAATTCCAGAAGAAGACATCAACATGAGTAAAGACCATGGTGTAGATGTATGTTCATGGAAGGACAGTAGTTTTGAGTAAAGAAAACCATAGATTGTGAAATGGGACAGATGTCAGGCAAACTGAGAAAAGGTTGGACTTTGGAGGGAAAATCATGGAAGGCTTAGTACACTGTGGAGAGAAGTTTGGACTTACTCTGCAGACAACGGGAGGCCTTTGAAGCTTTCTGCGTACTGCAGAAATGTGGTCAGATTTTCGTTTTCTAAGATCACCCCAGCAGTGATGTGTATGATGGATGGTAAAGAGACATGATTGAAAGCAGAAAGAACAGTTGGGGGGTCTTATAATCGTCCGGTGAAAAATGGCTAGAATCTGAACTAATGGAGGTGGAGATAGAAGAACAGCTATAATAAATTTTGAGAAAATACAATGTATAGGACTTTTGACGTTTTGGGGGGTGAATACTGCATCTTTTTTCTACATAGCCTTAAGCATTCGCTAAGGTGTATTGCTAATACTTGCTCAATAGAATTGAACCTTATACTGGTGTAAGAAAAGCCTGCAAGAGGGTTGAATAATTTATGATGTTCCCTAGTAAATTAAAAGCAGATTTGTCTGTAGCTGTTTTATGAATTTTGCTTGGGAAACTGAGAAATTAGAGAATTTTCCTGTGGACTCCCTGTTCCAGGACTCAAACTGCTTCACTATTAAACTTTCATAACCAAAACTTACTTTAAGTTTTGAACTGATATATTACAGGGTTATTTCATGTTGAATATGTTGGTGTGAGGTTGATGTTTGACCCCAAATAATCCTAAACCAATGGATTTGTGTTGATTGTTCCTAGAAATTATAAGCCAATAACATTCTGCTTCTTCCTGGACTAGGTGACTAAGTAATTGAATGAGAATGAAACTCCCAGATTAATGGAAAGTTTGATCTTCCCAATCCTGGGAAAAATTCTTTGATACTGGTAGAATTTAAAAAGGCCAGAAGCCATTGTGACTTCCTTCCATTCTGCCTACATAAAAGGTGATCCTTAAAAGTGTTTTGGTACTAACTAGTTACTTTGGTACTAACTAGATACTAACTAGATATCAAGGTGTACCTTGATACTCCTTTTGGAAGAGCAAATAGCTTTCAAGCAAGAGTATTAAAAAATCCATCACCTAGGGGCACCTAGGTGGCTCAGTCGGTTGAGTGCTGGACTCTTGATTTTGGCTCAGGTTGTGATCTTAGGGTCATGGGATCGAGCTCCATGTTGGCTCTGCACTGGGTGTGGAGACTGCTTGGGATTCTCTCCCTCTCCCTCAGCCCCTCCCCCTCCACTCATGTGCACACATTCTCTCCCTCCCTCAAAAAAAAAAAATTAAAAAAAATCCATTGTCTAAATATGATTTTGAAATTTATGATTGAGAATATTTTCAGTGTCTTCAACTGACTCATAATAGATCTTTCTCTTCCCATTTGGGAAAAAAAGCCTGGCCACTAAACTTGTAACTCCAAGCATTGATGGAGCAATGTAGATTTCATAATTGGCACCATTCCTGTAATGTCTTTTGCAATGTGACAGAACAGGTCCTCTCATCAAAAGGTAGAATCTCTTTGTCTATCCCCCAAATTTGGCTTGGCCTTTTGACTCCTTTGGTCAATGGAATGCTGGTGAAATGATGTTGTACCGGTTCTGAGTCTAGGTTGCAAGAGGCTTGTTGAGCTTCCGTTCTCTTTTGGACCTTTGGCTCTGCATGAGGTGAAGCCCAGGCTAATCTGCTGATGGTTAGAGTCCATCTGGAGGAGAGCCAAATTATCCCAGGTAAAGCCATCCTACATTAGCCAGGCCCCAGCCCACATGCCAGCCGACCACAGACTCATGAGCAATCCAGATATATTTGGCTGGAACAACAGAACCACTCAGCAAATCCATATTTATAGTTGTGTGCCATAGAGATTTTGTGGTGGTGTTCTACAGCATTATGATGGTGAGAAACAAATGATACTACCAGGAAGTAAGTGTAGGGCAGAGATGAGATCAATCCATTTATGGATCAGGGGCTAAGACGTGTATCAAAGTCCTGTAACTAAGTAGAAATAGTAAGTCAGTCAGTCCCAAAGAGAGAGGTGTCTGGTCCCCTGATTGAGTCAAAGAGATCCAGATAGAACCAATAAAGCAAGTAGCATATTTCCCTATAGAGAAGAGTATAAAACCATAGTGAGGGAAACTAATGGCCAAGAAAACTGATTGGAGCATCAGTTAGAGTTTTAATTTTGCCATTTACTGGCAGTTAAAATTGCAGCTAATATTTGTCAAGAGTTTTCTATGTGCATGGATAATCTTATTTAATTCAATACCCACAGAATTCCTTCTCTGTAGTTATCATTATTATCCTCCCTTTATTGGTGAGGAACTAAGGTTCAGAGAGGTTAGGAAAAATTCCTTATATCATGTAGCTAGTAACTGGGAGAGTCAGGACACAAAACTAGGTCTCTGCCTCCAAATCACCCTTTTATTAAGGTTTCTAAGCTTCATTTTACTCATGTATAAAATGGGGATGATCATGCTTACTCTCAAGGTTTGGGGCAAAGATTAAATAAGATAATGCATGGAGGCATTCAATCATTAGTGCTATTATAAATTTAATTACAATTTTATCCTCAGAACTCCAGGAGTGTTTGGTAGGCTGCATTCTCTCTCTTGGAAACTATGCAGCTGGCTTAATGCTCATGGGGTCTGGAAATCGTTCTTTTTATTACAAAGAGCTTTTGGTCATCTTTTTATTTGCAGGGAGAGCTCCCTTCCATCCTGACCCATAACCTCACAGACTGGTCAGGGGTGATTCTTCTTCTTCCCTGTGCATTCTGTTGGAAGGCCTGGCTTTGAGACACAGATACTCCCTTTAAAAGGAAGATTGGTGATCTCCTCTGGGGATGGGAATTATCAGGACTTAAAAAGAGGTGTTAAGGAAAAATTAGCACATGATAAAATGCGAAGGCAGCTACACTAAAAACAAGTTTTCTCCTGCATATATCAGAACGTATTCCTATGAGCTTCTTTATTCATGATTACCTCTGCTATCAGTCTTGTGTGATTAGAGAAGTAATCTGTACATTCTTTTAGGAGACATTCAGTTCAACAGAATGGGGAGTCAGGAATATTCATAATTTAATAACCCGGCATAGTGGACATATACTCATAGGATATTAGGGTCGGAGAGGCATTACCTGCTACTAGGTGCACACATATGGGCACATTTCCATTAGGTGATCTTTCACCCACTGCTTGGATGCTGCAGTGACTACAAATTCACCAGACCTCATGAGGAAGGCTCTTCTATTTGTGGAGAATTTCAGTGAGTCAACATCTCCTTTCCTGTAACTCTCACTCACTGAACTCTGTTTCTCTGGTTTGGGAAATGCATCAGACTAGTTTCTCCATTCTGTTTCCCTGCCTCTTTAAAATGGATGTACTTGGGTAATTTAAGTTCTCTCATATTTGTCTGAAAACTACTTGCCCATCTGGTTCCCAAGAGGAGTGGTAGCCATTTATTATAAGACATTACCTGTTGGTCATAATTATAAGACCAGGGCTGGACACCAGATGCCAGGTGGGTTGTCTGAGGATCTTTGGAATTGGGACTTTGTGATGTGTTAGGTTATAGCATAAGTCCCATAAGAGGTTTTAAAAATTCTTTGTCACCATTTAAGTGTTGGGATTTTTGCATTAACACAAACATCCAGAATTTTAGCTGTTTTTGTTAAATGAGAAGCCCTGACAACAGGGGACAAGCATTTCCACATCCTAACAATTGGCTGTCGCTGAGTATGCGATGATTCCTCTGCATGGGTCTGGTACTCTCCAGTTTTTCGTAGCGGCCCCAGACCACATCTGCTTTCCTCATGAATGTCACCTGCTTCAGCACTTTGAGAATCCAAGTTTGCGTGCTTTGAGTGCATTTCTGTACTTGCAAGCAAGAGAGCCTTAAGCAAACTTTACATAATTCAGTGGTTATAACCTGGCTGGATGCTAGAATCACCTGGCTCGCTTTTGAAAATAGATTCTTGGACCAGTCTCCCTAATTATAAAATGAGAGCCTCTGGATTCTCATTCTCATCTGGAATCCCTGGATTCTCTTATGGCTGGAACTTCGTCATCTCAAAAATAAAACCAAACCTCTCTAGGTTATAGCCATGGTGAATAACCCCTGATATAACTGAAGATAGAAAACATGGAATATATCACCCATTTCCTTCTGATGTACAAAATCCATGCAAGTAGGCCAGCTTTCTCCAAGCTAAGCATCTCAGGGCACCACCTGGAAGTGTTTTAAGATGCTCTTAGGTAAGAGCTGCCAAAGGCTGGATGCTGTTCATTTGGACCTGCTACTACTCACTTGGTCTGTAAGCTGAGCATGTAGAAGGTAGAAGGACGGGAATGACAAGTGAAGAGATGTGAGTCACTAGTAATTCTAAGGTGCATTCTCTTGAGATCCACCTGAGGCGAAGTGATGATGAGAAATCTTAGAACGTATTCAAGGATCAGCCAACATTATAATGGCTTAACTCAACCCGAGAGTCAGATCTAGACTTAAGGCCACATCTTGCTGAGCCATCTCTTTCTGACTTAATGGGTTATAGTTTCAAAGACAGGAATTACACTCTTCTCGCAAAGCCAGCTTTAAGACCTTCTAATTCTGCTAATTAAGAAATGCCTACCATGCCAGTTTCAGTCGTAAATCATTTCGGGTCCTGTCTCGCTCTCATGTATCTGTAGTCTGAGAAACTTCTGTTCCTCCTAGGAGACCTTCTGTTTCTATAAGTAATGCTTATTTTCTTGGCATTTGTGCTACTGCCTCATGCCCCTGACTTCCCCAGACTCACCGAGTTGCTTGGCTCTATAATTTGTTCGGCATCTCATTTCATTCGAACTCCATCCTCAGCTCTACCGGAGATTTTAAAACAATCCAAATACAAACCTTGCCATCATGATAATATAGAACACTTTCTAAATGCTTACTCTGTGTCAGGCCCTGCTCCCATTTAAGCCTTACAGAGTGTGATATAGGTGTGATTGTGGATGGAGTAGCTGAGTCACCGAGAGGTGGTCAAGCCTAAAGCCGTTCTGTGATCTCCCACTGCCTTTAGGTTAATGTTCCATATTCTAAACATGGCCACCCAGGCCTTTCACCTGACCCATTCATCCTCCTCCAGCCCTTCATTCATCATTCAAGCTTCCTGTTAGGGGCATTATTTTCTCTTTCCCTCTCTTTTTTAGGTCTTCACATAATTTTCCTGGGCCAGAAACTCCAGATTGATTCCTCGTCCTTACCAGCTTGGCTAAATCATACTCTCCACTTAAGTCTCAAATGAAAATTACCTTCCTCGGAGAGGAAATCCTCTGTTAATGTTTCTTTAAGTGTATTTTTCAGACCACTTATATTGGCGTTGGGGGCAGGAGAAGGTGTTAAATTTAGTTTTCAGAGATTTTCTCCAGAACAATTGAATTAGAAGGTGGGGGGTAGGCATCTGCATTTGGAGCAAACATTCCTGGTGATTCTTATGAGCTATAAAGTTGGAGAATCACCCCCATAGACTAAGTTAATTTCCTTGGTGATCTGTTGACAGCACCCCATCCCTTCCCTTTCAAAATAACTCACATTCAGTATATGTTTATCATTTATGTTCCCTATTAGATTATAAACTCCATGAACTTAATGGACATATATCTGTTCATATCTGTATATCTAGCATCTAGTCTGTTGCTTGGTCTATAATTTTCCTTAGTTAAAGAGAAACATTGTGTTTTTTTCATCTTTCAGTAAATTTAATGAAGCACCTACCTACCATTTCTGACACACAGTGAATCTTTAGAATTCATGGTTGAATAGTGTGTGGTCTTTTGGCTCAAAAAGACTCCCAGTCTTATGGGGGAAACAGGCAAGAAGATATTTGATTTTAGTACAGTATTCTAAGAATGAATAGTTCCCCCACCACTCTCTCTCTCTTTCATAGTTAGCAAACGTAATGATGGAATAAGGGCTCCATATATACAGGAAAGATGAGACGTAATCCAGCCTGGAAGGCGCAGTCTGAGGGGGCTTTCTGGAAGAGGTGACGTGCAAGTTTATCCTTTAAAAAGCAGACACCCAAGAAAGAAGTGTAGAAAGGTATTTTAAAGAGAGAAACATGAGACAGCATAGTATGGCTTGGCTACCTGTGAGTAGTTTGGTGCTGCTCAGTGTAGGCGATCAGTCAGGGACTACGAAAACCAGATCATGAAAGTCTAAGGACTTTGCATTTTATTGTGAAAGCCACTGGGGCATAGTGAAGAGCTCTGTCCACAGACATTTATAATTAAGGTCAGGTTTCTATTCTGCATCTTTGTTATTATGAAATAAATATTTGGTGCTACTGATTAAATTGAGTTAATAAAGCGTGATTGATTTCTGTGTGCATACATTTATACATTCATTCAACACATATTTATTGAACATATACTAGGCACAGTCCCATATTTTATTTAAGACTCACAATGTCCCTGTTAATTAGGTGGCATTTTTTCCATTTGTCTGTTGGGGCTCAATGAGGTTTAATTACTTGCTTAAAACAACAGAAATATTTAGTAACAGAATGAGTGTTCTATTCCTGACCTCTTCCAAGTTTCATTCTGCTTTGGTTTGGTTCAGCAATGCTTAGAATTCAGTTATTTGGTCGCTTAATATTTATTGATACCTGTTATGGGCCAGGTAATATTCTAGGGGCTAAGAGTATAGAATTGGACAAAAGAAAAAAAAAGTTCTGCTCTTTTGACATTTAGGTCCTACTGGGTATCTAGAACCTTTTACTACAGAACCGATTCCTACTGACCCTGCTATCCCTTCCAAGAGTAGCAAGTGGCATCAGGGAGCTCCCTTCTCTCTCCTGTACCCAACCTGGTTTTCCAAGGATGGTCGTGAAAGGTAAATACTAGCCTTGGCAGAAAGGGTTAGAAGGAAGGGTGAGGCTTCCCCCTTGATTTGAAGAGAAGAGAGGGGAGAAGCTTATACAATAATAATAAAATCTGTTAACTACTAAACATTTATTGTTAAAGCAAGGACAGTGTCTTGACATTTGGCAGAAGAATCATTTAAGAGTCCACAAGAAAAGTGCCCTGAAACATAGATCTTTGCTAAAGCACTGCTGGCAGATCACCAATCATTCTGGGGAGAGTTAAGCTTGATTATCGGTAGGAATGGCCGATATTCTGCTTGCAGATTGTCCGTAGTGAATGTTGAACCTGATTGCTGCTTTTGCTGTGTGAAGAGGGTACCTCTCCAACCTCAGTGACCTCTTCTAGATAATGGGGCAAATCCCTCCCATCATTCCCACCTCCTTGACTTGTAAAGGTCAGTGAAGCTAATGCATATGAAAATGTTTGTAATGGTTGTCTGGTATTTTTGGAGACAGGTGAGGGATAGAAAAGAAAGAGTAGCAATTGTTTCACTTAGATTAAAAGCATGGGGGAAACTGACTCAAAGCCTGCGAAAGCACTGAAGCCAGATTGGATCTGTGACCTTGGTAGTGTGAATCTGGGGGCCTTCTTCCTAGATTGTTTCTGTTACAGTGGCTCAACTGCTCATACCTGCCAGACTCTGTGACTCTCTCTTCTAAATTCTAAATTCAGGGGAGTCTGGTCTGATGAGTTATGCTTGAAGCTGAATGCCACCCTGGTCCAATCCACCATGGCCAGAGTCATGGGTGGTGGAGTTTAGCATGGCCGCTAGCAGCTGACATCCTAAACAGAGGGAATCACATGAGAATAGACGAAATCCCAAAGATTTCCAATGGAAAGCAGGACACAGACCATGAAAGAGGCTCCAGGAACGGGGCCACGATGTGAAGACCAGCCACTTTCATACCTGATGATGGGAAGTCCTTTAAAGTGTTTAGTTTGCCAGCAGAGATTCTTAACATGCAACCTATGGAATTCCCGATCAGCATTTAGATGCATTTTAAATCAAACTTCTCTCTCTAAACTTCTATTAATAGCGCTTGCCTGGGCTGAGATAAAATGAGGAAGCACAGAAGTTGCCTGTTCAGCATAACAGATTATCTCAAATATGATGAGAAGAATCAGTAGGAAAGGGGAGTTAATGAATCGTCACAGTATAAAAATCATGTTGGTTCTAAAATACAGATTTTGTTTATCTTTGAGATTGCCATTTCCTGGAGGTCTTTCAAAATAACCTACAAGCTTATAGAAAATATCCTGCTCTTAATTAAGCAGGGAAATGCACTCCCAAGATGGGAGTTAGCATTGCAGGTCCTGCAGTGTTAGAACTGCTCAAGCTTGGGCTCCTTAATGTGTTAAATGTGTGACCTTTGTCAAGTGTCTTAACGCTATAAGACTCACATTGTCATCTGTGAAATGAGACTGACAAATACTGTGTAGTGGGGTCGTGAGGATTAAATGAAAGGACATCATTAGAGTGCTTAGCACAATTTAGGGCATGTAGTAAAGACTTAATGAATGGCAGCCTTGTTGTTGTTGTGATCATTATTACCTTTCCATTATTTTCTAATTCCATGATTTTTAAGGTACAAAATAAGGAATCGCTAAAAAAGTCAAAATTCACTGCCGTTACTTTATGGAATAGCACCAACAATTAAAAGAAAGGAGCTACATTTTCATGTATAATATAGACAAATCTTAAAAATGCAAGGTTGAGTGGAAGGACCATTCAGAATATCATTTCAATAAAATTATAAACACACAAATATATAAAATAACTCTTGTGAACACATTTTGCCTTAAACATTGTTATTTGCCTCCCCAATATTTATTTTCTTCTTCCTGGTTCCTAAGGTGTTCGGTGGCGCTCTGTTGCGGTGTGGCCATTTCTTTACTTTTTTCACAAATAGTTCTGTAATTGTCTTTTTCTGTAGGTGTCTCCTCCTGAAAATGTGTGAGTGTTTTGTTATGGTAAATTTCTAGCAGTGGAAGTGGGGATCCACACACTGCATTCTTCTTCATGTTTATTGGATATTTCTTGTTTACTTTCCAAATTGTACTCCCATCAGAGACAGGTGAGTTCTTGCTTTTCATTGTCTTTCTCAACCTTGTTGTTAACAGACTTACTAAGTTTTGTCAGTGTGATTGGTGTGAAGCAGTATCATGTTTTTAAAAAAGTATTTAATGTTGGGACATCTGGATAGCTCAGTCAGTTGAGGGTCTCAGTCTTGGTTTCGGCTCAGGTCATAATCTCAGGGTCGTGAGATCAAGCCCTGAGTTGGGCTCCTTGCTCAGTGTAGAGTCTGCTTGAGGATTCTCTCCCTCTGCCCCTCTCCCAACTCCTGCATGTGGGCAGATGCTTGCTCACTCTCTCTCTCCAAAATAAATAAATAAATCTTTAAAAAAATATTTAATGTTTTCTTTAAAAATATTAAGCTCAAAAAAGTTACAATTTTAAAATTCATTAATATATCTGATAATATATTTAGGCATTTAGAACATGTTTCTAATATTTTATAAGGAAATTTATTATCTTATTAGTTTAGCACTGGGTTCTTTATCATTGATTTTTTTTTTAGGTGATTTTTTTTTAAGAGCAGCTTTCAGTTCACAGGAGAACTGGGAGAAAGGCCGATATTGCTCATATATCCCTTTGCCTCTACATGCATCGCCTCTCTCATTATCAACATCTCCCACCAGAATGGTACATGTGTTACAATCAATGAACCTACATTGACACATCATTTATCACCTAAATTTCATAGCTTACATTAGTGTTCACTCTGTACATGATGTGGGTTTGGACAAATGTATAATGGCATGTATCCATCATTAAAGTGTCAGGCAGGGTATTTTCACTGCCCTTAAAATCCTCTTTGCTCCCTCTCTTCACCTCAACCCTTGGAAACGACTGATCTTTTCACTGTCTCCATAATTTTGCCTTTTTCCAGGTGCTTTCTGCCCACAGTCTCAGCGAGTTGGGAGGCTGAGGCAGGAGGATTGCTTGAGCCCATGTTTTGTGGGCTGTAGTGTGCTCCGTTGATCAGGGATCTGCACCAAGTTCTGCATCAATATTGTGATCTCTCGGGGGTGTTGCCTAAGGAGGGATGCCTAAGGAGGCTAGGCTGCCTAAGGAGGGATGAACTGGTCCAGCTGAAATGCAGCAGGTCAAAACTCCTGTGCTGATTGCCATTTTTTTTTTTTTAATTTGAGTTTTCTTGGGGCAGCTGGGTGGCTCAGTCGGTTAAGCCTCTGACTGCTGGTTTTGGCTCAGGTCATGATCTCAAAGTCGTGGGATGGAGCCCCACTTTGGGCTCCATGCTGGGTGTGGAGCTTGCTTGAGATTCTCTCCCTCCCCCCTCGCACTCTCTCTCTCAAAATAAGTAAATAAATAAATAAAGTTAGTTTAAAAACTATGGGTTTTCTTGTTTATTAGTTAGGTTGAACATTTTTTCATACTTGGGCAATTTTAGCTTTTGTTTTTATTAATCTACCGATTCATATCCTTTATCCATCTATTACTTTTCTTTCATACAAATTTTAAGAATTTTTAGTATATCCAGACATGATTTGCTTATGATTATTAGCATTGTAAATATCTTCTCCCTATCTGCTTTAGTTTTAATGGTTTTATGACATTTTTATACAGGTATTTTTGAACTCCAAAGTAGTCAAATTTATCCAGTTTTTTTTTAAGGATTATAAGTTTTTCTATATTTATTAAACAATCCTTTTCTACTCTAGATCTGAATTTTCTTCTAAAAGTTTAAATATGTTGCATTTCAACTATAGGTTCTTAACTGATGTGGACTTTATTTTCATATATGATAAAAGGTAGGGAACACAACATTATTGTTGTACATATGAATAATCAGTTGTTCCAGCACCATCTCTTATATGTTCCCTCTTCTATTCCATTGTTCTATTAGTCTGTGTCTGGTCCCACAGCACACTGGCATCATTGTTATAGCTCCATAATAACTCCTGGTAGCTGAGAAGGCAAGCTGCCCACATTGATCTTCTTTAGGAGTATGTTCTCATTGATCTTCTTTAGGAGTGTTTTGGCTGTAATTGATCATCTACTTTTCCATGACGATTTCAGAATCCCTTTGCTATTGTCATGAGGAACTATGCAGGCATTTTGATTGTAATTCCTTTGAATTTATAGATTAATTTGTCAAGAATCAGTATATCTTCATGATTTTGCATTTTCCAGTCTCTGTATATATGTCATGTCTCTCTAGTCATTTAGATTTTATTTTATGTCTTTTCACAAAGTTTATATATATATATATATATATTTTCATATATATATTTTCTTTTTGCAAAGGTCTTAGCATATCTTTGGCTAGATGCTACATATTTTATAGTTTTCATTGTTACTGTGAATGACATTTTAAAGTTACACATTTCTAATTGTTGATGTATAGGAATGCTATTGAATTTTGTGTACTGAATTTATATTCAGCCATCTTACTGACTTCTCTTACCAGTTTAATAATTTGGGTATTTGGATTTTCTATGTAGACAACTGTGGCTCAGGATAAATGTCAGTTTTGTTGCTCCCTTTCCAAACATTTCTTTATTTTTTCATGTGATGCTTTATTGGTCAACACCTCAAGTACAGTGCTAACATAGTGGATGTCTTTTTATGGCTCTTCTAGTGAAGACTTCTGAAGATGTCATTAGTTCTTTGCTAGTTTGCTTTGCTGTACTTTCGACTACCTATTTCTTTTTCCCTCTTGGTGGACTCGACCACCCAGGGTGAAGGGAAGGGCAGAGTAAACACCAAGCCTCCTAGATTGCTCTCAACCTCTACTCAAAGCATCAGGAAAGAACCTCCTTTTTGCAGTCCAAGATTCTTGATTTCAGAATTTCTTTTCTAGCAGTAATGCTAAGGAAAACCAGACAAATCAAATGGATAGTTACCCACATGATGCTAAATCCAACTCCACAGAAGCTGGTGGAAAAGAAGTGCCTAAAAATTCTTCAGTAATCACAAGCTCATGTTATACACACTTATCCTTCTTGTCCTCATTCATTGCTTGCAACACAAACTGTGATGCTGCAATTGGCGCAGCCTAGTTATATCTTTATCCCTAGAGGCCCCGTGGAAAGTTAGCTCCATATGGGTTGAAATGGGGAGAGACATTGTTCTCCCTCCAGAAAACCCAGAGAGCTGTTCCTGAACAAAGGTAAATAGGCAGATAGGAAGAGGTCCATTTCAAATGCTATGCTTCCAGCTCCCCTGCCCCTTTCCTGACACTCACTCATGTTAAGGCGGCCATGTTGCTTTTGTCAGAAAATTGTAGAGAGCCTCAGCCTTCTTGTCGATCCTGTTTTCAGTCTGACATCACTGGCAATATAAAATAACATTTTAGATCTCTGTTGTCTTATATATTCTAGGATTGTAATACTAGAAACATAAAATCCTCCCTTTTTCTGAAATTTGACTTTTATGCATATCACTTTTCATAGAAGATAACAAATATTTGATTTTTATTCCATACTCCCTCTTTATTTTTTAAAACCTAGCAACAATGGAATAAAACTTTCAGGATTTACTTTGTACCTAATCTAAATTCATACCTGATAAGTACAGAAGGATTCAACTCAAGGTTAGCTTTAGGTCATTTGAAATGAAATTATCTCTGATAAAGTTCCTAATTACTTTGTTTATGTTACTGATTTATTATATCTTTATCAGTTCCAGAGGATCATATAGGAGACCTTTGACTAATTGGAAGTCAACTAACCAGAACTTTTAAATTACTAATTTCTACTTTGGAAAATAGCAAGAAAACAAACCAATATAAAAGATTTGGTTTTCAAAGGTTATCTAGGGAAATACCTTAGATAAAACAAAAAACCAATATTCTATGTTATATACATCCAAAATTACATTTCTGGATCATAAAAAGTAAAGATGATATGATGTCTATCTAAGAATAATTAGGATCATCATCATCAATATTACATTCTTCTACTAAGGCTGGAAAATAAGCTAATTTAAAAAAATGCAGTGTTCATTATTTAAAAAAAAAAACAAAACTCAAACATCTTAGTCAATGAGTTTTACATTAGCTGTGGAATTCAATTTTCCAGTTCCAATGCCCTGGTACATGCCAGTTTACTGAAGTTTTACTGTATTCTGCTCATCGTACTCACAGTAAAATGTGTGAAAGTAAACCAAGGGTGAAGTTGACATTATGTTTACACACTGAAATTTGAATATGTGTCCCTTGGTTGTCCCAGTGATCACTTTATTCTCACAGACATTTATGTAGCTTTATGAGTCAGAACCATTATTATTTTGGAGGAAAATCAAGTATTAGTTTTTTTAAAGCTCATATTCAGTCTATTTCAGTGCTAATATGTCCAGCTCCTTTACGATCTTAAACCTCTGTCAGAACGCCTGCTTTGATCGCTCACTCATTTAAATCTTAATCCTTGGGATTTGATCTGTGCCTTAGAGCACAGAAAGGATTTTTATCTTATTAGCTAAAACAAAACAAAACAAAACAAAAAACACCCCCCAAAACCCCAGGATTAAAACAGTGTTTTGGGTGAGTCTGTACAAAATCCTCACCAGTGAGTTTGAAATCTTTGGAGGCCTTTTCATCTGATGGGGCACTTCTCAAAGGTAGGATGTTTTGAGTCTGCCTTTAAGTAGCATTTATTAATCAAATCTATCAAATAGAATATTATGGCCCCAAACCATAGCTCTATATTCTTTAGGCCAATCTGTATTTTGGATTTAACCAAAAGGAGTATCTAATAAGCAACTTTCTATATTTAAAAGGTTTTTTTTTTTGTCCAGTGCATAGTTTTTTTTTAAATCTGACATTTCTCATTACTGTATTAAATTAAATTATGCCATAAGTTCCAAAGTTCAGCACCATTAGTGTTATCTTGCCACAAAGCTAGGTTTTTGTTTCCTGCTACCGAGTCTACATTTTATGAAGCAATCAGAGTTTACTCACTTAGAACCTCTGTGGCCTGTGTTTCTAAGTCCCCACTTCCAACCATCCATAGAAACTTCAAATAGCAGAGTTGTTTACAGAGATGAAAACTAAGGGCTGGAAAGGACATTGCATACATTGGCTGATACTTAGGTCAGCTTAACCTGATCAGCAGACACAGATAAAATGCAAACTTTAAATTTCTTCCTTGCCGAAGACTACATCCATTCTAGCACGGGAAGGAAAGGTAAATTTGAATTTAGAGTTGTGGATTCATAGACATTTCAATCAGGGGACTATCTTGGACTGCAAAGACCTCTCCTAAACAAAGAATTATTTTCTTCTCACATGTTTCCCACAAAGTTTATCTGGAAGCAATTTTACAGTCAGATAATTATGCTCTGTAATATCTCCAGTGTATCTCTGAACCATTTGCAGTGAGAAGTTTGGTGAGAAATGGAAGCACCCTTGCTTTTCATGGCTCCTCAAAGGCGCTTCAAGGGCCCATGCCAGACCCTTGGGCAAATTATTTATGCAAAGAATATATATGTAGATAGATGGTAGATTATAAATATAATGCCTTGGAAATAACCAAGTCTGAGTGCTGTCAGTGTTTCCTATGTCAGCAAAATGATAGATTAATGTAGCCTATGTTGGACTTACTCTGACACTTTGTCTCTCTACCCTCAGGTATCTGAGACTACCTGTATTTCTCTCTATATATAGGGATATCTGCATATTATATATTAATCTATATATAGATGATATAGATATACCTATCTGTAGAGATAGAGATAAATCTATATAATGTGTGCTGCAATCTAGATACTTAAACTGTTAAAAATTTATTCAGAATTGTCATTCCTGCTGAACCTCCCCCACTATGACAACTATAACATATTTTAAGGGTTCTGCATATAATAGTCTGAGTAACTGTTTTAATTATTCAGAATGCCATGTCCATGGAAAGTATGTAACCGCATGACAAACATTATAGTCCAGCAAAATCAATAATCAGTGTAACTGATAGGAAAAGTCTCAAAAATATTATTTCTACTCTCCGTAGTTGAATAATTATGCTCTTTAAGGTAGCTGTGGAAGAGATTTAAAGCTAGGACCCTTGATGAGGGCTGATGAAACTGGAATTATTTTACCTGATAAAGAAGCAGTTGAATATCCTTTAAACCAAACTCTAGTCCACGTCCTGCATCTGCTGTTTATCAGATGTAACACTGATAAAACACCCAATGGTCTGATCTCAGCTGCCATCACATTCTGCGCCTTAGAGAGCTAGTATGGAGGTGAAATAGGATATGTCCGTAAAAGAGCTTGGTTAAGTCTAAAACTGTTATACAAAAATACAGAGTGGCCACTGTTATTTTATTACTAAAGAATGTTTGTATAAATAGATACAGTCAAGGAATCATTTAATTCGAGGGATTTGGAGTTCCTCAATCCAACTATCCTTCCAATGGTTGAATCCCCTCTGCAACTTTGCTCCCGTTACCCAAGTGGTTATTTGTCTATTAACTGAATTGGTTCAACAAATGTGATTTTAGCACCCACCATGTTTTAGGCAACGTACTCTCTATTAGGGACACCAAGACAAAATTATATTTAATTTGGTAGTACTTTGCTTTACTTTTTCAGGAGGGACTTAAAGTGACTCCAAAACAAATAAGACATATAATTACTTGCCTTGACTTTCATGTCTCTTATGATGAAGCAGTCACTAAATCCAGAGGTAACCTATTCTACCTTTGAACTTTTGTGACTATTAAGGTGTTCTTCACCTTTCCTATAACATCTAACTATTGGTCCTCTTGCTACCACTTGGGGTCATACTAATAGCTCTCTCTTACGTCACCATCTCTCAGTCCTTTAATACTTGAAGATACCTCTTTTGTTGCCTGAGTTTCTCTTCTGCAGGCAAAACAATCTCTGTTCCTTAAATGTTTTTCATAAAATGACATCAGCACCCTTCACAATCTTGGTGGCTATCTTCCAAGTTGGTCATTTGCCTTTTAGAGCATCTCAGTTCTCTTTAGCCATCAACCACATTCTGGATATCATACTGTGTAATCTGTCCCACTCCTTCACTAAACCTTTTTAAAAAGTTTTTTTTTTTTTCTATTTCCATATAAACATCTATTTCTTTAGAGCCTTCTCCATCCTGACTTTATTTATTTTTTTAAAGATTTTATTTATTTATTTAGCACAGAGAGATACAGCGAGAGAGGGAACACAAGCAGGGGGAGCGGGAGAGGAAGAAGCAGGCCTCCTGCTGAGCAGGGGGCCTGATGCGGGGCTCGATCCCAGGACCCTGGGATCACGACCCGAGCCAAAGGCAGACGCTTAACGACTGAGCCACCCAGGCACCCCTCCATCCTGACTTTAAAACATGATAAGCTTACAACAACTTTCCTGCAAATTTCCCAGAACTTCTGCTTCCCACTTAACTCTTCACTGTTGATCATAATTTAGTTCAGACTAGAGATTCCCTACTAATTTATATATATATTTTTAAAGATTTTTATTTATTCATTTATTTGACAGAGAGATAGAACAAGTAGGCAGAGAGGCAGGCAGAGGGAGAGGGAGAAGCAGGCTCCCCGCCAAGCAGGGAGCCCGATGCGGGGCTCGATCCCAGGACCCTGGGATCATGACCTGACCTGAAGGCAGCCGCTTAACCAACTGAGCCACCCAGGCGCCCCACTAATTTATATTCTTAAACAGGAATTGTCTATATGGAAAATCAGGAAATGAGCAGATACCACCATTTTATTATAATAATCAGCTGTTTTTCATCAGCAATGAAAAGAATAAATATACCTAAAATGGATTGTTGATAGAAAGGCATGTTTTGGATATGTCACTGTGGGGATAACTAAGAGAAACCAGTGCTATGGTTTCCAATAAAATAAATCTAAATGCCTCTATCATCAGAAGCACATAAGACCAGAAGAATATGAGAGATTTGTTGTAGTGAGAGCTTTACATGTATTTTCTTAATAGAAAATATGGAAATTGTTTAATGGCTCTGTGAATTCCAGATGATTTAGATGCTACCTTCCTTCGAGGCTTCATTGATTTGTGATAGATTTCTGAGTGTTACCAACACTTCAAACATGAGAAAGAATGGAAAATAAATTTTTCTTCTATTAATCACTATCTCAATTGCAAAAAGTTCAGTTGAATAAAATTTTTAAAATAACTTTTTGAAATTTAAGTGAAAGACTTTGGTTTTAGTTCCAACATAAAAGAAACTGTAAGTCATTGTTCTCATCCTTCCTCCAAGAAAAAGCTGGACAAACTGAAAATCAACAACTTTTGCAGACCCAGTAGAGAACTGGGATTGCAGAGCATACAACCACGCAAAAAAAAAAAAAAAAAAAGAAAAAAGAAAATCTAAAGAAACAGATGAATCCAGATCATAGCTGTGATCTTATTTCCTGGAACAGAAGTTGCTGGAGCCATAAACTGATGGAAACACGTAAATGATAATTTTGATAAACTGCTGAGTGTGGACGAGATTCCCATGATAATTATCATGGCCACATGTGTTGGTAAAGGGTATATTTTCATGAACCTTACCTCAAGGGACACCACTGGGATCTCATGGTGAATCTGAGAAAGAGAGCTTCACAGCCTTGGCAGGGAAAGGGGAAGATTAGTCATTTGAAAATAATCCCAGAGTGTTACCTACAGCAAAGACCTAGTCTTCATGGGAACCATGTTAGTAAAGCATTATCCCATTTAGGGTAAGGGCAGTGCTCCTCCTCCTTGTCCTCTCTAGCTTGCTTGTCTTACCTGCCTGTTGGGGAAAGCTACATTGTTTCCAGTTCTAAAAGTATGCTAAAACATTTCAGTTACACACTTAAAACTTAGAATATAAAACATAAAACTCAGTAACAAATAAAAAATACAGTTAAAATATATTTTTGTTCTCTGTTATTGTCAGTTTAAGTAACAAGGAAGAGAGAAGTAATATACAAGGGAAGAAAAAGTTATGAGGAGCTATTAAGACATATGTTTTTTTAAAAAGTACAAAAGGATGGATAAGAGAGTGACATGGAGATAGAAGCAAAGGTAAGAGCACTGTGGCTAGTTACATGGCCTATATTTGAATATAGTTCTAGCATTTTTATTGACGTGATTTGGAGTAGGTTAAATTCTTGGTCTTAATTTTTTGATCTGTAGAATGGGTAATATCCTACATCACAGGGTTATTAGGAAAATTAAATTGTCTAATTTTTTATTGAGATACAATTGACATATAACATTTTATTAGTTTTAGGTAGACAACACAATGATTCAGTATTTGTATATATGTCAAAATGATCACCATGATAAATCTGGTTGACATCCATCACTACAGTTAAATTTTTTTTCTTGTGATGAGAACTTTTAAGATCTACTCTCATAGCAAATATGCAATACAGTATTATTAGGTATCATCACCATAACTAGAATATATATAATAATATATATAGTCACTTATAACTGGAAGTTTGTACCTTTTGAGCTCCTTCACCCATTTTGCCCAGTCTCCTACCTCCCACCTCTGGCAACCATCAGTGCATTCTCTATATCCATGAGTTTGTTTGGCTTTATTTGTTTGTTTGGTTGTTAGATTCCTCATATAAGTAACATCAGACAGTGTTTGTCTTTCTCTTTCTGACTTATTTCACTTAGCATAATGCCCTCAAGGTCCATCTATGTTGTTGCAAATGGCAGGAGTTCCTTTTTTTATGGCTAAGCAATGTTCCATTGTATGTATATATGTCACATTGTCTTTATCCATTCATCCATTGATAGACACTTAGGTTGTTTCTGCATTTTGGTTATTATAAATAATGCTGCAATGAACATGGGGATGCATATATCTTTTCAAGTTACTGTTTTTATTTCCATCAGCTAAATATCCAGAATTGCTGGATCATATGGTAATTCTATTTTTAATATTTTGAGGAATCTTCATACTGTTTTCTATAGCAGTTGCACCAATTTATATTCCCACCAACAGCATACAGGGCTCCCTTTTCTCCACATCCCCACCAACACTTGTTATTTCTTGTCTTTTTGATAATAGTCATCCTATTGTCCCAGCAGGTTTAAGGAGACATCTCATTGTGGTTTTGATTTGCATTCCCCTGATGGTTAGTGAGTGCTTCTTCCTTGGTGTTGTGTACTTTTTCACATACTTGCTGGCTCTTTGTGTATCATTTTTGGAAAAATGTCTATTCAGATCCTCTGTGCATTTTTTAATTGGGTAGTTTTTTATTTTGTTTTGTTTTGCTATTGAGTTGTATAAATTATCTCAGTTTAAAGTGCTTATCATGGTAATAGGTACATAGAAAGTATTAAATAAGTGATAGCTATTACTATTATATAGTGAGATAAAAAGGAAAATAAAGATAAGTCACTTGGAAAGAGAGCAAAACCTTCATTGTCTAATGTGTTCAGTTTTGTAGTTGTTTTGGATATTGTGTCAAAAATGTTTAAAGTTGAATTGCCTTTCTTGCAACTCCAGGCATAACTTAAATTATCGGCTCTTACCAGTTACCCTGAAAGTGAAGATAAAAGATTACTTATGTCTCATTTACAGGAAACAAAACAACTTTTTCCATGTTTCACCCATGGATACAACCTGACAATTTAGTAGTAAAACCAATCTGTATATGTTCAATTTAGTAACTCACATTTTAATGGTCATTAGCTAATTTGATCAATCATTTTTGGCAGTGTTCAGGAAAATCTTATATTCGGTTTTTACTACATCTTTCTGTAGAAATGTTAAATTAAGCAAAAGCACCACAATACAAGATCGAATTTGCACTTCAGACTTGGAACTTCTGGTCGCAGCAGTAATAGGATAGAACCCAAGGGTAACAGAGAAGAAAAAAAAATGCCACTGAGTTCACTCCTCTCCCAGGCCTGTAAATGCAACAGCCTCGGGCACTGAGGTGTGTCAGCAGTATTTCTGCAGGAACTTCAGTCAACAGCTACCCCAAGAGCCTGAATCACTTATGAATATGACCCTTGTGTCAGAAAGGAAAGGTCACAAGTCACTTACTCCTTCTGGCATAGAAAGACCTGGTAGAAGGGGGAAAAAAAGGCTCATGGAAGCATATTTTCTTAACATGTAAAGCATCCTGTGCCTTTGCAAACATCCGAGATATTTTTGGATGGCAGATGGAAATTTATTAAAAGAAATGTGGAAATTTTTATTGAAAATGGTCTGTATAGTCTTAGACTAAAACTTCCATTTGTTTGGGAGAAGGGGGCACCTTCTACCGTGGTTCATTTGGTGTCAAATTAAATCCATATTTTCATGCTGTGAGACTGGGATAGTGCCATCTATTAAATTAAGTGGAAAATTTGGCAACTCCCTAGTTTACACATTATGGTCAAGAAGTTTGCCTATCTCTATGGAATATCTTGAGTGGAGCCCTTTAAAAATTCTGTTTAAAAAGAATGGAAATTATCTAAACATTCAACCATAGTACAGAGGCATTCTTTCACTCACTTGATGAAATACAATGTGTACATTTAAAACAATATTAAACTTCCGGGGTGCCTGGGTGGCTCAGTCGTTAAGCGTCTGCCTTCGGCTCAGGTCATGATCCCAGGGCCCTGGGATTGAGTCCCGCATCAGGCTCCCTGCTCGGCGGGGAGTCTGCTTCTCCCTCTCCCACTCCCCCTGCTTGTGTTCCCTCTCTTGCTGTGTCTCTCTCTGTCAAATAAATAAAATCTTTAAAAAAAAAAAAAAATTAAACTTCCACATTCATGCTCATTATAATAAGGCTAAGGGTCAGGGTTCAAAAGTATGCTGTAAGTATGCACTTAACTAAATAAGAAGTCTTTCAAACAAACATCCAAAATTTGCATGGAAACAGATACAAAAATGCTGACCTTTTCAATATTGAGGATATAGGATTTTTATCCTTTCTTCTAGTCTTACGAATTTTTGCCAACTTTCTATCATGTACCTATAAAGTTTCTTTAAAAAACGTCCTCCTTAAGAAGTTTGATGTGATAAATGCTAATTGCATGTGTATGGGTGCTGGCCAGGCCCTGTGCTGAGGTCATAGAAGAGTGGGATCTTGGGATACAGATCCCACTCTGGGGGGACTAGGTCTCTGAAAGAGAAGGCAGACAGTATAATGCAGGTACAGATTGTCCAGAGAAAGGAGTGATCTACTGGAAGGGAAGGGGAGGTCAGGAAGGTGGTGAGAAGTTAGCAATACAGTATCTGGAGTAAAATGGGTCAGGCACAGGGGACAGGCAGTGCAAACGCACAGGTAAGAGCATTCTTCATATGATTGAGAAAAGCCAGGCTGGAGTGGGATGAGTGGAGGCAAAAAGTACTAGCTAGGGATAAGTGTTGAGTTAAAGTCACAAATAGACTTTCAGGACATTGTGTGGACTTCTACTCTGAGTGAGATCATGAGCCACTGGAGGGTTTTAATCAAAGAAAAGACCTTATTGGACCACTATTTTAATGGGAGTCTTTGGAGAGCTATGTTGAAAATAGACTCTAGGGACAAAAGTATTAAGTACAATACAAGTTAGGACGCTGTGACAATGATCCACGTAAGAGATAATGATGATTAAAGCTATGAAAATAGCAAGTGGAGGACTTAGGGGTGGTCAGATTCTGTATATATTTTTAAAGTAAAGCCAAGAGATTTCTGACTCATCCACCAAGAGAAAATGAGCCACCAAGAATGATGCCAAGGATTTCAAGCCAAGGTCACCAAGAAAGGGAATATAAATAGAGAAGGGAAGAAGACCAAATACCAAACCCTGGGGCACTCTGACATCAAGAGGTGAAGACAAGAGGAAGAACAAGAAAAAGAGACAGAGAACAAAAGAGGAGAAATCCAGAAGAGTGTAGACCCATGTTCTAGAAGCAACTGAAGAAAGTACATCAAATAAGAGGGAGTGACCAACTGTGTCAAATGCTGCCAATCCAAGTGGAAACCAGTGGGCATCTTGACAGAGCAGTTTCAGTGCAGTGATAGGGCGAAGGCTGCAGTAGAATAGGTTTAAGAGTAGATGGGAGAGTAATAATTGGAAAAGCAAGTAGAAACATCTCCTTTCAAGTGTCAAGGAGACATTTCCTTCAACACTCCCTAAAGTGTTGCTGTGACCTTGTGCCATATCTTGTGAGGAACAGAAAAACTTAAGGCAGGGGAAATTACAGCTTGTTTGGATGTGGTGGGGAACAATCCAGTAGACTGAAAATTTGATGATAAGGAGAGAGCCAGAGAATTGCTGGAGAGGTGTCCTTCGGCGAGTAAGCGGGGGCTGTACCTACGTGCAAGCATCCGTTTTAGGTAAGAGCATGGGCACTTCACCTGCGCTGTTGGGTGGGAGGACAGACCGGGAGTCCCAATCCTGGTAGGTAGGTAAATGCAGTGGTAGGAGTATGTGGAATTGTTCTGACTGCTCCTATTTTTTCCAGCCAATAGGGGAGGCAAGGTCATCAGCTGGAAATGAGGTTGAAGAGATGTTGAGGGTTTGAAGAGAGGTGAATGTATTAAATAAGAGAGAGAATGATTAGACCAGGGGAAAATGGTGTAATTGGTAACCAACAACATCAAGTGCCCTACTGAGGTTCACTGTCATTAAATGGAAGCTGAATGAGTGCGTGTGGTAGAGCGTTTCACCGGCCTCCTGTCTACAGCCTCTTTCGGCTTCCTGGGTGCAGCCGGGGAGTAGGTGAGGGTTAACCTAGGTTGTAGCTTTGCCAAGAATTTATGTTGATAGGAGGTGGGCGAAGGAGTTGAAGATGAATGCAAGGGGGTGAAGATCATGATTAATGGTGAGATTTAAACTGGAGAAGGAGTGAGAGGACATCAGCTTGACAGTTCATGCTCCCTCCAGGCTAGTGGGGCATGCCAGGGCACACATGTTCTCCTGTCACATGAACAAGAGAGCGAGAAAGCGACAGATTTCTTACTCTGTGGTCACTGACCTTACTCATCTTTCAACTGGGTCTCATCTTCTGAGAACTAGTCTTTGGAGATTGTGATGGTGTTGCTGGTGCTTCAGATATATCCTTCTATATCATTTCTTTTTTAAAAAAATATTTTATTTATTTAAGAGAGAGAACACAAGCAGAACACAACACTTGTTCTATGACTCCCCTTCTCTTTCCTGATTCCTGATATTTTTTAATGGGCTCATAAACAAAGTGGCCATAGTGGCTGGCATAGAGGTTATGCAAGGGCTCAGCAACATAGACTTCCACCTGCCCAGGTGAGTGGCTACAGCCATTGCTGAGTACCCTGTTTTCCAGCAACAGATACCAACCCAACTCCAAGCCCCCAGTATGGCACCATTCCCTTGGTAGATCAACCAGCTAACTGGTGGCAGATTGATTATACTGAACCCTTTCCATCATGGAAGGGGGCAGTGCTTTGTTCTTACTGGAACAGACAGTTACTCTGGGCATGCATCTGTCTTCCCCACACACTTCTGCCAAGACATGTAGAGATTCATTATGTACATTCAAAATAGAATGGACCTATCGCCCCAAACATGTAATATATGTTAAAGAAGTCATTTTAAGGAATTGTCAGAGATTCAGAAGATGGTTTATATCAGGATGAGAGTATTCAAGGAGTATTTATAAAGAAATATGATCTGGGCTGAGTCTTCAAGTTCAGTTAGTCCCATTTGGAAAGACAGAGAAGAGGGATCCGATTATTTCACAGCAGTGGCCCCTCATAAATGAAAGTTGGGGTGGAGACTGCATTTGGGGAGTGTGGAGTAGGATGTGTGGCCCATGTATAGAATGCCTGGAATTGTCTTTAGAGTCTCAATTCTAATCCTGTAAGAAATAGGCAGTTAGTGATAGCTTATGTGCTGAGAACTGACTTAATTAAAATGAAATTTTAGAGCATATTGTTTACGGGATAGATTGGGGAAGAAATCATTTTCAAGTACAGAGGCTGAGTGCTCTGCTATTATACTAGTTCAAATATAAGAGAATGAGCTCTGATGTAGTAGTGAAAATACAAGATGGAATAAAAGGAATAGATTTAACAGTGGTTTCAGAGGAGGAACCAAAGAGACTGCTAAATGGATTGCATAATATGTGTGTTTTGTAGTGTGTGTGTGTGTGTGTGTGTGAGTGTGTGTATGAAAAAGTAAATTTTGTATATGTATGTATAGTTTGTAGAGTTGAGAAGATAAAAGTAAAAGAGAAAGCAAAGATGACACTATAGTTTTCTTGTTGTCTGAGAGAAGACAGTGTTTCCGATAATAGGAAAAGTAGTAGAGAAAAATTTATGTCCCATTTCAGATTAATACCTAACACTGAGAAGGTATTGTGTGTCGGGCACTGTTCTAAGCACACATCCTGTAGTAACCTATTTAATTTGTACATAAGTCTGATGGCAGGTGCCATTCTCCTTCCCATTTTACAGATGAAAAGATGGAAAAGCTGAGGCACAAAGAAGCTGAGAGGCACATGCAGTTGAGGAAATGGAAATATTCGAGTGGATGTAGTTTAAATATAGGATGAGGTTTTTAGAAGGAAGAGAAATGGAAAGTATATACATATTCAAGTATGTCTTAAGTTATTTTTTTTTTTTTAAAGATTTTATGTATTTATTTGAGAGAGAGAGAGAATGAGAGAGAGCACATGAGAGGGGGGAGGGTCAGAGGGAGAAGCAGACTCCCTGCCGAGCAGGGAGCCCGATGCGGGACTCGATCCAGGGACTCCAGGATCATGACCTGAGCCAAAGGCAGTCGCTTAACCAACTGAGCCACCCAGGCGCCCTGTCTTAAGTTATTTGATTTCTTAAGTCAGTATGCTGGTTTGATGCCCCAGATATGAAAATATAGTCATAGAACTAATCCCATTTTAAGCCTTAGAGTCCAGACCAAGATAAAGAAAGTGACATGGCTCTCGCCTTCCTTCAACTGATGTTCTTAATTGTAATATTATTGATCATTTGTAAGAAAGCCCTGGGGCAGAAGCAAAATTAAAATTAATCACCTTGAACATTAAAATCAATGAGCAAAACATGTGAAAACTTGCAGTAATAACTCACAGAAATCACCTTCTCATTGCCTGTTTCATTAGACTCACAGTTTAAAAACAGGAACCTTTTGGATATAGGTCCAATTATTTGTACATTTCAAACCTACAGTTCATTTTATAAATGTACCATAAAAATATGTGTAAGCAATACTCACTTAAGAGCCTGAAATGATTGACCTTCCTGTGAGTGGTTGATCTGGAATTGCAAAGAGATACAAGGTTTTCCCAAGTGTGTTCTGTAAACCTTACTTAGCATAAGTGTACCGTGTGCCTCCTAACAGTGCTGTGTTCAGATAACTTAGGGAAGTGCTGCCTTAAATAAACGTAAGTTGTTTTCGTTGCTGTAGCAGGTCTCAGAACTATTCAGATACCAGTGTGAACTGTGACTCATTCATTGGAGGTGGAGTGTTTCCATTTCCAAAGCTGCAGTATTTCCAAAGCTGATTTCTTCTCCACCAAGCTCTTGTTGTGAGGGTCATCTTAACAGACTTGTGTTAAACAAATAATATTTTGAAAAACACTGATACCAATGTCCTATAAGAGTATAAAAGTATATTATAATAAATTATATGTAATATATATCTTATAATAACATATTTTATAAACAATTGTATATTGTGTGGTATCCTTTCTATGATATATAATAGTATAATCCTCTCTTCTGGCATGTAATAATAATTAGACATTGTTTATGTATATAATAATAGTTAAACATTGTTTATATGTGTAATTAATGTTATTAAAATTATAAATTACAGAAAATTATAAAGAAGATAGTAAAAAAATCTCAAGTCCCCCATCTATAGATAATGACTATTAATTTATGTGTTTCTTTTTTGTTGAAATTATACTATATATTCATAATTTTGTTCCATTCTTTCTTTGCTTAACATTAGAATGGCTTTCTGATTCCATCAAAATAGATGTTGAATGTATAGATAAATTCTGATATATTCTGATCTCTAGAGGATTGCCAGCAGGTGCAATGGAGAGGAAACTTGATGTGTTATTAGGAGAACCAAGTGCAATTTCAATCTTTGGTGCTAATTAGCTTCATGACCATGACCTAGTCACTTAACATATTTGGGTCATAGTTTTTTCTCATTTGTTCCTTGTGGTAATTGCATCAGTTGATTGCTGAGGTCACAACCAGCTGCTAAATACTATTATTCTATGATTTCCCCATATTCTTTTGGACTACGGGGGTGTTTGAATGAACTGGTATTAGAAAGCTATTAGCTTTCTGTATCACTCTTTGCGTAGTACTATGGCTCCATCTTCTAACTCATAATCAATTACCCATCAATATTAATTAGAAGAAAAGCATTATTGCTTATGAACTCTTGTATTCTCCACTAGAAACTGAAAAAACAGGAAATTTTACATTAACTGCAGAATATCAGTTTATGTATTCAACTTAAAGAATCTTAATTCTGAGAATTAAAAGGTTTCTCATTAATATAATAATTTTCTTTTTGCTTTTAGTGTAATGTGCAATCGATTCCACACATAAATTATCCCTGAAAAGATGGGCGAGACATAGATGTATTTGAAGTGATTTTGACCTCACCATTTTCTGCCAAATGTTAAATATATTGCTAAACTATTGACTGATCCTATTTGACAAACCAATGTGTTTGTATTTAGGAGAAGTAAAACCCTGCCGTCTTTGTCTATGCACTCCTGCCCCCTTTGCCCCACCAACCCCACGGACTTGGTTTTATTTGTGATAAAGAGGCTATGTCAACTAGAAGTCATTTTTTGTAGTCAATTGTACTGCATTAGATCATCATTTTTCTTTAAGTGTCCAAAAAAAGAAAGTTGCTTTTCTCAGTATGCTTTTCTCATATGCTTATCTGATCTTCCTATCATTTAGCCTGGATCAGTAGGCCATGTCATTCATTCGATTAACTGTCCTATGGGACTAATCTTTTTTTTTTTAATGTTACCTTCCGAATATTTCCCATGAGTCTGTACATTAACTAAGAAGCTGGATGATAGGAGGATGGAAACCCATCCTTCATTCTTTCTTTCACTGACTTAGCTTAGCACCAGCCCTCCCTGCCAACCCTGTGAAGCTCTCACTTTACAAAAATTGGCAGCTGGGGTTAGAGGGTGTAGGAAATTGTACCGATTTAAATACAATTTCCATGACCTTGATTTTTAAGCAGAGTTAAGTATTTTGAATTTATGTAATAGTTTTTGAACGTTACTGGCAGGCAAAATGCAAGGTTAAGAGAAAGGTAGTACTGAGATCAGTGTGCTCTGCTGGGGGCAATGGATGTACCAGCAGCGAAGTGGTCCTTCAGGAACAGAGAACTCCACCTACACTTTTCTTAAACAACACATTTTATTCGAATGAGTATGTCTTGGCTTCCTGGGCCATGTTCATAATATTTAATGTTTTCTTTATGCTGCTTTCTTCAAAATGTCAATAGGATATTGAACAAGGGAAGAAGGTTTAAAAAAAGAGTAGTTGAAAAACAAATCCATCCTATTCCGCTTATTCAGAGAATTTTATTTCCCTTGTAAATAAGTCACTATATTTTGGATTCTATGCCACATAATATTACCTAACGTGATTACCTAAAAGTGGTACCCTGAGGCAAATAGTATGGATAAATCATTCATATATGAAAGCTTGTACAAAACAAAAGAAAATGCTAATGTCCTCATAGAAAAGTAGGTAAATTACATGAGTAGATATTTCAAAGAGAATGAAATCCATATGGCCAATATACATATAAAAATGGTTCACTTTAATAATATTCAGATACATTCAATTTAAGAAATCCTATTTTCATTTATCAGTTGATAATAATTTATAAACATTGTTGAGGAAGTTGACCCAGCACCTGATGGGGGTACAATGGTTGTAGCTTTTCTGGATTTGTCAATGTCTACTGATTGTCTTAAAAATTTCATACTATTTGACCCTGGAATTTCACTTCTAGGAATTTTAAATAAAACAGGAAGAGATGTAAAAGTATATTCATATTTTTAATAGGAAACTATTGAAAACATCGGAAGTATCCAACTACAAGGCTATGGAGAAATAAATTATACTTCCATCATTTAAAATTTTATAAACTAAAGAATCATTTTCTCCAAGAACACTTAAAAATGGGTAGAAATATAGAATATAATGCTGAGGATTACCAAACTGTGCATTCAGTATTTTCTCCCCTGAGTATAAATAAACCTGCTAGGGCACAGGTCAGGGTGGATAAGCATGAGATTGCTAAGATACTAAGATACTAAGCTCCTGTGGATACAGTCTTAGTTCATATGTTTTATGAGGGTGAGGGCCACGACCACCTAGATGATTAGCAGGACCCGGTGCAGAATTAAAATACAAGGCCCCTTGACGAACAGCTGTTGTTAAGTATTTCAGGAGGGCAGCAGCAGGACAAAAACAAGTGTGGGGCCTTTCCTCCTGGAGACCACATCATATTCTCTGTTCTAGTATGGTGCTAGGACTTAAAAAGTTGATACGTATTTGGCTAGCTGTCCGTGAAACCTATGTCTTTTTTCACTAAGGACCACTGTTAAAGTAAGTGTTCTCCCCCTGACCTGTATGGTAGATTATTTAGACCTAAATGCATATTTTTCACACGTATCTCTGATAAATGTTAATTGTGTTAGCTTGAGTCCACCACCTGCCTATCACATTCTTTTAGCTTAAGCAGAGGGAGAAGCAGATTCCCTGCTGAGGGACTCGATCCCGGGACTCTGGGATCATGACCTGAGCTGAAGGCAGACGCTTAACTGACTGAGCCACCCAGGTGCCCTAAGATTTCCTTTTATCATTACCCCGACATGCTCTTACAGATACTACAATTAGAAAGAAACTCCAGTAGGCATCTGGAGGCATTAGGAAATTCTCATTCACTTTTCTAAATGAGTGTTGAGGGTTTATCTGAAAGATCATTGGCCTGGTCTGTTCTAGATATTTGAAGCTCTGAAATGGATGCATATGTAGTTATGGTAGAGAACAGTTCCAGGTGGGCTCATTAAGGTTTGGGGTACCATGTTTGAAAACATGCACTTGCAGTTATGCTCTTGCTTTGATTCATTTGGTACAGCAAACCAGGGATGTTTCAATTGCATCAGATCGTTAGGTAAATGATTTCAGGGGTGGAGTTTAGAATGAATGATAGAATGTGTTATTGCCTTTGAGATGTCTATGGGAGCCACCACTGTTTTAGGCAGCACTCAAGTACTGCCCTCTTGCTCTCTGAAACTGAGACCGAGAGAAATTTAAAACATATTTTGATCCAGTCACTTCCTTTAGAGATGAGGAATTGTGACCTAGAGAGGCAATTTGAATTTCATAGAATTTTCATGTATCACCAAATGTTATTTTTCTTTTGATTTCTTTTTAACTATAAAGATTTAAAAACCATTCTGGGCTAGCAAGCCATATAAAACCAGAGGGTGGGTTGGGTTTGGTCAATGGACTATAATTTGCTGACTTCTGTCATGAAAGATTCTTTAAAGATAAATAGCTGAATAAAATAATAAGTGAGAAACGGTTGGCTAAATTGAAAAAGTGAATGAATTGAATGTAATTAGTATTAAAAACCTGGATAGTAAATGGATCATTATTCAAAAATTAAACTTTAATCATGTCAGACCTAGTTACGTTTTGTTTAATTCATGTCTTCATTTCGAAAACCAAGAAGGGTGCAGATAGTATTTCAAGTAAAGTTCACTTTTGCATTATAAAAATAATGTCTAATTATTATAGAACATTAGAAGCATTTAGAAGAGTAGAACAATCAAAACACTAGCTCTATCCAGAGGTAACTATTATTAATTTTCAATATATTTGGTAATTTTGTATAATTTATACTATGCGTATAATACATCGAATTTAAGTTTTTAAATATAAACAATTTCCATATTATAAGATTTTTCTTAAACATCATATTAAATGATGGCTTTTATTTTAATAACATTCTATTATAGAATGACTTCTTTGGGCACCAGTCACTTCCCTGTTTATAATAAGTATGTAATTCTTTAAAAAATTATAATTTAGCCTTACTTTCCAACTTATTAATCGGAGCACAGATATATGTCAAAAATCTTATGGCTCTAAACTGCTTCAGGATCTCATTCCCTGGAGTCTCCTGTTTCCACCTTTTTTTCCCTTTGTGTTCTATTCTTGTGTTCTATTCTTGTGTTCCACCCTCATTCTAGGCTGATTTACTCCCACATGCACGAGATCCAGGAAGCATGAACCCCCACTCTGATTGCTTAGTGTGGCACTGATATCCTGGCTTTATATGGCCCATACCATATGTTTCAAAGACCCATGTTCCAAAATCATTCCTTTCTATTTTTTGCTTCCAGTCCACTTAAAAATGTGTCTCTCTGATAACTTGATTTAAGCTAGTGGGCAGGAGAAAGCCATTTGAGCAAACAAGCATTTTCGTGAGTGTGTTCCAGGATGCTCCAAAGAAACAGGGCTCCCTGCGCCGTCATGATTCTTCCCTAAGCAGCCAGCACCCAAACTGCAAGGCTGCTCACATGAACATCTCACATAAAGCCTCCCCAGCAAGAGCAGATCCCTCTCCCAGATACGATCCAAGATGTGTCCAGCTGTGCCTGCTCAAACACGATTCTCCATGCCATGCTGAGAAAGTGGGGAAACCGCCTGTCTCCTGCAGCTGCAAAATATCTGTTAGTTCCCATTTGCAGCAAGTGTTGTTTTTCCAAGCCCTTCGCTGGATAGTGACAGCCAGCATGGGGCTCTGCTTTGCTTGAGAGTTCTTTTGCCCCCACAGTAAGGCTATCTGCTCTTTTAGAAATCTGTCCATGCAAAGTGTCCTCTGACATGTCCTTCCTCCTGCCGGCCCTGAATATTCAGTCAAAGCAATCATTCCAATCTGCTTGACTCTTTTGGGTTCCGTGCTCCGACTTCCCCCTCTAAGCCAAGTGTGGCTGATTGCAGTTTAGCTGGGCTGAGACAGAGAGTGCTGTTACCTAAGTGGACCTCTGCAGAGACACACTAACGATGCAAACAACACAGACATTTCATTTACAGGCATCACACCTTCCAGAGGGAGGCTCAGAGTCTCTCTTTACAGAAACCACCAATGTCTATACTCTCACCAATTTTCTTTTCTTTTCTTTTTTTTTTTACCCTCTTCTTCTCCTAGTCCAGAAAACCATCTTTTTGGAGTGGGTGGGAAGACTGTACGTGCTGTTTTCGCTACTAATATTTCTCCCAAATTATTTGTCTCTGCCTCCGATCCTGTTTTTCCCCTAAGGAGTTAGACTTTTGGAAACCAACTGTAGGATGGCAACTATTTTCTTTGCTTTCCACATCCCTGCCCCCCATCCCCCAACAAAGGCACTGCATAGGGAAAAGAACAGTGGCTTTAACTGGAGCAAGGCAGGAGTGGGAAGAAGAAAGCCAGCTGTCTGGAGCAAAAGATACTGCTTCCTATCTCAATATTATCCTCCTACATTTGTTTATTATAGACTTTGTTTCCCTAACTTATTACTAGGATTCTCCAAACCTATTAAAAATAAACAATTACCTTTAAATGTCTGCAGAACACATTATATACAGTGCTACCTTCGAGCATCATACTTTTCAAAGCACTCGTATTTATAATCTCATTTCAGGTTTTCTTCTGTCACAGAAACCTAAGAGTTGTCACCTATGTCCTTAATTTCTTCCAAGTGACATGGGGAAGGTAAGTAACAAAAAGTGCAGAAGCAGCAAAAATTGGAGTGTTTTTTTTAATCATTGTAGCTTAGGAAGCTTTGACAAAATGGCTATTAATTCATTCAATATGTTTTGATTATTACCATGTATCCAGTACTGTGGTAGACGTATATCCATTCATACCAGATTCCATCACAGTTAGTAAATCTTGGAAATGATAGATCCTGTTCTCAGAAGCCAATTTTTATTCTTCTCGGAGGATTTCTTGATACTACTTCTCATATTCCATCATGGATCGTAAGCATCTTAGAATTGTGCTATCTAATTTAAGTTTCTATGATGATGGAAATGTTCTATGCCTGTGCTCTCCAATATGTTAGCCTCTAGTTACATTTGGCTATTGAACACTTGAAATGTATCCAGTGCAACCGAGGGCCTGAATTTTTGTTTTTATTTCATTTTAATTGAATTAAATTTAATTTTTTTCTACCTTTATTGAGGTATAATTGAAACATAAAATTGTATCTATTTAAAGTGTATGATGTGTTGTTTTGATATACATGTACATTGTGAAATGATGACCATAATCAAGCTAAATAACATATCCATCACCTCACATAGTTACCATTTGTGTGTGTGTGTGTGTGTGTGTGTGTGTGTGTATGTGATGGATCAGTTAAGATCTACTCTTTGAACAGATTTCAATACTATTCAGTATTATTTCAATACAATTTCAGTATTATTAACTGTACACCATGCTATACATTTGGTGTCCAGAACTTATTCATCCTGCATAACTGAAACTTGGTACACTTTGATCAATATTTCTGTTTTCCATGCCCCCATCCCTGGCAACCATCACTCAATTTTCTGCTTCTATGAATTTTACTATTTTAGATTCCACATTGAAGTGACATGCAGTTATTTGTCTTTCTATGACTGGCTTATTTCACTTGGTTGAATGTCCTCCAAGTTCAACAATGTATCAAGATTTTCTTTTTTAAGGTTGAATAATATTCCATTATGTGGAATGGAACACTGTATTTTACATATGTGTTTTCTACCATATTTTCTTTATCCATTCATCCATTGATAGACTTAGGTTGTTTCCATATCCTTACTATTGTGAAAAAGGCTGCAGTAAACATGGGCATGCAGATATCTCTTGGAGACACTGATTTCATTTCCTCTGATTATGTGCCCAGAAGTGGGATTGCAGGATCATATGGTGGTTCTATTTTCAATTTTTTGAGGAACCTCCATTCTGTTTTCCATTAATGTCAGTACCAATTTACATTCCCGCTCTCTGTATAGCATTCCTTTTCTCCCTACCCTCACCAACACTTCTCATCTCTTATCTTTTTAATAATAGCCATCCCAACAGATGTGAGGTGATATCTTGTTGAGGTTTTGATTTGCATTTTCCTGATGGTTAGTAATGTGGAACACCCTTTCGTATACCTATTGGCCATTTCTATGACTGTTTTTGAGAAATGTCTTCAGATTCTTTGCCCATTTAAATCAGATTATTTGTTTTCCTGCTATTGAATTCCTTGCATTCCTTATATATTTGGGATATTAACCCCCTTTTTAAAAAATTTTATTTTATTATGTTATGTTAATCATCATACATTACATCATTAGTTTTTGATGTAGTGTTCCATGATTCATTGTTTGCGTATAACACCCAGTACTCCATTCAATATATGCCCTCTTTAATACCCATCACCAGGCTAACCCATCCCCCCAGCCCCCTCCCCTCTAGAACCCTCAGTTTGTTTTTCAGAGTCCATAGTCTCTCATGGTTCGTCTCCCCCTCCGATTTCCCCCCCTTCATTTTACCCTTCCTACTATCTTCTTTTTTTTTTTCTTTTAACATATAATGTATTATTTGCTTCAGAGGTACAGGTCTGTGATTCATCAGTCTTACACAATTCACAGAGCTCACCATAGAACATACCCTCCCCAATGTCTATCACCCTGTCACTCCATCCCTCCCACCCCCCACCACTCCAGCAACTCTCAGTTTGTTTCCTGATATAGAATTCCTCATATCAGTAAGGTCATATGATACATGTCTTCCTCTGATTGACTTATTTCGCTTAGCATAATTACCCTCTAGTTCCATCCGCGTTGTTGCAAAAGGCAAGATTTCTTTTTCTGATGGCTGCATAATATTCCATTGTGTATATATATATATATATATATACACACCACATCTTCTTTATCCATTCATCTGTTGATGGACATCTTGGCTCTTTCCACAGTTTGGCTATTATGGACATTGCTGCTATAAAAATTGGGGTGCACATACCCCTTCGGATCCCTACATTTGTATCTTTGGGGTAAATACCCAGTAGTGCTATTCCTGGGTCGTATGGTAGCTCTATTTTCAACTTTTTGAGGAACCTCCATACTGTTTTCCAGAGTGGCTGCATCAGCTTGCATTCCCACCAACAGTGTAGGAGGGTTCCCCTTTCTCTGCATCCCTACCAACATTTGTTGTGTCCTGACTTACTAATTTTAGCCATTCTGACTGGTGTGAGGTGGTATCTCATTGAGGTTTTGATTTGGATTTCCCTGATGCCGAGCGATGTTGAGCACTTTTTCATGTGTCTGTTGGCCATTTGGATGTCTTCTTTGGGAAAAATGTCTGTTCATGTCTTCTGCCCATTTCTTGATTGGAATATTTGTTCTTTGAGTGTTGAGTTTGATAAGTTCCTTAAAGATTTTGGATACTAGCCCTTTATCTGATATGTCATTTGCAAATATCTTCTCCCATTCTGTCGGTTGTCTTTTGGTTTTGTTGACTGTTTCCTTTGCTGTGCAAAAGCTTTTTATCTTGATGAAGTCCCAATAGTTCATTTTTGCCCTTGCTTCCCTTGCCTTTGGCGATGTTTCTAGGAAGAAGTTGCTGTGACTGAGGTCAAAGAGGTTGCTACCTGTGCTCTCCTCTAGGATTTTAATGGACTCCTGTCTCACATTTAGGTATTTCATCCATTTTGAGTCTATTTTTGTGTGTGGTATAAGGAAATGGTCCACTTTCATTCTGCATGTGGCTGTCCAATTTTCCCAACACCATTTGTTGAAGAGACTGTCTTTTTTCCATTGGACATTCTTTCCTGCTTTGTTGAAGATGAGTTGACCATAGAGTTGAGGGTCCATTTCTGGGCTCTCTATTCTGTTCCATTGATCTATGTGTCTGTTTTTGTGCCAGTACCATACTGTCTTGATGATGACAGCTTTGTAATAGAGCTTGAAGTCTGGAATTATGATGCTACCAGCTTTGCTTTTCCTCTGGCTATTCAGGGTCTTTTCTGGTTCCATACAAATTTTAGGATTATTTGTTCCATTTCTTTGAAAAATGTTGATGGTATTTTGATAGGGATTTCATTAAATGTGTAGATTGCTCTAGGTAGCATTGACATCCTCACAATATTTGTTCTTCCAATCCATAAGCATGGAATGTTTTTCCATTTCTTTGTGTCTTCCTCAATTGCTTTCATGAGTATTTTATAGTTTTCGCAGTACAGATTCTTTGCTTCTTTGGTCAGATTTATTCCTAGGTATCTTATGGTTTTGGGTGCAATTGTAAATGGAATCGACTCCTTAATTTCTCTTTCTTCTGTCTTGTTGTTGGTGTATATAAATGCAATTGATTTCTGTGCATTGAATTTATATCCTGCCACTTTACTGAATTCCTGTATGAGTTCTAGAGTTTTGGGGTGGAGTCTTTTGGGTTTTCCACATAAAGTATCATATCATCTGCAAAGAGTGAGAGTTTGACTTCTTCTTTGCCGATTCAGATGCCTTTTATCCCTTTTGTTGTCTGATTGCTGTGACTAGGACCTCTAGTACTATGTTGAACAGCAGTGGTGATAGTGGACATCCCTGCCATGTTCCTGACCTTAGGGGGAAAGCTCTCAGTTTTTCCCCATTGAGAATGATATTCGCTGTGGGTTTTTCATAGATGGCTTTTATGATATTGAGGTATGTACCCTCTATCCCTACACTCTGAAGAGTTTTAATCAAGAAAGGATGCTGTACATTGTCAAATGCTTTTTCTGCATCTATTGAGAGGATCATATGGTTCTTGTTCTTTCTTTTATTAATGTATTGTATCACATTGATTGATTTGAGGATGTTGAACCAACCTTGCAGCCCAGGAATAAATCCCACTTGGTTGTGGTGAATAATCCTTTTAAAGTATTAAATACTTTAAATACTATATCCTATTGGCTAGTATTTTGGTGAGAATTTTTGCATCCGTGTTCATCAGGGATATTGGTCTGTAATTCTCCTTTTTGATGGGGTCTTTGATTTTGGGATCAAGGTAATGTTGGCCTCATAAAATGAGTTTGGAAGTTTTCCTTCCATTTCTATATTTTGGAACAGTTTCAGAAGAATAGTATTAATTCTTCTTGAAATGTTTGGTAGAATTCCCCTGGGAAGCCATCTGGCACTGGGCTCTTGTTTGCTGGGAGCTACTTGTTTGTTTGGCAGATCAAAAATCTGCTTCAATTTCCTTAGCGGTTATGCGTCTGTTCAGGTTTTCTATTTCTTCCTGGTTCAGTTTTGGTAGTTTATACATCTCTAGGAATGCATCCATTTCTTCCAGATTATCTAATTTGCTGGCATATAGTTGCTCATAATTTGTTCTTATAATGGTTTGTATTTATTTGGTGTTGGTTGTGATATCTCCTCTTTCATTCATGATTTTATTTATTTGGGTCATTTCTCTTTTCTTTTTGATAAGTCTGGCCAGGGGTTTATCAATCTTATTAATTCTTTCAAAGAAGCAGCTCCTAGTTTCGTTGATCTGTTCTACTGTTCTTTTGGTTTCTATTTCATTGATTTCTGCTCTGATCTTTATTATTTCTCTTCTCCTGCTGGGTTTAGGCTTTATTTGCTGTTCTTTCTCCAGCTCCTTTAGGTGTAGGGTTAGGTTGTGTATTTGAGACCTTTCTTGTTTCTTGAGAAAGGCTTGTATTGCTGTATACTTTCCTCTTAGGACCGCGTTTGCTGCATCTCAAAGATTTTGAACAGTTGTGTTTTCATTTTCATTTGTTTCCATGAATTTTTTAAATTCTTCTTTAATTTCCTGGTTGACCCATTCATTCTTTAGTAGGATGTTCTTTAGCCTCCATGGATTTAAGCCCTTTCCGACTTTCCTCTTGTGACTGGGCTCTAGTTTCAAAGCATTGTGGTCCGAAAATATGCAGGGAATGATCCCAATCTTTTGGTACTAGTTGAGACCTGATTTGTGACCTCGGATGTGATCTATTCTGGAGAATATTCCATGGGCACTAGAGAAGAATGTGTATTCTCTTGCTTTGGGATGGAATGTTCTGAATATATCTGTGAAGTCCATTTGGTCCAGTGTGTCATTCAAAGTCTTTATTTCCTTGTTGATCTTTTGCTTAGATGATCTGTCCATTTCAGCGAGGGGGGTGTTAAAGTCCCCCACTATTATTGTATTATTGTTGATGTGTTTCTTTGCTTTTGTTATTAATTGCCTTATATAATTTGTTGCTCCCATGTTAGGGGTATAGGTATTTACAATTGTTAGATCTTCTTGTTGGATAGACCCTTTAAGTAGGATATAGTGTCCTTCCTCATCTCTTATTACAGTCTTTGGTTTAAAATCTAATTTGTCTGATCTAAGGATTGCCACCCCAGCCTTATTTTGGTGTCCATTAGCATGGTAAATGGTTTTCCACCCCCTCAGTTTCAATCTGGGCGTGTCTTTGGGTCTAAAATGAGTCTCTTGCAGACAGCATATCGATGGGTCTTGTGTTTTTATCCAATCTGATACCCTGTGTCTTTTGATTGAGGCATTTAGCCCATTTACATTCAAGGTAACTATTGAAAGATATGAATTTACTGTCATTGTATTGCCTGTAAGGTGACTGTCACTGTATATTGTCTGTGTTCCTTTCTGGTCTATGTTACTTTTAGGCTCTGTCTTTGCTTAGAGGACCCCTTTCAATATTTCTTGTAGGGCTGGTTTCGTGTTTGCAAATTCCTTTAGTTTTGTTTGTCCTGGAAGCTTTTTATCTCTCCTTCTATTTTCAATGACAGCCTAGCTGGATATAGTATTCTTGGCTGCATATTTTTCTCATTTAGTGCTCTGAATATATCATGCCTATCCTTTCTGGCCTGCCAGGTCTCTGTGGATAGGTCTGTTGCCAATCTAATGTTTCTACCATTGTAGGTTACAGATCTCTTGTGCCGAGCTGCTTTCAGGATTTTCTCTTTGTCTCTGAGACTTAAATTTTACTATTAGATGTCAGGGTGTTGACCTATTTTTATTGATTTTGAGGGGGGTTCATTGTGCCTCCTGGATTTTGATGCCTGTTTCCTTCCCCAAATTAGGGAAGTTCTCTGCTATAATTTGCTCCAATATACCTTCTGCCCCTCTCTCTCTTTCTTCTTCTTCTGGGATCCCAATTATCCTAATATTGTTTCGTCTTATGGTATCACTTATCTCTCGAATTCTGTCCTCATGATCCAGTAGTTGTTTATCTCTCTTTTTCTCAGTTTCTTTATTCTCCATCCTTTGGTCTTCTATATCACTAATTAACTCTTCTGCCTCATTTATCCTAGCAGTTAGAGCCTCCATTTTTGATTGCACCTCATTAATAGCCTTTTTGATTTCGACTTGGTTAGATTTTAGTTCTTTCATTTCTCTAGAAAGGGTTTCTCTAGTATCTTCCATGCTTTTTTCAAGCCCAGCTAGTATCTTTATAATTGTCATTCTGAACTCTAGTTCCGACATCTTTCTAAAGTCCATATTGATTAGGTCCCTGGCAGTCAGTACTGCCTCTTGTTCTTTTTTTTTGAGGTGAGTTTTTCTGTCTTGTCATTTTGTCCAGAGGAGAATGGATGAATGAGAGAACAAAATGCTAACAGGGTAACAACGACCCCAGAAAAATGTACACTAAACAAATCAGAAGAGACCTGAAACCGGGGGAAAAGAATGAGAAAGAAAGAAAAAAGAAGAAAAAAAAAAAAGAATATGATCAACTATGATCAGGCTGGTGCATACATCAGTGCCACACACTAGATTTGGCATGTATTTTGGTCTGTTAGAAGAAACTGCCTCCCAAAATTTTAACGAAAGAAAAACTTATATATGTACAAAAATAAGGGTAAATATGATGAAGGGATGGAATATGAATGTAAAGATGAAAATTATAAAAGACATAAAGAATTGATAAGATAAGAAGTTGGTTGAAAAAAGAAAGAAGAGAAATTAAAAAAAAGAAAAAGGGAGAGAATGTGATCAAGCAGGAGACTAGAACAAAGCCACACACTAGAGATTTAGGGTATATTTTGGTCTGTTAGAAGAAACTGTATCCCAGAATTTTAAAGAGAGAACAACTTATATATATACCAAATATAAGGTTAACTACAAGGAAGGGATAGAATATGACTCTAAAAATGAAAAATAAAAAAGATTTTTAAAAAAAGGATTGATAAGATGTTGGTTGAAAAACGGAAAAAGAAAAATTAAAAAAGAAATAGAAAAAGAACAAAAAGAAAATTAGAAAAATAAACTTTGAAAGACTAAAGAATCATGGGAAAAAAGGCATGAATTCTCTGTGCTGTATTCCCCTAGTGCTGGCGTTCTGCCGTTCTCATTGATCGGTAAATTTGGGTCTTGGCTGGCTGTTCTTGCTGATCTTCTGGGGGAGGGGCCTGTTGCCGTGGTTCTCCAGTCTCTTTGCCAGAGGTGGAATTGCCCTGCCCTTGCCGGTCAGGGCTAAGTAATCTGCTCGGGTTTGCTCTCAGGAGCTTTTGTTCCCTGCAAGCTTTCCGCACAGCTTTGGAGGACCAGAGTGAAAATGGCAGCCTCCCAATCTCCGCCCTGGAGGAGCTGAGAACTGGGGGCCCCACTCCTCAGTGCACCCCCTGAGAAAAGCAGTCAATCACTCCTGTCTCCCCGGTCTCCAGCCGCACTCCGTGCTCACCCGGCCTGTGACCGAGCATTTCTACCTCTGGCACACGACCCCATTTGGAGTCTCCAAACCCAGCAGGTCCCTGCCGAGCACTCCCCCGCTGCCCTCCCAGGGGAGGAAGGGGAGTCTCCCCGGATCTGCCGCTTGTTGGGTTCCTGCTGGAGGAGCAGTGGCCCAACTGTGCCGCGGATCACAGTTTACGGCAACCCCGAGCTGAGAGCCCACTCCTCGGCTCCGTCCCTGCAGCTGGCTTCCCCACTCTGACACCTGGGAGCTCTGCCACACTCAGGCACCCCCGGTCTTTCTGTGACCCCGATCGTCCTGAGACCACACTGTCCCGCAAGGGTGCCACCCTCCGCTTAGCCACTGGAGCAATGTCCCTCAGTGGAGCTGACTTCTAAAAGTTCCGATTTTGTGCTCCACGGCTCTATCACTTGCTAGGATCGGTTGACGGAGGCTCTCTCCCTCCACCGTCTATCTTCCCGAATATCGCCTCGGATTCACTTCTCCGCCCGTCCTACCTTCCAGAAAGTGGTCGCTTTTCTGTTCAGAGTTGCTGCTATTCTTTTCTTCGATCTCCTGTTGAGTTTGTAGGTGTTCATAATGGTTTGGATACCTACCTAACTGAATTCCTGGGACCAGATGAAATTTAGGTCTCCTACTCCTCTGCCATCTTGCTCCCCTCTGGTTAACCCCTTTTCAGATGTATGTTTTGCAAATATTTTGTCCCATTCCATAGGTTGTCTCTTCACTCTGTTAATTGTTTCCTTTGCTGTGCAGAAGTTTTGTTTGTTTGATTCATTTTCCCATTTGTCTATTTTTACTTTAGTTGCTTGTGATTTTGGGGGTCATATTCCCCAAAAAATCATTGCCCAGACCAATGTCCAGAAGCTTTTTCCCTGTTTTCTTCTAGTAGTTCACAGTTTAGGTCATATATTAAAGTCTGTAGTACTTTTTTGAGCTGATTTTTCTTTACTGAGATATAATTGATATATAACAGTGTATTAGGTGTACAACATAATTTATACAAATTATATATATAAATATTTATATAAATATATATACAAATGATTACCAGAATAAATTTAGTTAACATCTAGCACCACACATTGTTGCAAATTTTCTTCTCATGTGATGAGAACTTTAAGATGTACTCTCTTAGCAATTTTCAAATCTATGACATAGTATTATTAACTATTATCACCATCCTGCACACTACATCCCCAGGGTTTTTTTGTCTCGTAAATGGAAGTCTGTACTTTTGATCATCTTCGCCCATTTTGCTCACCATATTCTGTGTTCTTGGCATCTTTGTTGAAAATCAGTTGACCTTGTATGCATGGATTTATTTCTGGGCTCTCTTCTGCTTCACTGATCTATATATCTGTTTTTATGTTGGTCACATACTATTTTGATTACTACAGCTCTGTAGTATATTTTGAAAGCAGGCAGTGTACTGCCTATAATTTTTTGCTTTTTTTTCTCCCAAGATTCCTTTGGCCGTTAGTTGTCTTGGGTGGTCCTTTATGAATTTTAGGATTGTTTTTCTATTTCTGTGAAAAATTCCATTGGGATTTTGATAGAGATTGCATTGAATCTGTATAAAGCTTTTTCTCTAATATCAGGAACAAGAGAAGGATGCCCCTTCTATTCAACATAACACTGGAAATTCCAGCCAGAGTAATTAGGGAAGAAAAATAATTAAAAGGCATCCAAACTGGAAAGGAAGAAGTAAATTTGTCTCTGAAGATGACATGATATATATATATGTAGTCAAAAAACCTGTTAGAATTAATAAGTGAATTCTGTAAAGTTGAAGGATACAAAATTAACATACCAAAATCAGTAGCATTTCTATGTGCTAACCATGAGCTATCTGAAAAAGAAATTAAGAAAACAATCCCATTTATAATAGCATCAGTAATACAGTTATGAATAAATTTAACCAAGGCAGCAAAAGACCTCTACACTGAAAATTATAAAATATTAATGACAGAAATTGAAGAAAATACAAATAAAATGGAAAGATATCCCATATTCATGAATTAGAAGAATTAATATTGTAAAGTGTCCCTATTACCCAAAGCAATAAATTTAAATTTAAATAAGAACTGCCTGTGGTTGGTGACTACTGTATTGGACACATGGTTTTAGAATATTCCCTGGAGACTTACCAAAGTAACTGATCAATTCATCTTTTATCAAATTTCTGGTGCTTTTAGAATTTTGGGAGAAGTAGAAACCAACAGTGAATTTAAACAACAAAACAATGTGTTGGAAAGAAACAGTAGACTGATGAAATTAAAAAGAGGTAGTTCATGGCTTGTAAAATGGCGAAAGACCAGAATAGTTTCAGAAAGCAAGAGAGTAGTTCCCTCAGCCATGCTTCATAGCTGCACCAATCTGCTTTGGATGACCCATAGGGGTGAATAAATGTCATATTGTTCTTTTTATTGCTTTATTTGCTTGAAGTTTAAAGCTGCAGGAGAGCATGCATCCTTGGCTACACACATGTTCCTTCCCTTTGACGTGAGGACAAATACCAGGTTTTTTTCACTTCTGCAAGAAAAGCAAGCACCTATGTTAGGCACCTGCATTTACTATTCTACTTACTCTGCACAGTGGGGCAGAGAGAGTTTCTCATAGGGAAATTTTGGTGTTATTAGGAAGATGAATGAATTTTTGGTACCTCTCAGATTCACAAATGTCCCTAGATCTTGAGGGTTAATATGACATTTTTATCAAGATGGATAAAAGTATCTAATTGATGAAATCATTCAGTATCACCCATCTTTGATCATTCTGGGAAATTACTGAATTATGCTAAATAAATAAATATCACTAATCATGGTTCCATGATCATTGACCTTATTTTAGAGATAAAGAGATTTTAGTTCTTTTACTTACAGTCCACCAAAATTGTCATTAGTAAATTATGGAAAACTTATAGTTTGTTATTCTATAAATAAATGGACATAAAGACTCAGAATCTTAATGAATTCTAGAATAATATAAAGTATATCTTCCAGACTGGATCACCATTATTACTTGATTTGGTTTAAATATGTGAGTCAATATTTTGAGTTCTGTTAAGCTCAAAATGGGGGTGCTGTCTCTCGTAAGGGGACAACAATTTGTTCTTGGAGAAGGGGAGAAAAAAATTACTATTTTTTTAAACAGCACAGATATAGATTGATTATTTATGCAGTATATCTGTCATGTTAACATTTCAGAGGAAGGGAGGCATTCAGGGAATAAAAAGTAGAAAAATATTTCTTAAGGGGGTGATAATAAAAAAAGGTTGAGAAACACTATTTTAGAGCTTGGCATTGAGATAGATGCCAAACTGTAAAATGCAAAATAATGCAGCCAAAGCCAAAGGCCTTCCACCTCCTCATTGTTCTCTAGGCATTGTCTATGGGGTTAATGTTTCTACAAAAACAATTTGTGACCCTTAAAACATTTATGTGAATTATTTTTCTCTGGAATTTTCTTTACAGTTGGGGATGTCAAGCAGGTAAAGAAATCTTTTCCCTAAATGTGTATTTAAGAATTCAGTAGAGTTGTATGACCTTGGGACTCAAGTGTCCCCTGAGTATCTTCCAGTGGGTTTTTCTCTTTCTCCTAGGAGGCCTGACCTCCAGTATGAGGCGTAAAAATAGTACTACTAATAACTTCCCATATGGAAGTCACTGTGGGAGTAAAAACATCTCTGACCAGAGTTGGCAAGACTTATAGTCTAATCTAGCAGTTTGACCTCCCAAGACTGGATTTTACTCTGTGCTCTGTGGGGTTTGCTTTCGTAATGTTTGTTGTTGTTGTTGTTTGTTTGTTTTGTTTTTAAGAGAGAGAGAAGCAGGGGAGGGGTAGGGGGAGAGGGAAAATCTTAAACAGGCTTCATGCCGTGCGTGGAGCCTGACTCAGGGCTTGATCTCACAATCCCGAGATCATGAAATGAGTCAAAATCAAGAGTTGAATGCTTAACCGACTAAGCCACCCAGGTGCCCGCCTTCTGTAATGTTAATAGTCACATCCTCACTTACATTTTTGCTGTTATGGATAAAGAAACTTCTTCAGAAATTACTTATACCTGCTGAGAACCCTTATTTTGGATGAAGCTTTATCTACTGTGTATGTAAACTGAGTTCTATCAGTTGACAATAGATGCCATAGAAACCCTTAACATTCACAAAAGAGTGTATTATGTGCCAGGGTCTCAGGGACAACTGGAAACCAAGATCTGAGTGCAGGTGGAGTTAATAATCTGGGAACATGGGCGCCTGGGTGGCTCAGTTGGTTAAGCAACTGCCTTCGGCTCAGGTCATGATCCTGGAGTCTCTGGATCGAGTCCTTCATCGGGCTCCCTGTTCAGCAGGGAGTCTGCTTCTCCCTCTGACCATAACCCCTCTCATGTTCTCTCTCTCATTCTCTCTCTCTCTCAAATAAATAAATAAAATCTTAAAAAAAAAAAATCTGGGAACATATACTGTTTAGACTTAGAAACTAGGATATTTCGTGATTAATGAAATACGTTATGAACACAAATTTCAGCCCACTTCTTGGTTGTGCGAATTGAACAAAATATGAGGTAATAAAATATTTCTGTTAGTCACTTACTATATTTGAAAATATGATGCTTTCCTGATTCATCCCAAGATGTTACTAAGAATTGGAGGACAAACCATAAGCCAAGATTTAATTTGCTAGTGAGCTGCTCTCATCGGGTTTGGCAGTGTTGAAGGCTCAATCAATCCTCTGCAGTTCAGTGGGTCTCACCCTGAGAAAATCTCAGTAACAAATATTTGACTTCTGTCTTCTCTGTGGTCACTGAGTGAGCTGAGCTTACTAGCAATGCTCAATGTGTCTGTCCTGTCTGCCTGGAATTAATAGACTCAGGTTCTTGCCACTGACTTGCTCTATGACCCTAGACAAGTCATCTGAACTCACTTGCTCTTTCTTAATTGGGAAAGAAAATGAATGATTATCAGTTTCCTGCAAGCTCACGGACAAATTATGGGAATGTCAGAGGTACAATAATCCCTTAACAGATTATTTGGGAAGAGGCACTTTGATGCATTCATTTAAAAAATATCAAACTTGCAAGTGAGAGCTACCTGCTTTTGAAGCATGGCAACAAAGGTACAATTGCCTAATTCTCTTTCTTTGTCCTTGCAAGGGGTAATTAAGGTTTACATTTGACATCAAAGTAATGTTTAGGGTAAGGCATGAAACCAAAATTCAGAAGGGACCAAAGTATAAAATAATGACATAAAGGCAAGTGTCATCCATTATTTTCGTAGCTCAAGGATTTTTTTTTTTTTTTTTTTTACTTAAGATCAGTTCTCTCTTCCCAAATGCTAAGGCTTCCCTGCTATTATTCTACAAAGTCTATAGGTCCCAAATTATTTTCTTGGGATGACAAGTGTGAAGGGGAAGTGAGAACAAAATGTGTTGCAAACAGACCTCACTCCTGCAGGTGTATCAAGAGGCTAGGTGCTGAAAGCTGATGGAGAGCTGACTATAACAGGGCTCTAGACCCACGTGGTTGGGTTTGCCCTTGAGTGGAGGTGGGGGTAGGGGCTTGGTGTAGACAGTGACTGAGCATAAGAAATACTAAAATAATGCTGCTCACAGTGGTCTCTCTCTGGGTCCTTTCAGTGGGTTTTCTACCTCTTGGGTCCTTCTGCTAAACTCCCAAAGCTCCCCGTTAGTGGAGAAAATGCCTACCCATCTCTCTATGTGTCAGAGGTTCTCCATTACTCATCCGAAACTCTGTGTCTCTCTGGTTCTTTCACAAAAGACTTCCTTGGGATTGAAAAGTGGAGAAGAGAGAGAGTTTTGGGGGATGAGAATTATCTTCACTCCTTGTGGCTCTGGTGACCCTGGCAAGGCAAAGAGGAAATTTAGGATGTTTGCCTTTAAGAAAGTGTTTCCCTCCCTTTGATATTCTTCACGAGATTTAGTAAAGATATGAACTGATGGCCACTTTGCAAAGCTGGTTGGTATTTGGAAAGTTAGTGGACACTCTACTGCAGGCTCAGATCCTTCATCTAGACTGAAGGACCTATTTTTTCAGCTCCTGGGAGGAGTGCTAGTGGGCAGCCCTTGGTTCCAGGAATTGCCATCGGTACAGAGACTTCACACAAGGTCTCTTTCTTGAGGGAAGCCTGGATCTAATAATAGGTCAGTGGGTGGATGCAATGGCCTCATCCCGCTGCCTCAACTTACAGTAACTGAGGCACTGTCATAGCTTCAGGGATCTCTGTGGAATTGACTGTAGCCTTATTTTGCTCAGCCTTGCTTCTTTCTCATCTCTCATGAGCACTTGCCTGTCAGCTTCTTGTGCAGAAATCTCAGTTGTAAAATGGGGAAATGGATGTGCAACATCTACTAAAGTTGGAGAGAGGTATATTCATGGTTCAGCAATTCTAATACCAATTATATTCTTTACAGAAATTGTATATATTTGTATCCAGATGCATGTAGGAGAATGTTCATAGCAGTGTGATTTGTAAGATCCCCATACTGGAAAAATCTAAATAAATTTAAATATCCATCAGTAGAAGAGTAGATGAATTCATGGTAAAACCAAACAAATATATACACTAATGAAAATTAAATGAATGAACTATAGTTGTATACCATACCATGGATGAATCATATGTAAATTAAAAAAAAAACTATAAAGAAAAGGGATTAGCATAAATTTCATGATAGTGGTTAATTTTAGAGGAGAGGGGTTATAATCAACTGAGAACACACAGGGGACTTCTGGAGAGTGGAATATTTCTATTCCTATACTGAGTGATATTAACATAGATGTTTGCTTTTGACAATCTGATAGACAATCTTTGACTATCAGACTACACATTTAAAATGCGTCTCTGTCTCATGAAGGTCTTTGGGACCCAGATTTAACTGGGTTGCATACCCTTAAAAGATTTTCTGGAACCCATTTATTTATTTATTTTTTTAAAGATTTTATTTATTTATTTGACAGAGAGAGAGACAGCGAGAGAGGGAACACAAGCAGGGGGAGTGGGAGAGGGAGAAGCAGGCTTCCTGCCGAGCAGGGACCCTGATGCAGGGCTCGATCCCAGGACCCTGAGATCATGACCTGAGCCGAAGGCAGTCGCTTAACCAACTGAGCCACCCAGGCACCCTTCTGGAACCCATTTATTTTGGTGAGTGTATCCTTGGGAAAATCAACAGATCTTGAGAACTCCCCAAGCATAAACCATCCTGAAACTAATTTTTTTTTAATAGCCTATAACTAGGCTGTCTTTTAAACAAATAAAGCCTCAAGCCTTAAATGTAAAGCTGGTTCATGCAGTCAAATCTAAGTGGAAATGTTTTTTTGAAAACAATGGTTTATGATTGGCTTTTAACTAAGAGTATTTTAAAGAATGTAGGAAGCACTTCTGCCTAGGTGACCCTGCCCCCTAGTGTGTGGCTGTCCTTAAATGTCCCCAGGAAGTCCAGCTTTAAATGTGGCTTTCCCTGATAGGAGTTAGGACTCTCATGCTGGCGTATGGTCGGGGGACAGATGGCTGACTCTCTTGAACAGCTCAAGGCTACAGAACACACAGCTGGCCTGTGCTTCTTTGTTTGTACCTGCTGAGACTCACTGACTGAAGTCTTGTTCCTATCAGGTTGGACAAAGAAAGACCTTGCAGTCTATTGAAACATTTTAGTCCCATGACCTCCTTTCTCCACCACTACCAACCATCAAGCCTTGCCTAGAATCATGAGAGACTATGACTTCGAACTCTTCTCTTTACAGTCATTCATTCTCTCATTCATTTATTCATGCAATATGTATCTGTCAAGTTCCTACTTTGTCTCAGGCATTGTTCCTAGAACTAGGCGTACATAATGAGAGAAAAAGTTAGGCAAATATTCCTGCCTCAGTGGAGCTCATAATGTAGTAAGGCGCCCTTCTTGTTATTCCCCACCACATCTTAGGAGTACAGAAGGCAGCATTAAAGCTTACCTTCTAAGTCTATGAGAAAAGTTTCTCTTGTTAGAAACAAAGAAAGAAAGGGGGAGGGGGCTACTTCTGGCTACACACCTAAAACAAGATAATTAGTTTCTAAACAGAAAAATAAATGATTCTGGTGTCTTTTATATTCTTTATTTCAATGATAAAGTTCCCGGCAGAAAGGAATATGATCTGGCCACAAAAGCTCACAACGAACAAGATGTTCACAGTATCCAGATTTTAAATAGCCTGGATTTCAAGTCTTTTTCTTCTTTTTACATCGGAGTGAGTTTCAAAATGTTTTTCAACTTCTTCATGCCTTAAAAATTTGGAATCTTCAATATCCAGGACATAGGATTGCTCTGAGGAATAAGTGAAGTCATGGCTTTAAAATGCATGGTACCCAGAGCACACGTTGTGTAGAGCCTCCCCAGCATCCAGTTCCGCATTCCCATTCCCAACAAAGCCCCCGTGGATTTCCCAGCCACTGTGTTCTGGTAGATTTGATACCCATGGCCAGGGTCAGAGTTTGGCCCTGGTTAGTTTAATCTACTTGGTGCATCCCATTTTCTGGACACAAATATTGATTTCAAGATGGCACATAACTCAGTTTGGGGCAATGAGACTTAAGGGGACACTGTGGGCTTTGGGAATGAAGATTTCTTGCTCTTCTGCATGAACTCCCCAAAGAGATACCCCTTATCCCTGCTGAGTGCAAATGTGGAAATGTAGTCACTGGTGGCTGCCATCATGCAAGGAAGCTGATGTTCTGAGAAACAGAGGGAGAGAAAGAGAACAATTCAATCTTTGGGGACATTATTAAGTTATGGGAGCAAACCTCTTCTCTGAATATGTTCATTGTGTGACCAAATACCTTCTCTTAATTGTTTACGCCTGTTGATCCCATAAAAAAAAATGTCTGAGTACCTAAATACATAATAACTGTTCATTAAATGTAACAATTATATTTTGAGTCATATGGCAAAATGTGTTGAACTTAACTGAGAAAATTCCTTAAAATATCAATGAAATTTTTAAATAGGAGAGACATCCTGGTGCGTGGTATTCTAGCATATGGCCTATAAAATTTCACTCACTGTTTTAATTTCTCTTCTGGAATGGAATACTCAAAAGGGAAGACCTAGAAGGAAATACATGGTTTTCCATTCTTTAATTTACCATACAAATTAAAAATTTACATATCTAAGTTTAATCTTAGTAATATTCAACTCCCTTGCCTACATACCTCCCCGCTGCCTTTTATTTCACTACAACCTGCTCTTTCTCGCCCCCAGAAAATGCCTCTAAATCCCTGAACCTGTCAGGTTTCACAAGCATGTAATTTTACTTTAGCTAAATTCTAAACACTGGTAAGAGGTGAATTTGACATGGGAACTGTGAAAGAGTCTTATCTACAGTGACACAACCGCTACCACCCTAATATCTATTAAGTAGCACAGAATTATAGTGTAACAACTCTGAAATTGCTTGTGACACCTGCATGAATACCAAATAGATTCGTTATGTTCAGACTTATTACAAAAAGCACTTTCTGAATTTTAAATGATTAAGACTCTACAAATTAATAGCTACCGAGTGAGTTTACTTTCTAATGTACATATATTATTTCAAGATCACAATGCTGTTAAATGTGGGCAATGACTCAAATAATATTGCCACTTACTAGAAAGGGTCATTTAGAGCAATATCCCTAATTTGGAAAGCTTTCAAATGGCATTATTTTAAGAAAAGTACACCCCCGCTTTAAGTGCTATGTGCCATTTTCCCCATCTCCCTGGAGAGGAAGGAAAAAAAAAATAAGGAAGAAAGTGATAAATGTCCATTTTATGCAGAATTTGCTTTTTGAAATCCCATTCCCCATTGCACTAGCTGGAATTTTATAGAGATATAAATCACAAAGAAATAAGAAGCCAGTAATGAGATAGAAGTATATTTGAAATATGGATGCAAATTCTTACCACCTGCTGAGCAAAAGTAGTCTGCAGAGACCGGCCTGCAAACCGTGATGCCATTAGCATCTTGTAAGCTCTAAATTTGCAGCAGAAGAATAGAGGAATTACGTCTGTGAAATGCCAAAGGCCGCTCTGATTTATCTCTCAGCAGACTGTTTCAGCCACATCCACATAAATATTTTAACAGGAATTTAATTTTCATTTTAGTCACACAATAAATCTTTTTATTACACACCATCGTTTTGTCCTAAATGAGTTGCCTTTTTCATGCAATTTGTGTTCATTCTTCTTTTGTGTTTGATAAATACAATTTTAATATACAAAGGAACAATGGTTTTATTTACACAAGAGCCTTGCCACGGGCCGTTTAATTTTAGCCACAGATTCTATTTATTTTAATAACAATTTATACTACAGCGACCAACTGACTTATATATAACTTCAGCATTTGTTCTTAGGCCTTTGGGACCTTAGGAAATTGGGGCAGTGAGGGGATGTGAAGTTCAAGTAATGCTCCAAGTGGATGTCCTTACTGGATTCAGGTTTAGATGCGTTGACTATGAGGTGTGCAGGCAGCTCTGTTCTCCATCTGATTGTCAGCATGTCTTACAAGTGGCATGTGAGAACCGTGGGCAGCGTGGGTCTGCTGGAATCTCGCCATATTTAAATTTCATGGGTCACCCTGGTTTCTTGACTATGGTGACGTGTTATAAATACTAAAAGTGATGGTCAATCCTTTGGAACCCCCCAGGAGAACAATAAAAGATATTACTTTTCATGTATTCATTGAGAAAACTTACAGCAGTAAGCAGGCCCCATCATCCATCGTGGATATTTATCCTGGAACCAGTCCTTCAAACAAATTCAACAGTTGTTGTCAAGATATTAAATCTGCTACTTGCAAATGGGTCAACCAGCTGGTGTGTTGGACAACCATGACTGTAATCTCTGTATTATATCTCCCTTTCAGTTTCTTTTAAAAATATTTAGGCGTAACTTTTTATTTTAAAAATTCACAGAAGTGAGAGCTTAATTTTGAGAGTAAGGAAGCCTTAAAAAGCATAACACGATTATTAAAGCACCACAAATCTCTGCGTCTTTATCAAAGCCTGCTGAACTTGAAATTGACTGTGGGTGAGCAGGATGAGAAACAGACCATATATTTTGGAACAGGTAATACATTAGGAAGAGTTTAAGAATGACTTTTTTCAGCATTCCTATTTCTATACGAGGGAGGTAGATTTATTGCCGCCGCCCCCCCCATTTGACCTTTGTTTAAAATGGAAACAGCAGAGCCCAGGTCAACCACAGCCAGAGGTCTAGATTTTGAGGACGTCTCTAAGCAAATGATGAAAAATTAAACTTAATTATTTTTTTTCATCCAAGGTTTCACATGACATTTTCCCAAACATTTGCTTTTTCATTTTTTTGTTTGTTTTAGTAGTTTATTGTATGGTCTGAAATCCAATAAATATCTTTGTTCTCACCTGTCTAATAAACATGAGTATCTCTGTGAAAACAAAACAAAACATGGTGATAAAAGAGCAGTAAAATGTGCCTAATATTTTAATAAATGGACATAGGATGAGGAAAATTGATTAGCTCAGATTTATTGGTCCACTTACTACTTACGGATGGCCCCCTGGCTTTTTATATTTCTTCTGTATATCTTTCTCTATGTTTGAATTTTCTACAGAAGCATGTCTGTTGTCTTTGTATGAAGGAAAATTGTTTTCTTTCAGTTATACACAATAATTAAACTAAGTATTTTTTATACTATTAATTCTCTTCATTAGCTCTGAATGTTTTCATCTCTTTTTTTTGCATGTGAATTCTAGTTATGTATTGAGGCCCAGTTCACGTGCTACATTTGATCATTCACATTCATTTATGCATGTGCTCATTCATTCATTGCTTATTATGATCCATGCACAGCCTGGATATGGCTCATAAGGAGGGAGCATCCCTTCCTTCAGCTGCCTGGAAACATCTCACTCTCTCTCTCTTTTCAATATCTCATAGTGTAAGTTCCTTGAGACTTTAATCTGTTATTTGACTTATCTTTGTACCTCTAACAGTTTCCAAGAGAGCATCTTGCACATAATAAAAACTCAAAAATGTTTGTCGTAAGAGTGAGCAAATTACCTTGCACTCTGTATGAGGTTTGGTAAGCACAAATCATCTTAACTCAAACCTTTTCCTTCTTTGTTCAGACTAATAAAATAAAGGTAAATGTGGTTTGATTGCACACAAGCTTTAAACATAAGCATACAGTATGGTGTGCTGACTAGTAGGTATGGTTTCAAGTCCTGAATCTACCACTTACTAGTTTTGTGACCGTGTGCCTCAGTTTCCTCATTGTTAAATTGCAGATAAATGATAGTTCCTAAGTAACCAAGTCAGTTTACTATTTGAATGAAATGAGGTCATGAGCCTAATGAGTCTAGTGCCTCATGTATAATTGAAATCTCAGAATTTCTTAGTATTGTTATTATTTTTATTAGTTGCTATTACAGTTGTTATTAGTGTTAATATCAAAGGCTGTGACTTATATTCAAGCCCCTCTCCTTATACCTTAAATATTTAAGTTATTTTAAGGTACCCAGCATCCTGGTTACAACCCAGCTTTTCAGGCTTAATATTCACTGCGGTGTTTGGGCTGCTGCATGATTCCGCAGTAAGACTAAGGTAAATGGCCTTTTTTTATGATCACATCTCCTATGATGTTCTTTTATGCTCAAAAATAATAATAGAAAATATTTCTCTTTCACTTTTGTTAAATCCAAGGAAACTGCCTTTTCTTTCTGATTGCTGATATCTCCTGTTTGTTCATTTCTTTTCCAGAGAGTTGAAAGGATGTGACTTTTTAACAAGCAGAAAACTTAATTGGGCTCCAAACATGTCATGTTCCTGAAGAAAGGAAGGTAGCTGAGAAAAATAATAATAGTATTGAGATTTCTTAAATGAAATGTATGATGGAAGTAAAAAGTTTTGGCCAACCTCTATCCTCAGCTCTCTGACACAGTTCATTGAGATCATAAGCAAAACTTTTACTTTCCCTGCCCTTGATTTAAGGAAAGGTTGGCATGCATAGTTTTACACTCCCTCTTTTGGTAATGGTCTAAGATCAGACAAACCAGGGGAGGAAGACAATAAAGTAGAGCAAGATTAAGATCTTCGTTTCCAGAGTGTCCAAGTTTTAGTTTGGGTTTCCATTCTTCACTTTTAAGTGTAAAGATAAACCTTTGGTTAGTTGATGTTTGAAAGGGTTGGATTTGTGAAATATTTTTTGCTTCTCCATTAACTTTGCTTTAACCATGTCCCAGGGCAGGATGCAGAATAACCGATGCCATCATGTAAAACACAGTTTTTCAACCTTAGCACTATTGAAATTTGGGGCCAGATGATTCTTTGTTCTGGGTGACTAACCTATGCATTGTAAGATGCCTACCATCATCTCTTCTCCTTATCCACTAGGTGATGGTAGCATATCCTCACAACTGTGACAGCCAGAAGTGTTTCCACACACTGCCAAATGTCCCACTGAGGGACATGATCATATTCCAAACACTGGGCTTGGAGCTTTACATTCAGTTTTTGCAATAACCCCAAGAAGAAGGCATTATTGCCTTCAGTTTTACAAAGAAATGGAAATCCGGAGAGCTTAAGGAATTTCCCTGTGTTACACAGATAGCAAATGATCACCTTTTCCTTCTTTACCATTTTGCCCATTCTGATCCCTTTTTTTTTTTTTTTTTTGTCATAAAGACAGAACTATGGAATCGTACATCTGCAGTTGTAAAAACAGGAAAATTATGGAAGGAAAGGCATACATAAATTTCAGATATTTCCACTTTTAGAATATAGAAAGAGAAAAGATGTAATGGCCATTATGAAGTATAAAATGAAAATGAATATGAAGGCTCTACAGTATTGTCACTAATTAATACTTAGCTCATTTGGGGGCTCTGTGTTGGATAATTATTCCTTTCAAAAGATCATATTTCCTTTACTAAGTAGTTCTGGCTTTTTCACTTAGATCGGAAAGACCCAGGAAACATGAAAACCAAATGCAATGTGGAATCTTGGGTTGGATCCTGGAGCAGAAAAAGACATTAGTAGAAAGCTGGTGATATATGTAATTTACTTCATAGTATTGTTCTAATATTAATTTCTTGGTTTTGATCATTGTATGATGGCTATGCAAGATGCTGGCATCGGGGAAGCTGGGAATAAAGGGTATATGGGAGGTTTCTATTCTTTTGGCAACTTTTCTGTACATATAAAATATTTAAGATTAAAAATGTTTTAAAATACAACAAATGAAACATATTAATAATGAAAACAAATTGTATTAAGAAGAAGAAGATCTGGGTTTCTATTGCTATTCTACTAATTTCTACTCCCATTTTTACTTTGGGCAGTTAAAATCTGTAAATTTTAGCTGTTTCACTATAAAAACAGGTGATAATAATATCTGAATATCTAACCTATTCAAAGGCATGATTGTAAACCAAATAACCTTGTGAGGTTGCTCTGATAAATAATTGCTTATCTATCTATCTATCTATCTATCTATCTATCTATCATCATCTATCTTATATCTAAATATCTCTCTTTGTGTATCTATCTAAAATACATGCACACACACTCAACAGAGCTTTCTGTTAAAAAACATTCAAACCAAACCTTACTTTTGGTTTTCAACTATAGAGTGTGAAATGAGTATTTGAAAGCAGTGAGAATGAGTTTCACTGGCCAAAAGGATTTACTGTTACATTATTCAGCCATCATGCTAATATGGGTTTCTTAGGCAGATGAAAGATTATACGAGGTTACTAATAATGAGGATGAGACTACGTACCTAATGTTCTAGAACTGCCATTAGGAAATGCAAGTGTGTCACTGCTCAATTCTGCCAAGATATTTTCCCTTGCAACTTCCCTGTAGGAACAGAGTAAAATGAACTTTATTTGAAAAGTTTAGGATTCCTTCCTCTGCACATCCTTTATCCCAAGACATCCAGTGTCTGCTCCCAACGTTTCCATAAGAGGTGCTGACATTTAATCAACACTTACAATGGGATCAGTATAACACTAGATGTATTACATAGATTAATGCATTTAATGTCTGAAGGAAGTTTTAATGATAAAAAGACAGGTTTTAGGTATCTGCAGAAAAGTGGACGTTGGTTTTAAATAATAGTGAGACCATCTAGATCTTCCAACAAATTCCTTGGGAATGCGCTCACTAGGAGCTTATGGAGTATTGCATGTCACCATATTGCAGCAACATTTAAAAGTAGTGTGTTCTGTTTTGGATTGTGTCCTTATCTTAATCTGACTGACTTCAAGGAGATAGCCCAGATACAGATAAAGAATGAACAGAGCTTCTTTTGCAACAGCAGAGGAGTAGATTTCCAAGCAAACTGGCAGTTGGTAAAGCCAAATGCTGTTGCAGCTTTTATATGGTAGGCAGTGAGGACTTTTATATTACATACAAATATTACTTTTGGCTGTGGCTCTTGAGATTCCAAGCAATTTCATATTGAGAAGGTGAGCTATTTATCCAGTCTGTCCTACAAGGCAAACTGAAGAAATGATGTCTATATTGGGATAGTCATGTTTTACCCCTTAATTTGCTATTGGAGTTCCTGAACTTGTGTATTAGTTATCATCCTTGGCCCTGGCACTACTTTTCTCCCTTAGCTTTGAAGAGATTTAATTTTTTCTTACGGTCTTCCTATGAATTTCTCCACCGTATGATTCCAATGTTGTTCCTTCAGTTGAAGTCAGAATTGATATTTTATTTTTTATAAGGAATCAGAGAAAAAAAGGATCAAACTCACTTACTTAGTATTATTTTAGCAGAAGAACATTCCCAAAGAGCTTGTAATTTTTTAAACCCAAACTGATTCCATAATCCCCTTCCCCTACCCTAAGCCAAATTCCAAGTCATCTTCTCTTTGAAATGTAAGTTCAGAATGAAGAGCCTTCTGTGAATCTTTACAGGAGCCCTCTGCCCACTCTGTTTCTGGCTTTCAATACTACTATTAGAGTTTCAATTTTCTAAATTAAACTGAAGGCATAAGTGCAACTGGCACATTCCCAATTCCCATAGTAATGTGATCAAGGTGTTCTGTTTTTCCCAAATGGTATTCTGTTTTTCCCAGCTTAAGATATGTTCTTAGAGAGCTCACTAAACACCGTGTTTTAAAACATTTGGAGATGATTCAGAACTAGGGCAGGAATCTCCAAAAAGAAGTAAGGAACAAAGAGGATCTCAAAATCATTGATACACTCACTGAACACAGTAAAATGATACCCTACAGGTTTCTGATGTAGTTGTTCTGGTAGAAACCATGTCTGAGCCATACCATGTTGGATAAGTGGAAGTCTAGCCAGAAATAAGGAAATATTTCTCATGTTCATCATCTTATGAAGAGGCAAGCCCTAAGATAGGAAATAAGGATTTGGAAGCTAAGTCTCAAACAGGGGCGAGAAGGAGTACTTTCTTTTCAGAGAGCAATCCTTTCTTGGACTTGGATTCTAAGGATTTATGACATGTTCAAGAATAACCTCTGGTGGTAATGGAAAGATGGTCTCTACCAAGTGGTGGTGGTTGTGAGCTGGACCTTATGACAGTGGGCTGAGCTAAGTGGACTCCTGGGAGAAGTGCCTGCCATCTTGTTGTCAGATGAACTAAGTATATTTGCCTTTCCGGAATTGCCTCCTTTAGCCTGAATCATAAAGTCTGGTTTAAATGCAAAAGCTTGTCCAACTATGCTGTTGATATTTAAGGGAAGGGTCAGATCAGTTCATGCATAGAAAAATGAATGCTAGAGACAACAATCTTGTCCCTAGACAAGAGTAAATACTATAATATTTAGCTGCCCCTTGCAGTCTGAAGATTTTCTCTTAATTGCCATCCTTGGAGGACAGGGATTTGATTCTGTCCAAGGCAGTTATAGGTTTCTTGTAATAACTTCAGAGAGAATTAGAAACTCTTAGTACAAAAAGTGAAGTAGATGAAACACTGGTTTGTGCCATCCGAGTTCCTTCTCAATACACCCTAAGAGGACTCTTTCTTCCCTCTGTGATGAATTAGCATTCAACTTCATCAGCTCTTCTCAATTATTTATGTTTCATTCTCTCTTCTAGTTCTTTAATTTCTCGTTAGGATAGGTGATGCATTAGGTTCTTGGATCATAGACAGAGATTAGTCTAATTAGGATAATTAAAGTTGTTCTTTCTCAAGTTTTATTCAGGGACTTAATCTGATATCTTGTCTCTGCCCTCTCCTTCTATCTTTGTATTGGAAAACATCTAACCAAGAATAAAAAAGGATACATTTCACAGTTCACTAATTTTTTTCTCATTTTTATTCTTTGTCTTCTGATATCCCAAAAGCAACTGAGACAGACCAGTCTTGGTACCATTAATAATTACATAGAGTTTAACATTTTGCAGCAGTGTGCTAGAACTGGCTGGCCAGTAAGGGCTGACTGATAAATATTCAGGAATTGCATGAGCTGGGTGTTAAACTATTAATAACTTGAAATTAGCCATGGGAAGAGTATTTACATTGCCATAGAAATTGGAAATTGCTGTAAATCAGAGGTTTTCTTCCTCCTCCTTTTTTCCAGAGAGCTAGATTTCCAACACATCACCAGATTTGGTGTTGGCATCATAAATGTGGCATAAAAATTATTTTGTTATAAATTAAAGTGGATTGATTTTCAAAAGTAGGTAAAAGAGGAGTCTCTCAACTTTTTTAACACAAGGGAGAGAGAGATGTTTGTTTTTAAATTTTTCATGGTTTTTGAAATGTATCTCTAGGAGGAAAGGGGTTACTTCCAGGACAATAAAAACACAACAGAAATAGGACATAATAGGGGATAAGTTCTGAAAAAAAATCTTATATTTTGTTTGTCCTTAAAAATGAATTCCCGCATGATGTTTACTGTATAAGCAGATGTCTTATTCAGGTACTGAAGTTTAAAATTAGCCAGAGGGACTAGCAGAAACAGACCCACAAATACAGAGAACAAACTGGTGGTTGCTGGGGAATTGAAGGGCAAAATGGGTGAAGAGGCGTGGGAGGTACAGTTATGGAATGAATAAGTCATGGGGACAAAAGGTACTGCATAGGGAATATAGTCAATTGTATGGTGACAGATGGCAGCTACACTTGTGATGAGCATAGCATAACATATAGAGCTGTCGAATCACTATCTTGTATAATTGAAACTAATGTAACGTTGTATGTCAATTATACTTCAATTAAAAGAAAAGAAAAAAGAAAAGAAAAGAAAAGAAAAGAAAAAAAACTAGCCAGAGGGAATTAGCCTTATAGGATTAGTTAGTTTGCATTTTCCTGGAGGTAACAGGCCAGGGATTTTCTGGCATTAGCTCTGGCTATTCCTATTGATAAGAGTTAGAAAAAGTATGTTTGAGAAAGTCCAGTCAACTGACTGAGTTCTTTTGTTTTAACAAACTATTTGGTTTAAAAAACCTTTAAGCTTGCTGGATTACCAGAAGTATTTTTTAATATTTCTCTTCTGAAGTTTTTATTTATTTTGAACCAAGAAAATAGAAAGAGGTAGGAGGTAGGGTGGGCTGGTAGAGAAAAGAGCTGGTGATTGACTTGAATTGGTTAAGTAGAGTCTATTTGTAGCTCACCTGTTATCAGCAGTAGGCTCTGTATTAGTTTCCTATTGCTGCCATGAGAGATTACCACAAACTTGGTACTTTAAAGTAACAAACATTTGCTCTCCTAAAGTAACAAATATTTATTCTCCTAAATTTCTGGAAGTCAGAGTTCAATATCAGTTTCATTGGGCCAAAATAAAGGTGTCTTCAGGTCTGTGCTCCCTTCAGAGATTCTAGGGGATAATCCATTTTCTTGACTTTTCCAGCTTCTAGAGCTGCATTCCTTGGCTCATGGGACTTTCCTCTGTCTTCAAAGCCATCAGAGTAACACTTTGCTTCAGTCATGACATCGCCTTCTCTCTCTATAGTTAATCTCCCAATGCCTCCCTCTTTTTTTTTTTTTAAGATTTTATTAATTTATTTGTCAGAGAGAGAGAGAAAGTACAAGCAGGAGGAGTGACAGAGGAAGAGGGAGAAGCAGGCTCCCCGCTGAACAAGGAGCCAGATGCGGGACTTGACCCTAAGACCCTGGGATCATGACCTGAGCTGAAGGCAGATGCTTAACCCACTGAGCCACCCAGTGTCCCCTTATAAGGACATTTCTGATTACAAGTAGAACCCATCCAGATAATAGAGGATGATCTCCCCATCTCAAGATTCCTAACTTAATCACACCTATAAAACCTCTTTTCACATATAAGGTGACCTTTGCAGGGAATAGGATCTAGATAACTTTGGGGCTCAATACTCAGCCTACTGCAAGCCTTTCAGTGGATGAGCAAAGAGCTTGATGCCCCTCTTGGGGAACATTGGGGTGGGTAGTGATTATCCATGAAGTTGGCCCATTTGGGAAAGTCAAGCTTGCTTTAAAATTTTGTCTTTGGTTTCTTTCTACCTCATCTGCCTACCTATCCTGTCTGCAGAGAAGAGCAAGATAATGTCCTGTATTAAGCTATGTATTAAACCACAGTGGGTCCAGACACTTTTTCTTCCCTATGTGAAACAACATTGGGACCAGGCAGGAAAAAAAACAAAACAAAACTTAGTTGCTTCCTGCAGGAAATACTTGCCCCTGAAAGGTAAGAATTTTAATGAAGTGGAATTATTTACTTAACAAGACTCACTCAAGAAATTCACCTGGATGTGCTCATCCAACCAAAGCTACTATGTCATCAGCTCTACTTAATACCAAAGTTTTCCTCCTTGAATAGCTCATCTAAAATCATCTGGCCCATGACCTAAAACCGTATATATACCATTTCCTAATTTCTTCATTTTGACTCATTTTTAAGACTGTCCATTGTTCTCTCTTACAGTAAGTCTGACGAACTTTGCTTGATGAGCAGGTTTCTCTGGTGGTCTTTTGAGGAATACTACCAACATTGAACTCTTAAAATGATATCTTTCATTTATTATTGTGAACAGTTTCTGTAGGGGGCACTGTCTTAATCCTCAAATGTACCTTTCTCTCTCAGGCCTTTGAACACAGTAAGCTTTTTTTCTATAAGTTATTATTATTATTTTTTTACACAAAAGTTATCTCATTCAAAAAGTACCAGTTTAGAGGAGACCATGGTTTAGAAAATGACAGAAACAATAGCATGGGGACATTTTTAAAAAATATGTTTTGTCTACATTTTTATTTTATTTTTTTAAACTAGGCTCCACACCCAACATGGGGCTTGAATTCACAACTATGTGATGAAGAGTCACATGTTCTACCAACTGAGCCAACCAGGCACGTCAGCATGGAGATATTTTTTACTCTCCCCTACACCAGTAAGTAAAACAAAACAAAACAAAACTTTTTTTTCTTGGTATTTACTTCAGGTTTAGGAAGTCTCTAAGACTTAACATTTGTTGAAAGAGTACATTTTCAGCATTCTGAAAAGATGACTCCAAGTAGCTGAAAATACTACTAACTGAGATATCATTGCCAGACCAATAGGCTAGGCTCATTTATTAGCTACAGAATTCAGTTCAACACATCATTCTCTCAATTTTCAGTTCAAATCTTTGCCAGGTGTTTTATAAATGTCATCTGATTTTATTCTCCTTGCAGCCCTATTGGATAGCTGTTGGAGGTGTGAGGGGCCAATGAATCAAACCACTCTGCTATATGAGTTCTGACCCTATCAATACCTACACAGTTATCAGATTGAAGGACCTTGAAATGTAAGTTATATTGTCAGTAGAACTGAATCAGGCCTCGTGACATGGACTTGTGGTCAAGTGAGTTTCCTAATACTTTTGTTAAATAATGAGATCTACCAAACCAGGCATGGAAAGAGCAGCTCTGTAGCCTTAAATCCAAGGAGCAGTACTCACCAAATGGGGAGGGAAGAGATAAAAGGTCTCTGCTCATTTTCCCTAAGCTTAGAAACCAGTAAGTCACTCTTTGATGAGGAGAACAAGGAATGGAAAGGAAGCCTGGAAGTGTTATATTAACAGTTTCCTTCTGGGAACAAGACAGGGAAAGAAAGAGTTCTCTCTAATATAAGTATTATTACTTCTGTTCCACATCATGGTATACTTGACACTTTAAGTGTTCCTCCCAAAATGCCAGAAATGGCATTATGAGCCTTGAAATGATCCCTTCCTCCTTCCTTCCTTCCACTGTTATATTCATATTATAAAATTTTTGTTCATTTTACCAAATATGAAATATTTTATAACTGTCAATTAGATCAAATTGATGATGCTATTCAGTTCAACAATGGCTTTACTAATTTTCTGTTTGCTGGATATATTAATTTAAAAACTAGTGGTGTTGGGGTGCCTGGGTGGCTCAGTCGGTTAAGTGGCTGCCTTCAGCTCGGGTCATGATCCCAGGGTCCTGGGATCGAGCCCTGCATTGGGCTCCATGCTTAGTGGGAAGCCTGCTTCTCCCTCTCCCACTCCCTCTACTTGTGTTCCCTCTCTCGCTGTCTCTCTCTGTGTCAAATAAATAAATAAAATCTTTTAAAAAATCAAAAATAGTGGTGTTGAAGTGTCGAACTATAATAATGGATTTGTCTATTTCTCCTCATAGTTCTGTTAGTTTTTGCCTCATGTATTTTGAGGCTCTGTTGTTAGGGGCATATGTGTTAAAGTCTTCTGGGAGAATAGACAGCTTTATTATTATGTAATGCCCCTCTTTAACCCTGAAATTTTTTTTTGTCTGATGTCTACTTTGCAATTAACATAGCTATGCATACTTTCTTTTGATTAGTGTTAGCAAGGTACACCTTTCCCCATCTCTTCTTTTTTTCAATGTGTCTTTTTAAAAGTTTAGGTGACATTCATATAACATACACTTACCCATTTTAAAGTGATCAGTTCAGTGGCATTTAGTACATCTGCAGTGTTGTGCAAGCTAGTTCCAAAATGTCATCACCTCAAAGGAAACACCAAATCAATTAAGCAGTTATTCCACCACTATCCCTTCTCCCTATCCCCTGGCAATGTCTAATCCGTTTTCTCTCTTTGTAGATTTACCTATTTACCTATTCTGGATGAATGGAATTATACAATCTATGACATTTTGTCTTTGTCTTCTTTCACATTGCATAAAGTTTTTGAGGTTCTTCCACTCTGTGGCATACATATATCAATACTTCATTCCGTCCTGGGGTGAACAATATTCCATTGTATGTTTAGACCACAGTTTATGCATTCATCCATAAACATTTGGGTTGTTTCTACCTTTTGGCTATTGTGAATAGTGCTGCTGTGAGCATGCATGTACATGTACTTGTTTGACTACCTGTTTTCAACTCTTTGGGGTATATACTCAGGAATGTGCTATAGAGTGAATGTTTGTATCATCCCAAAACTCATATGTTGAAATCCAATCTCTAATGTGATGGTATTTGGAAGTGAGACCCTTGGGAGATAATTAGGTCGTGAGGGCAGAGCCCTCATGAATGGGATTTGTGCCCTTATAAAAGAGGCCCCAGAGATCTTCCTTGTTGCATGCACCATGTGAAGACACAGCAAAAAGATGGCCATCTATAAACCAGGAAGTGGGCCCTCACCAGACACTAAATCTGCTGGTACCTTGATCTAGGACTCCCTAGCCTCCAGAAATGTGTGAGATAAGTTTCTGTTTATAAGCCACCCAGTTTATGGTATTCTGTTATAGCTACCCTAATGGATCAAGACAGAGTAGAATTGCTAGGTCATACCATGATTCTGTGTTTAACATTCTGAGTAACTCTCAACTCATCCCTTTACTATTAATCTGTGACTGTATATTTAAAGACAACATAAAATCGAGTCTTTTTCCTTTTTTAACCCATTCTAACAATCCTGTCTTTTAATAGCTGTATTTAGACCACTCACATTTAAAGTGATTGTTGATAGAGTTGCATTAACATGTACCGTGTTTGTAATTGTTTTCTATGATTTACATGTGTTCTTTGCTTCTTTTTTTCCTCCTCCCTGCCCCCTTCTTTTTGTTTTTATAATCATTTGTTCTTTTTCTGTCATGTCTAGTTTGTCATTTGTTCTTTTTCTGTCATGTCTAGTTTGGTCTGAGCATTTTATAAGATTCCATTTTCTTTCCTTCCCCATCATGACAATTACACTTCTTAAAAAATTTGTTGTAGTATTTGCACTAGATCTGCAACATACATTCACAATTAACTTAAGTTCACTTTAAATAACACTATGCTGCTTTAAGCATAGTACAGGTATAACAGAGCATTTAAAATTTTTTCCTCATGACATAGTTATGTACTCCAAAGAATTGAAAACAGGTGCTCAAACAAATACATGTACATATATGTTCATAGCAGCATTATTCACAATAGACAAAAGATAGAAACAACTCAAATGCCCAAGAATTAATTAATGGATAGACAAATTGTGGTATATACATATAATGGAATATTATTCAGCCATCAAAAGGAAACACAGTACAGATACATGCCATTCATTTAACTTACCCATATTCTATAATCACCATTGTTATTGTTATTTATTTGATAAAAACAGTTATCTATTAGATCAATTTTTCTCCTTCTGGTAGTCCAAATAGTATGTTATTCCATTTACAATTTTCTTTATGGCTCTTTGACGTACTGTTTTGTTTCATTCATTTTTTTGTCTTAGCATCTCAGTTTGGGAAGCTTCTATTAACATACCTTCAAGCTCACTATTTCTTTGGCTACATATAGTCTACTGATGAACCCATTAAGGTCATTCTTTATTATGTTGCAGTGTTTTTGATTTTGAGTGTTTCTTTTGATTCTTTCTTAGATTTCCCATCTCTTTGTATATATTACCTATCTGTGTTTCATGTTGTCCACTTTTTCCACTAGAGCCCTTAACATATGAATCACTGTGATTTAAAATTCTCTATCTGATGATTCCAAAATCTGTATCATATCTGAGACCATTTCTGATGCATACTTTGTTTCCTCAGACTGTGCTTTTTTGTTTGTCTGTTTTTTTCTTTTAGCATGCCTTTTAATTTTTTTTGTTGAAAGCTGGACATGATGCATTAGGGGACAGGTAAATAGGCCTTCAGTGTGAAGTTTTATGTTAATATGTCTGGGAGTTGGACTGTATTTAACGTTTGCTCCAGCTGTAGGTGCTGAAGGATTCTGTTTCCTCTAGAGTCATTGTTTTATTTCATGTGTTGTGTTTGGGTTTCCCTAATTGCTCCTTCTCAAGTAGAATCTGTGTATTATAGCTCATTCAGCTGTAATTCACTTTTATGCTGGAGATCTGTTGGTGTTGTAGTAAAGTGTGGAGGAGGGCAAGAGTTCTATAAACTTATGATTAAACCTCAGTCTTTTAGTGGGCTTATGTGCCTGGGCTGTGACCTTCAGAAGTGTTTCTTAACTTTTTCTCTCCTTAGGTGAGGCAGGAAGGCTAGAGGGGACTAGAGTTGGACAATTGCCCTTCCCCATATCATAGAAGGATTTTGTAAAATCTTTTCCCTTACAGAGAGGCCTTCATTACAATGAATGCTCTGGGCATATTTCAAAATGGTTATTTTTCTCTTTCTTATGTCATAGACACAAGGGATTTTTTCTCTTTAGCCTTTTCTGTGAGAAATTGTGGGGTCCCTGGAGGTAAAACTTCTGAATGTGTGGGAATTCTGTAGGTCCCTAAGAGTTCATACTCTCAACGTAGTGCACACTCCATCTCCAGCAATTTGTCAAAATTACCATAAACTACCAGTTTATAGGTCTGGTTTAAAGTTTAAAAGCACTTAAAGTTTATAAAATGCTGTGATCGTCTGTATTTGTTGGTCTCTCCAGATATTGGGGTGGCAGTTTGCCCTATGAATTTAATTCTCTGATGAGTCCAAGAAAGGTTCTTGAATTTCAGTTTGTTCAGTTATTTCTTATCTTAAAGATGGGAGCGAGAACTGCCAAATTCATTACCCATTGGAAATGAAATCCCTCATATTTTTTATTTTAACGATAGCTTCTGGGTGTATACTTAGGTTATTTATAATTTTTCAGTATCAATAGACATTGATAATCCTATTTTATTTCTTTATTCTTTCACTCACCTATTCTCTAGGATGAAAATTTCGTATCTTTTCTTGACTGCTCAAATCTTCAACATTTCATATGACGTCCTTGTTCTCAGCTATGACATTTGCTGTATTTTACTGAGCAAATTGAAGCAATTGGAAGACAACTTTCATGAGTTTTCATCACCACATTGAACTAGCTGCCTGTATTAGAACATATTTTGTTCTTCCTGTTGTCACAGTTAAAATTCCCATCCTTTCTTCTATGGCTAACCCATCCTCTTTCATGATAGCAGTTTTACTTTCTTGCTTAGTCAAGAATATCATACAAGAAATTCCTACGTCATCTCTCCTGAATCATTAATTTTCACTATTTTTAGGATCATTTCCATCAGTACAGGAGTAGCTGATATCTTTTCCACTATATAAAACAGTAAGACACTCCTTCAAATAAAACCATCACCCCTTTCTGCTCCTACCCTTATTCTTTGCTATCCTTTGAAAAAAAGTTTTTGAAAAATATTTTCTTCTCACTCTCTCCAATTCCCTCTCCTCCCATTCTTTCTAAAATACATTCAAATTTGGCTTCTATCTATTCCATTCCACTAAAACTGCTGGTCTCCCTGTAACAGTGATAGGGTGAGTTATTTGCCCATGATTCTTTCTTCTTTCCCTTCTCTTTTCATGGTTTAGTACATCCCATGGACATTGGTTCTTGGCTAGGTGGCCTACTGTGGTCAGTGGAATGTGGGAGAAGAGAGTTGCCACTTTTGAGCCAAGGCAAGTTTCCATTCACCCTTTTGAGCGTCTTATCTGCACTGTAAGAAAGGAATACTCTTGGTAGCTGTAGATCCTTATATAAATGGCTTATGAGCATACTTAATCTTTTCCATATCTGCTATGGTAACTCCATATTCACTCTCCCAAAAGTGGAGTATCCCATACCTGTTCATACCTAATACATTGAGGTTTGACCATCCCCACTGTCTAGTCACAGGGATTTGAATCGTATGATAGTTCACTTGGTATCTGTAGATAGCAATAGACTTACCTCTATCATATAATCATCTAATTTACATATGCTGGATTTTCTTAGAACTTATTTCGAATCACATTTTGGAATATGAGGTGGGGCTATGTAAAACCTATTTTTACCTTTAGCTTTAAGTTTTCTCTTTCCATATAAGAAAGAAAAACAGCCTTTTAGAATTGCATATATTTCTTTACATATTGGTTTGATAAGAATTATTTGGTTTTCCTGACAAATTCCCTGCGAATTTGTTAGGAACCAAAACTAATTCCTTATTAAGCTATACACGTGACAAAAGCAGAGACACTGAAGCTTCCCTTCAATAGGATAGCAAGTGCTGGGCAAAGTGTTTTGGGTGACAAATGATTGAGTCTTCATTCTTTTACTGTCAAACTATGTGACTTTAGGGTGACAATCTAACCTTTCTTTGCCTTGGTTTCCTTAAATATAAATAAGTGGTGTAACTTGATGAGATTCAGTTAAACTCTGAAATTTTATCAATAGCAAAAAATACTGTCCATTAAAAAAGAGATGGACAAATAATTGAACTGCCTAGAATGGAGAGGATATTAGGAAGTTTATAGAGTGAGCAAAATTGACATGGTGAAGAGAGAAAAGAAGTGGCATCAAATGAGATAGTTACTGTAAAAAGAGTCCATTGAAACAAGAACATATGGAGGATAATGTCTGCCATGTTCAAATTAGTGCCAGATTTTTGTGGTTTATTGGATGCTTTTCCATAGACTTTAGAAGGAAAAAGAATACAGCTGTGAAAACTCCCCTCTTCACCTTGGCTGAGGAACTCTCCAAGAGAGCAGATGGTTCTGAGTTTCAAGCCATGAATCATTGTCAAGGGATCTCCTCAAGCTGCCGCTAGCAAGAAGAGTTGACAGGCCTCAGTGGGTAATATTTTTATTACTATTGGTGTCAGTCACATCCGTGCCCTTGCTGGTAGGATCAGGTTGTCATGTCTGTGCCCTTGCTGGTGGGATCAGGTTTATTGTTAATAAAGCTACAACTTGGAAACAAAACAGCAAGAGTCATCAAATTATTTGCACTTACTGTCTAATGGATGTTTCAAGACTTTAGTATTCCTCTTTAATGGTCATCAGTGAAGAAAGTAAGAGAGGAGCCATTTTATTCTCTTTGGTTATTTTTGTCAATTTCAAAGCAGACTGATTAATAAATATATTATGTTTTGGTGCTTAACTAGTCAATTTTGGAAGCCATTATTATTAATATTATTTTATTGGTTGTATTGTGTGATCTGAATTTGTTACTTTCTTATTAGGTAGGTAAATAAGTGAGAGTTGGCTTTTGACCTGGATTATAATGGATTTAATTCTAATGCTGTGTTTCATAATAGGTATATATGGTATGTAGAGGAACAATGGTGAATTAATTTGACTCTCTTAGAAAATCTTGAATCAGTCGATTCTTCATATAAGGCAGAACCAGATTATATTGGCTTTCTCTGTTAAAACTAATATTCTTTTATTGTGTTGATTAGACTATATTTCAGTTGCTTTAGTTACTTTCCCTGAAGTCACTATCAGATTTAATCGAAATTTTACCTAGAATATCTTGGCTATTTTTTTATAGAATTTAATGATTAGAATATGCCTCAGTGACCACTTTTAACATTTTCAATTGCAAAATATCTTGGATCATTGGGTTTCAAAACCAGAAATCTAATAAAGGACAAAAGTGGTTCAAAGTAGAGGTTTTCCATAATGTGGAAAAGTCAATATTTGATGGAATACAAGGTGCTGTAGTGGAAGACAGAAGGACTGTTTCATTCACTTTTTACTTCTGCAGAATTTAGTCTGGGAAATAGTCTGAGTGAGTGCTGTGAAGAGCATTACCTTTTCTAACATGCAAGGTGGGTGGTCAGGTGCAAAGAGCAGGGAATTTGAGTCAGCCAGACGTGCTCCATCCCTTTAAGCTATGTGACCAGTTACAAATGCCTCTGAGGCAGCTTTTTCAACTGTAAAATGGGCAGAATGGTATGTATCTCAATATGTTACAGGGTTATTGTGAAAAAGAAAGCCAGGTTCTAGAATCCTTGGATTGTTTATCTGGCATATGGTAGGCATTCAATAATAGTAACCATTGTTAGTGTTTTTCACTGTACTACTTACTGATTAACAACTCAGCCCTTGTCATTTTTATGTCTGTATAATATGCCAGGAGAAAAATACTGCAAATGTTAAACATATCAAAGGTGAGAGCAAAGTAAAAACAAATCAGAGTTGGATGAAATATTTAGAAAACAGGTTTCTAGACCTGACTTTGTCAGTATGAAATTTTATGACCCTGAGAAACTTCACTTATCCTTTCTATACCTCAGTGTTATGTATAAAATGAGAAAATGAAATTAGAGGAGCTATCTGAACCATGCTCTGAAGAACACTGATGTGGATAATGATTCCTAGAATAAAAGAGTTCCATGTTAAAACAAATTTTAAAAAAAATCTCTAGATATTTCTTTTGGGAATTTATCTTGCTTATTGGCATCTTAAAATATGATTTAATGTGGTTTTGGTAAAGTGTTGAACTTGGTATAATCCAATTTCCTAAACATTTGACAAAAGTATCCTGTATCCATGAAAAAACCCATCTTGCTAAACCCTTTCTTATAATCAATTTGGCAATGCTCTACAGGATGTTTGCTATGGTCCCCTTATACTTCTAATAGTTTATTACTCTGTAACTAAGTAATTGCCCTGAAGGAACATGTTAGGTGATTGTTTAGATGAAGTATGGCTTTAAAATTCATTTTATGTGGAAAAATTAATTTCTTATTGGACGATTAGAAGAACATGTTTATGAATTAAGGCTAGGTGTATGAATGAAATTTAAATGGTTTTTATGTAGATGACATAAGAGTACAGAGAAAAGTATTCTAATTGTCAAGTCGTTTAATTTTCTTTCAGTCTGTGAATTAAATTTACCTCAATAACATTTGCCAATTGATTTCACATTTTCAACTCTTATAGAAATTATTTGTTAAAAACCATATAGACCTAAGAGCCCCCACAGTAACATAGTATATATGTACATAAAGCATGGAACATACACAGTACAGCTAGGGGGTTTAAGTTTATTCGCTGTGATGGCACCATTGCTTTTCTCTAATTTATACCACATTTTTTTTTTTTCTTTCTTTATTTAGCTTTTAATTCTGTAAAGAGTGTGGGGATATAAATTGTATGGAGGATGTGAAATATAATCCATTCCAATCATGGCTATATGGCATCCTCAATTTGCTAGAATAATTTTTGTCTGTCAGTTTTTCAAATAATGGTAGGAATCTCTCATTGGGCCTATGGATCAAAAATCTGTGGAAGAATTTTTATGTGGTCTCTTACTGCATCTTCTAGAATGAGGATATTTCTATGAACAAGATAGGAGCCATAGCTGCCAAAATAGGTACAGATTTTCCACAGATTCTGTGGATTTGGGGTATAACAGTGACTCTTTCCCAGTCATATAGGTTATCTGAGGGGAGTCCTAACTACTGTCAGGTTGTGGGTCGTACTTGTATAATGGCTGCCCTCTCCTGGCATGCCAGTATTCTTGGTACAATAGGGGAAAAGGAGTGAATAGTTGTAAAGTACTTTCTATGGCTCCTCCTTCTTATCTCCTGCATCTAATTGGTTGTTCATCTCTTTTGTTTATGCCTCATAACAATCTCTTAAATGTTTCCCTGGGTTTAATTCTTGGCTGTGTCACTTATTGGCTGTGTGACTTTGGCCAGATTTCTTCACCTCCTTAGGTCACGCTTCCTCATCTGTAAAATGCACATGTTGAAGATGTGAACATTAGGGGAAGTGAATTGTGGTTGATGAAAAAAATTCGGTGAGAGGATCCATTCAAATGCTTAGTGTGGAGTTTGACACATAGGAAGTACTCAGGAGATATTTGCTGTCTTTATTATTTTTATGGTTAGTTTAAGTTTTAATTGTATTTTGGCTCATAACCAGTCCCTGTGACTCAAAATCTCTTCCCCTTTCCAAACCCATCCTCCATCATACTTCCAGAAAAATATTTTTTTAAATTGCAGATCAAACTATATAATAAGTTTGCTGTTTGAAATCCTGTAATGGTTCCCAGTTTCTTGTAGGATGGCATTCAAACTCTATAGCATGACAGATTGTGTCCCCTTGGACCTCTTGTCCAACACTAGGCTCTCGCTAAACCACTTGCAGTTACATTTTGTACTTCTACATCTTTGCACATGCTTTTCCCTCGGTCTCAAATGAAAGTAACTATTCTACCTCTACCCTTCACACCGCCACACTCTGTCCTTCAAGACCCAGCTCTTGGATTCCTGACTAGCATTCATTCCTCCTCTGTGCCACAAATGTACCTCAGCTACACTCCCATCATAGTGCTTCCTACGCCATATTACAGATGTATACAGCTCTAGGTGTTCACCTCTCTCCCTGTCTTTCCTGTGCTCCCTGAGAAAAGGCAGTAGTTTTAAATCACTTCTCTGTCCCAGTTTTGGAGACGATATTTGATAAATGTTTGTTGACTGATTTAACGAATAGGTGTTATTATGGACACCCTGTGCTCTCCCTCATAAACTAAACATTAGTGTACTGAAAGAGTTTACACTTGGCAAGAAGTAGGTACTCAATAAATAACTTTGAGTTATCTAATTAATGTGTTTATACACCTACTTATGATCTGTAAAGTAAAAGGAAATTAGAATCACTTAACCAAAAGTACCAGATATGGTAATGTTACTGAGTTAAACGCAAAAGGGTTGAAAACAGAATAAAGTCACTCTCTCCTTTCATTTGAGTTCTATTTTCCCACATTTTCTCTGATTTTTCTAGATATCATAATTTAGGGGTCATAATTCATAATTACTTAAATATATGAAGTGTACTTGCCATTCTTGAAAAGGTTAGTGCTATCATAGGATGTGTAAATCTTCTTTTATGAAAAAGATGACAAGCAAAATTATGATCCAAGTCAAGGTTTTATAAAACATTGACTTGGATATGCTTGCTTTTAAAGTAATTTTAGTTTAATCCCTCATTAGAGATTCAGTCCTTATTTATGTGTGAAGATCAAGCTGATAATATTTTTGAGTCATTGATGAATGGACCAATGGAAATAAGGTCAAATATAGAATTTTCTTCCCGTTAGAATCACTGAATATTTTACATTCCACATTACTGTTTTATAGACTTTCAATGACTAGATAAATAGGGCCCTAGGTTTTACATTTATGAAGATATTAATAAATGAGCAGAGATGTGCCCAAATTGTCTGGAGAAAAAGATATAAATGGAGACATAACCGTAGGAAATGTAGAAACAAAGAAGCCTGCCCACTCCCACTGAGCACTGGGGATAAAAGAATAAAATCAACTTTGATCAGGTTCAGCTTTAGGCTTGGTATGAGTGGAACCAAAACTCAAGCTTAAAGTGGGGAAAAAATCTGTTTATCTAGATATTTTGCCATAATTTTCCCAGATGGTTTGTAATTTCCAAAATTCAGCTCTGTAGCTTGCACACCCAATCTCTAAGACTGTTCTTTTCTCCCCATGCCACTTTTTTCTGTATAATCTTTCGAAGCTCTTTAAACCTGAGACGATCTATAATGGAACATTCTATTATACAACACTCTGCGGGACCAAGTGGAGCCTCTGGGCTCTTCTGGTTAATGTAACCATTGTGTTCCCAAAGCATTGGATGGCAGGAACTGCTGATCTCAGCAAAGGTTGGCACAGGCAAAGCTAGAAAATTAATCAGGAGGGATTTGCAGAATCCATCAGCATGTGGTTTGCTACCTCTTGCTGCTATTTACAGAGAGTAGCAGAGAATGCTTGAGGAACAGAAAACAGGAATGACAAACAGCTAAGGTGAAAGAGTACAGTTGACCCTTGAACAATACAGGGTTGGGGTGCCAACCACCTGTGCAGTCAAAAATCTGCATAAAACTTTTGACTCCCCCAAACCTTAACTACTAATAGCCTACTGTGGACCAGAAGCCTTAGCAATAACTTAAACCGTCATTAACACATATTCTGTATGTTATATGTATTATATACTTATTTTTTACAATAAAATAAGCTAGGGAAAAATATTATTAAGAAAATCATAAAGAAGAGAAATTACATTTACAGTACTGTATTAAAAAAAATCCACATATAAGTGGACCCTTGCAGTTCAAACCCGTGTTGTTTAAGGATCACTTGTAACTGAATGAGAATACAGTGTTCAAAAAAGCTGAGGTTTTGGCGTCAAACGTACCTGACTTAGGGTCCCAGGGTTTGGTCAAAGTTACTGAGCACACTAAGTTTCTGTTTTACCCTCTCCTCTATAAAATAAGGGTAAGATGCCATAACAGATACTACTAGGGCTTTACCTAAAGGGATATCTAATTTGAAAGTTCCTGATATGGAGATTAGTGTGTAGGTGTAGGATGCCTGCCAGGATATAAAGGGCAAAGTCAATACTAATGATTATTAGACTTACTTAGTCTTACTGATACTTTTTGTTTCTGCTTGTTTTTTATCGGCCTCTTTCGAGGCATATTCACCTTTGAGATTAAAATTCTAAAGTCCTTAATTGTATATACTTTTTAGGCTAGAAAATTGATTTCATAGCAAACCATAGGGATGGGCATATTTTCCTCTCCTGATGACCATCTGGTAGCTTGAGCCCTCTTGCTGGTCAACATGTAGATGGCAGTTGAATCAGTTCCAGATGTTAAAATGCGGCTTTAACTCAGTGCCCTGTGATCCATGGTGGCCACTGGTTAAGAATACAGGTTTCCAAGTCAGATAAAGCTGGATATGAATTTGTATACTCTCTGAGTTTCTCTTAAAATGTGGGACACTCTCAAGGTTGTTGTATTTTAATCAAGTAAGAGTTTAGGGCAATTCCTGACAATGGCAATGTAGTGAGTGCTGGATAAATGATACTTTAGAACTATTTTTACTACTACTGTATTTTAGTTACATTCCAATACCCCAATAGCTTATTATCACATTTTGATGGGATTCTCCCAGATATGCTGCTATTCTGATACGGAAATTCATTATTTGTCCAAAGTGTTTTAGTGACCTCCTACCAAAGGAAAGTTTGCTTAGCTAATAAATACTTTTCTGGGTCCCTAAGGTCTTGTTTAGTGAGTTACTGTTTTGTAGGGGAGGAAAAATAGTTTTCCCTCGGTTCTTCTGAGTTCTTGTCTGAGAACTTTGCAATAAAAGGCAGATTAACAAGAGAAAAACAGAAGATTATTAACATGTAAACATCATATATACACATGGGACATGGGAGACATCCAGGGAAAGTGAATAATTCAAAGTGGTAGCTTAAAACTCCAGCTTATAGAACATTTTTAACAAAGAACAGTACACTTGTGGAGAAATGATAGAACAAATGAAAGCAGTTTTGGGCTTCCAAAGGTGGATATAAATGTTCATTAGTAAAGTTTGTTATGTAGATTCCTCTAATACCATTTCCAGGTTGATAGGATTTAAAGTTGTTTCTATAGTTGTCTCTAAAGTTAACTTTTGTTCTTCCTCATAGAAAGGGGAGGTGGGAGACTTTGGAAATTTATGTCCTGGTTTTGGGCAAATAGGAGAGGACAGGGAGCTTTTTTCCTGGTATTTGTTATTTCTCAGTTACATTCAGCTCAACATAATCCTTATGCCAAAGTAGCATATTTTGGAGTGGCATATTCTGGTACCCTTCAGTTTTAAGGTACACATCAAGAACACAATTCTGCTTGTCCTGACAAATACATTAACAACCATAATTCAGTTAAACTAGAATTTTGCAGACTACTCCTCTGGATAATTTCATTAATTTTTTTTTTTTCCTGAGCTGTTTTTCCTCACTTGGTATTTTGCAGAAAGTTGTACAATTATAGATTATATTGCCAATGAACTTTGATAATTCTCTCTGGAAAATGTTAAGACCGTGATAGATATTTTTCCTTATAGAATAGTTTAGATTAAGTCCTCCTTAAAGGCAGGGGGTTTACCTAAAGTAATTGTTATAACTTCTTGTTATGTTGTTCTAAATTTATCATAGTGACCTTTCCAGTAAGCCTGAGGTGGGGACACTCAAATTTTCCCTTATATTTTTGATTATTTTCATATGGGCTCTAATTACCTCTCTCTACCTCTCTTAATTTAAAAACAGACCAATTTTTTAAAAAGATGGAATAGTTGCCATTTTCCTTAAAGATATAAGTTTGTGATTCAAGGAAAATTTACACATTTTCTTGGGAACATATTTTGCATTAATGATTTTTAACCAAATGCTACTGATTTAATAACTGAGAACCAGGCATTTTTACAATATTGCCTGTTGTTAGACGAGTCCTCATCGCTTTCTGGGTTTCCAAATGTTGCTTCTATGTATCAGTAACAATTTGCTGATAATGTTAATTCAGTTCACTAGATAGTTATATATTTTTTAAGTTAAATAGCTAGTCATTTTGTACTTGCTGAAGCCCAGGCTGAGCTACGCATTATTGTCTGTCATATCAGATAATAAAATTCATGTAACCTCAAAATAACTCAATCATTTGGAATTCTAAGCTGCTTACATTCCTAAACAGATTTTTAGATACAGATAGATGTCTGCCTAGCACCATTCTTCAGGTTTGAAAGTAAAATCACTTTGTGTGGGAAGAAATGGATCTGATATGTGTATTTTTCTATAAATTAGGTACAGCCCTGGTTTAAAACTTACCTTAAGGCATTGCACACACACACACAAATGGACATAATTATAGGACATAATTTGCATTATGATGTATCTCTGTAAAGAGATTTTCACCATTGAGTATAAAGTTAATCTGATGGGGTGCCTGGGTGGCTCAGTCAGTTAAGCATCTGACTCTTGATTTCAGCTCAGGTCATGATCTCAGAGTTGTGAGATCATGCCCTGAGTTGGGCTCATGCTCAGCTGGAGTCTGCTTGAAATTCTCTCCCTCCCTCCCTCCCTGTCTCCCTCTCTCTAAAAATAAAATAAGTAAATAAAATCTTAAAGTTAATCTGATGCGATTATAAATTTTAGTGTTTAACTGAGATTACACACTCCTTCTGTAGTCTTCTGTATAGAATTCTCCAGTATCTTTCCAGAATACAATAGGCTTATGAAAGGTGTTTATTGACTTCCACTCATTCTCCGAAGCATTCTACATTCCACAATTTCCCTCTGCTTTCATTAAGTTTCTCTTGCCATTTTGTAAGTTGTTAATTACCAATCACTTAAATATCATATACTTATGGCAATAAATGGAAGTGATTACATAATTTGTAGAAGCAAAAAAATTTAGGTTGACTTTTAAAATCTTTTCTAAAAATCACCTACAGTGGGCCAGACATTATGGTGAATACTGGAGATACAAAGAGTAAAAAAAGGAGTCTTGATTTCTGCCCTCAAGGAGCTCATTAATTCCATGCATACTACATTGTTCCAACAGGAACAATCTATTTTGTGGGATCTGTTAAAACAATGTAATGATTTTTTCCCAAGCTTATAGCCAACTCCAGGCCAGCCCAGGAAGTCTTTACATTTCTGTTGAAATGACCATGGTGAACTTATTGAATATTTCATGCAGATATCCAGCAATTAACCAGAGGATGAGCTCAGAGCCCAGTTTCTCTCAGCTGAAGCTGTAGCCATTTAAACAGAAAGCATGAGAGCATTAGTTCCATTTGAACCTCCTTGTCCTTCCTGCATGAACCTGGCAGTAGCATTGTCTTGAAAGGACGTTCTTCCTGGGGAGAGCAATCACTCACTGACACTCCATTCAGCGGTTTCTCTGTATGTTTCACATTAAAGGACCAGCACTAAAAAAGTAGATTTTTTTTTCTTTGTCTTGTTGTGGTGCTGAATAACTGGAAGCTGTATAACTGGCATCCATGGAAACCGAAGTTTTGTTCAAGCCAGAGAAATGCCAGAAAATATTTGTTGTTGTATTGAAAGGCACCTATATCTTATATTTTCAATTCATCAGGTTAAAGCTTGACTAAAGAATGAAAGGAATTCAAAAGCCTAACTACTAAAATGTAAATCATTTCTTTTTTCCAATTCTGGATATTGCTCAGGCAAGACACATGACCCTTCAGATATTTCACACATTCCTGATGTTATCATTAAAATTATTTATGATTAGGGGGCGCCTGGGTGGCTCAGTCGTTAAGCGTCTGCCTTCGGCTCAGGTCAGGATCCCGGGGTCCTGGGATCGAGCCCCACATCGGGCTCCCTGCTCCGCGGGAAGCCTGCTTCTCCCTCTCTCACTCCCCCTGCTTGTGTTCCCTCTCTCGCTGTGTCTCTCTCTGTCAAATAAATAAACAAAATCTTTAAAAATAAAAAAAAAAACAAATTATTTATGGTTAGGAAATGAGGTAAGCTTTAAATTAGGTGTCTTGATTACTAAATAGGGTTCTTTCACTAATGCATAAAATTCAGCATAGAATACAAGGCATTAAGATGTAAATTGTGAATTATTTTACAACTCCAATTATAAGGTAAATAAAGGCACAGTGAAATGGCAAAATCATTAAGTCAAATTCACATACGATTTCAAAACCTGTATGATAACATTAGGTAAAGATTTGTACTGTAGCTGTGATTACATATTATTGACTAGGTTGTCCTTTTTCCTAAATGTCATTACCATAATTTTCCTTAACATGATATTCAGCACTCAAAGTCTTTTTTTTTTTTTTTCCCACATTCAGCCTTGAGAGATTATTTAGTCATTGATGACTGAGTAGAGGGGGTAAGAAGGGGATGCGTTTTTCAAAAATCTTGCTTGTTTATATTTTCTTGAATATATTGCTGAGTTGAGGTATTAGCAACTTTATGTATGAGGACATTGATCTAAGTAGCCAGAGTTCTATGGTCTAAATGTTTGTATACTTCCCCAAATTTACATTGGAATCCTAATGGTGTTGGAAGGTGGGGTCTTTGGGAGGTGATTAGGTCATGAGGGTAGAGCCCTCATGAAGGGGATGAGTGCTTTTAGAAAGGGACCTCACAGAGCTCCCTAGCCCCTTCTGCTATGTAAGGATGCAGTGAGAAGTCTGTGGTCTGGAAAAGGGCCCTCACTCAACCATGCTGACACCCTTGGACTTCTAGGCTCCAGAATTGTAAGATATAAATTCCTGTTGCTGATAAGTTACCTGGTTTGTGGTATTTTGTTATAACAATCCAAACAGACTAAGACACCAGGGAACCATCTATTAATTTCTTTGTCTATACCACACCTTGCTCCAAAAGATATTTGAGTTTCCTAACAACAGTGAGGTAATAAAACAGGTAAAGCAAATCCAAATGAAAAATTCAAAGGAAGATTAGGAAATATTTAGCAGTAAGAGAAAAATACATTAGAAAACATGGATGAATTACTGTAACTTCGTCCTAAAAGTTTATTTATCAGCCTTCAAAGGAGACTATGATGATGAAATGTATCAGAATTCCTCTAGCAAGGTGTGACAGGCAGACTCTAAGATTGGCTCTGCTTGAGTGTGGCCTGGACTAGTACGTGGCTTCTAAACAATAGCATACAGCAAACGTGAAAGGATGTTACTTCCATAATTAGACTACATAAAATTGTGACTACTGTCTTACTGGCTGGCCGGCTGTCTCTTGCTGGTGTTGATGAGATAAACTGTCCTGCTGGAGAGATCCACATGGCAAGAACCTTAGGGCAGCTTCCAGACAATATCTAGGCGGGAAGTGAGGGCCTCAGTCCAACAATCCTTAGGAAACAAATACCACCAAACAACCATGTAAGCAAAGTTTAAGGGGAATCCTTTCCCAGTTGAGCCTTCAGATAAGACCTTAGCCTTGATAGCACCTTGATTACAGCTTCATGAGAGACAAAAGCAGAGGACTCCAGTATGTTGCAGTTAGATTCAGACACTGAGAGATAAGACGTGTGTTAATTTGATAATTTTATGATAATTTATTATACAGCACTAGATAATGAATAGACAAGTGAAATTATTTTTTCTGAAAGTAGCATTTCCTATAGATCTCTATACAAGGATTCCTGTACAACATGAAGTCTTTGCCAACATAGTAATAAGAACTAGAGAAATGTGATTTAGTGAATTTTTCTGAGAGCTTTCTATAAATACTAAGTTCATAAACCTAGACTTTAACTCAACAAAGGCTTTAAGAATTTTGAAGGGTAAACATTCAAGATAGTAAAGGCAACAGAAGTTACTATCTCATGAACCAATCTACTATAGTGATGGAATTTGAAGCACCTAGAAGAATGAGCAGCTATTATGCCCTTTAGAATATGTCCAATGGGCTCTTTGCAAATGCTGGGCTGTAGTAAATCCTTGGCTTTACCCTCTCAGGAGTGCTACAGTGCATATATTCTGTGTTGTAATTAAGGTGCCATCCATATGCTTTATATGTGTGGCATGCAGGCAGAAAGCCTGGCATTCTCAACAGAAAACCGAGAAACCTGGCTCATACTCTGATGTTGACAGAGGTCATTCAACTCCCATTTGGAAGAAAAGCTGCCAGGTGTAAGTAGGTAGATTTTTTTTCCAAAAAATGATTTTGAATTTGTTCAAGAATTTGGCTGAGGACTCTGAGATCCTACATATCTATCTCATTTGTTTGGAAGAAGAGTTTTTGACCTGAATAAACTATTAAGGTTAGTTATTAGCCAGTTGGCTTTGAAGACTCTACTAGGACCTCATTTATTCTCTACACGTGATCTGCTTTTGATGAAGACTTCATCCTGCTGCCCATGCCAAGATATGATAGCTGTAAATCATAGCCTCAAAGAATTAATGATTAAATTTCTTGGATAAAGGTACTTTGAACTCAGTATTTCTGCATTTGAAGAGGATTGATGAACTCTTCTTATTTCAACATTTGATTCTTACATGTGCTTTTTTTTTCTTTCTTGGATGCAGACCATATAATTAATTTAATAAATCATTAAAAATATTCAACTAAAGCAGTACATTGCCATGGTTAAAAGGGCTAGTTCTGGAGCAGACTTTTTGGGTTTGATTTCTACTCTGACATACACTTGCTGTGTAAGCCTGAGTGAATTATTTGACTTCTCTGTGTCTTTATTTTCTTCTCTGTAAAATGTTGATAATAATAATACTTGTTTTAGGGTCTATTTTGGGGACTAAATAAATAAATATATGCAAATACTGTCTCCTATCTTCTAAAATTACAAACTATTCAAATCCTAGCTAGTTGATGGTGTTATTCTTTCAGATTACAGATCTTATAAATTCCCTTATTTATAAGACTACTCCTAATTTTTTATAATAAATCCATGTCATTGGAATAACAAAAGATGATTCCCTTTGCAGGAGGAGCAAAACCCTTATCCATAGTGGTGAAGAGCTACAGTAAAGTTAAACTATAGTTCTTCTGTAGTGGCTCTTGAGAGAATTTCTGGTTACTAAAGTACATGAACAGCAGCTCTGTGGTAGTCATCAGTACTGTCCACCAGATAGTCTGATTCTCCTCCTGTTAGGCACATGGCTGGATTGTGGCTTCCCACTGCCTTGAGGTTAGGTGTGGCCATGAGATTTGCACAGTTCACCTGGGTCTTGTATTCTTTCCTCTCCCATGTCACAGCAATGTTTACAACAATGAGGCCTCCATCAGCTTGTTTCACAGAGTAGGGAAGACATTGAGTAAAGCTAGGACTTTGTCCTTAAGAAAACTGGAAGTCTGTTAAAGAGCCTAGAATAATTAGCAATTCTCCAGTGTGTGACATGGACAAAAGATGAAGAAAGATAGAAGATGCTTAGCAGAAAGCTATTCTGATATTTTAGGGAATGCTAAAAAGGGTCTAAGAAATGATGGAAGGAATGGGATGAAATAGAAGAAAATGAATCCATAAGATACTGTAGAAACAGCACTGAAAGTGCCTTGACAGTTGATTACAGATGGGGCAAAGTGTGAATTTGATCAGTTAAGTATACAGCCAACATTTGAATCCTGGTGATTAAAGAACATGACATCTCCACCGGTGGAAATTGAGAACATAGAAGTAGGAGCAGGCTGTGGGCAAAAGAAGAGTTCATTTGAGGAATACTGAGTTTTAAGATACTATTGAAACATTCAGATCAACATTCAGATATCATGCAGTCATTTGTAAACACCCGAGAAGTGACCCAAGTGTCAGGGTGAGAACTAGTACTGTGACATCTAATGGATATTTGGGGAGGAGAGATTTCCAAGAGGGGTGTGATCAAATGAGAAAGACAGGGAGAGGGAGAATGAGAGGGAGAGAGAGGAGGGGACTGATGAGATTAAAATTAAGGGCCATTGAATTGGTTATCTAGTCTCATAGTTTTATATGGTACAGGAGACTGAATATGCATTGATCTCAGTTCTCAATTAAAGCTTTACTACCACCTAAATTTCTGATGCACACTTCTCCAGGTATTTTAATTGGTTCTTCTAAATAATTAACTTCTGAAAACTACTGGTTAATTGAGAGTGCTAGTTGTGTTTTAAATTTTTGAGAGTCCACTATACATGACTAATATTCTCTGTAATTTTGCTTTTCCTGACAGCTGTATGGTAATATCTGCAATTTTACGTTAAATTTAGTATTTCTCCAACCTCTATGTATTTCCATTTCCTGTGTGTACAGTGAATTTGGGGGTAGCTAATGCACCTCAAAAATAGTCATTCTATCAAAAGCTGGGCCTGGGAATAATTCCATCTCCCTTCAGGGATAATTTTATTTTAGATAGAAATGCCTATCCAGAGGAGAATTCAGCAGATGCATTGTCTGCTTAGATTCTCTTGGTTGGTATGTGTAAAGGGGCAACCTGTCAACCGACAGCTCACATACAGAACCATTTGCTAAATTTTAGTGGATACTTATTGATGCCATTTTAATCTGATCTTTCAGGTGAAATGTGTTCAGAAGTCCCTTAGGAATGATTAAGGACTTAGAGAAGATCACATTTTTTTTTTTTTTTATATCAAGGTTTACAACCTAAACCAGTTTTTTAAAGTATCGCATTCTAAGGGATAGTTGCAATTATCATATATTACATCTTCTCCTGAGAATTAAGTGAATTTTCTTACTAATATCGTTCTCTGTAACACAAAATCTCAAACTACTACATATGTACCCACCATAAGAACCAAAGGTAGTTACTGAATGTGAAAATCACTTAACAATAAAGCAAGAAAGGAAAAGAGTAGAAGAGTATTAACATACTTTTATAAAAGGATTATTGTTTGAAGGGGGTAGGTAGGTAGATGACTATTAGCCTAACACCAGTAGGTTTCTTTGTTTCTTTGCTTTGGTTTGTTTTTAACAGACATTGATAATCTAAATTTTTTCTGTATAGGGATGTTTATTTTAATAAACGAATCTTGAATGAAAATGAATCAGGTGATACTTCATAAGAAATACAGTTTACAAGAAGCCTAAGAAAAATTTAAGACAGCCATGTCAACTTGATAAAACTCAGTGGTATTTTTTCCGGGCAACAAAACTACAGAACTAGCAAAGAAATTATGTTGATACAGGAATGCTCGAGAGTTATTCATTTATTTATTTATTGCCCTGTCCATGTAAAAACAACTTTTTAAAACCAATTTCAGGCATTGCAGACCAAGGCTGTTCATTTAAGCTGTTTAAAAATAATGAGGAGGGATGCCTGGGTGGCTCAGTCGACTGGTTAAGCGTCTGCCTTCGGCTCAGGTCATGATCCCAGGGTCCTGGGATCAAGCCCCACATCGGGCTCCTTGCTCGGCAAGGAGTCAGCTTCCCCCTCTCCCTCTGCTGCTCTCCCTGCTCTCTCTCTCTCTGACAAATAAATAAAATCTTTAAAAATAAATAAATAAATAAAAATGAAGAGGTTTAATTAAGAAACATCAGTGTGATCATTTGAAAATCCAACACTATCATCCTCAGAGTAAGTATTATCTAACAAGTTTAAACCACATGGTTGTTCCTGAAGTTTGTGGTTTTTCTAACCTATTGGTAATTTCCAGGGTGGGGGGAAAGGTTAATGAAACTGTGGGTAATAATTTTTTGGACATAATTTTCTTTTTCCTTTCTTACTGTTTTGTTTGGCTCTTGATAAGTTCTCCCATAAATGAGTTATGTTGGAAAGAAATACTGGTGAGTGAAGAAGCAACATCTTGACTTGGGTTAAAATCAGTTAAGCCCTCGGAAAGGAGTATGTTCTGTTTGAATGGAGGAAGGTTAATGGGGAGATGCCCTGGGGTTGAGAGAGGAAGCAGTGCTACTCGATGTATTTATTAATAACTAAATATGAAGAAGCTGGACTCTAATAGCCTCTGCAAAGAATTGAGACCTGGGCTTTTGGAAAACTAATCCATGATTTCCTGTGTAAAAATACCAGCTCATTCATATTTTCCTCTACTTGGAAAGGAAGGTTCCTAAGTCCTATCTGGTTCTCTCAATTTTAATTGCTACAACATTATTTATTGCTTCTAGAGGATTGCCATTCCACTCCTTTTTGACACATCAGGGATTTAAACATCAGATAAAAATATTTTATCAGGTGCAGGAAATTTGAGTGGCCACTTTCCTGTAGTAGAGTTTTTGCAAGAGCTCTGTAAGCAAATAATATTTTGAAGGAGGGGGAAGGTGAGCAGGAATGAAGTATGAGATTCTTTTCATTAGTCTAGCACACAACCCCAGGTACGCACATAATCCTTTAACATGCTTTTGTTGTCATGGGGAATAGGTTGATACAACTAAAATGGAAATAAGAATATCATAGAAGAACTTCTTTCAACTGTGAGCATCCAAATGGAACCAAACACAGGATAACCTTGTCCTGGTGATGCATAGATTTCACTGAGCTTTTTAAATGTTATTATGGGACATCAAGAAAGACATACATAATAATTTATGTCCTTAGGGTTCTGTCCACAGTGTTGCCATCAAGATTAATTATTTGAATCTTTCAAATAACCAGTCATAGCCATCATTTTGTTGGAGCAATGTGGCGCATGTGGGGTATGTGTGTGTTTGGGGGGGGCGTTGGGCAGACACAGTAGAGACAGGCAACAGCAGGTGTAGAAATTTTCAGGACTGAGATGAGAGGAGATTGGGTGGGATGAACCAAAGGAGTCATAGGCTTGTGTTTGTAAAGTTACACAGCAGGGTCCAGGGGGGTTCTTCGAAGAGGAACCCCCAGCTGGTGTCCTGCCAGGAGCTAGGAAAGCAGACACTGAATTACTAGGTGGAAGAAAGCCCCGGCAGACTCCTGGGGACCCTGAGAAGGCAGCTCAGTGTAAAGGGCAGTGGTAGAGCAGACAGCCGAGAAGGGCGTAGGTGCCGTACAAGTAACTGAAAGTGTGCAATCTCTGAAATGCTGATTTGGCCCCCGGAGTGAGGGTTTAGCAATATTTTGACATGTGACTTATGTACTCGAAAATACTAGCCTCCCAGATGACTAGATTTTTGTGTTTTGTGGTGGTCTGGTATGTGGTAAATCTCTCCTTGATTTCCTATCGCTGCAGCTTTCCTTCAGTCCCCTCCAGGGCTGACTGCACTCCTTTCTGTCTCTGTGTTCCTCAGCGTTCTGTGACACGGGGCCTTTGCACCGGCCGCAGTCTTTGCCCTGAGACCCTCGTTCCCCGGGTATTCCCACACCTAGCTACTTCACCTTATTACAGTCTCTTGCTCAGATATTTTTTGTGATGATCCCTTTCTGGGAGGAATTTCCCTGGTGTCTGCCATACTGTGAACCCCTACGACAGTAGGTTTGTTTGCTTTGTTCTCTTCTGAATCGCTACACACTGCAAACTGCATTTGGCTCATACTAGGCACTCAGAAATATGTGAAAACATGAAAATATTACATATTATAATTACGGTTCTCCTCTGGGCTGTGGATGAAAGATAAGAGGCCTTTCCTCAGTGAGATGTGGCTATTTCTTCAGTCACTCTGACTGAGGAAGTAACAAGGAAAGACAAACATTTCCTCTTTTCTCTCTCCACACCTCCCCTCCCCACCGCCTGCACCTCATCTCCCAACCTCTTGCTCCAGATTCCCATTTCAGATTAGCTGTAGAATCAATCTGGTTTACTTAGCCATGAGAATCATTCATGAAGCAGCATTTATTACTACCCCTGCTCCTGTTACTCTCTCATACCTACTTCAGCAACTTCTAGCTGTGGCACAATTTCAACAAATCCTTGGAATACGCTTTCTTCTTCTGCATCTTTGATATCTGCCAGCCATTTCTCCTTCAGCATTCTGCCAGTCCATGACCTTAAAATCATTATTGCCCTAACTCTGGCAGACGCTAGCTCATTACCGTTTCCCTGCTCCACAGGCCATCTGACTTTGTGAAGTTCTAAACGAGGAAGTTAGCAATGAACATAATGCAAATTACAAGGCCCCTACTTTGGTGCTGTCCTATAGAAGAAAAATGAAAGTCCTTTCTAAATTTCGTAAGGCTGACCACAGCTGAAAACAGTGTGGTGTACTTCAGAGAATACCCAGTTTCTGCCATCTGATTCTGCTAGCATAATTGAGTTTCTAGAATACTTGCAGTGCTGTTTGGAAGCCCATGGGTAAGAAGCAGATGGGTAAGTCGGTAGGGTAAGAAGAGAAGAGTGTGAAAGAGCACTCACCAACTCACAGCTCGACTCTAGTGGGCATCTGCCACTGAGCGCTGGAACACTCCCCCCCCACCCTGCTCAGTGCTGTGACTTAGAAACCAAATTCCTCTGTCAGCTTTCTGATCAGACCCACAGTCTGTAGGCTGGGGAACTGCCATAGTGCCATTTACTTTTTCAACTGTGTTTACTGACTCAAAAATAGATTTGACCCCCAAAGCTTCCCACCTTATGAGAATTATACCTCCTTGACTGACTTACAGTGAAAGCACACTGCTCAGTTTTGAATAACTATTGGAAATGGACTCTTTTTATCAGGGTAGCCATATAACTTATTACAATTTTATACACACACACATATATGTGTGTATTTGAATATATATATTTACAACACCTATATAAAAATTTAGTGTCCCCTTTGTCTTATATATATATTTGAATATTTATTGACTAATAAGTTGGTTGTATTATATTGTAGATATAAAAAGTCTTAGGTAAAATTATTCTATGAAACAAAAGTTCCTATAAAACTTAAAGTAACATCAATGTACATTGAAGAAAAATAAAAAGTTTTTCTTCTTAATGATCTGAACATTAAAATAACAAACAATAATTATGGAATGTGCTTGTGCACTTTAATCACATTTTTAGTCTTGTCTATTTCTCATATATTTTAGTATTTTTCTAAAGAATGGATTTCTTACAGTAGCATCTTTTGTAAAATTAAAATGACTGCAATCATTTTCACAGTTGCATTTTATCATTAATATATTTGATAGTGATATCTTTAATTGATTTGTCATAATGTTTTTTAGCTGAGAAAATGTTTTCACTATAGATGCTAATATACCTTGTTAAACAAGATCAAATTCTGCTAAATACAGAATATTCTCACTAAATTTTGCTTTGTTTTGAAATGTGGAAATCTACACAAAATTTTTATAGATGCTGTCTTTCTTTACTCCAAGTATCTTGCTTAACAAATTATTTTTAAAGATAACATTTTTATTTTATTTTATTTTATTTTTTTAAAGATTTTATTTATTTATGTATTAGAGAGCGAGAGAGAGAGAAATAGCATGAGAAGGGAGAGGGTCAGAGGGAGAAGCAGGCTCCCCACTGAGCTGGGAGCCTGATGTGGGACTCGATCCCAGGACTCCAGGATCATGACCTGAGCTGAAGGCAGTCGCTTAACCAACTGAGCCACCCAGGTGCCCAAGATAACATTTTTAAAGTAAAATATAGAATTGTCCATTTCAATTTCAAGCTGATTTAGAATATAAATGCTTTTAACAAAAATAGAGTTTCTAGAAATATTTTTGCTCAAATTTAAGATATTCCAAAGTTTAATTATAGAATTTAAGAATTAAATTTGTACATTATTATTAAACTTACCAGTCTTAAAATTCATACTTCATTTTGACATAAATTTCAATACCTTCCTGTTTGGAAGCAAATGTTGATTTTTAATATTTACATTTTGCTAAAATTTTCAAAAGCTGTCCTGCGTGTGTTACACTTCTAAATACTTTGAATATTAAAAATATACAAATGATTTTCAACCTAAACTTAAGAGCTCTTTTATAAAAGTTTCATCCTATATATGATATTTAGGCCAATTTCAAAAGTAGTTCTTTAAAGGACTGTACACCATGACCAAGTGGGATATATCCCTGAGGTGCATATCCAAATCAATTAATATGCTAGATTGCGTTAACAAGAGAAAGGATAAAAATCACATGATCATCTCAATAGATGCAGAAAAAGCATTTGACAAAATTCAGCACCCTTTCATGATAAAAACTCTAAAAAAAAAAACAAGGTTAGAAGGTTTTTAACTCAACATTATAGGTCATGCATGACAAGCTCATAGTTAACATTAACTTAGAATGAAAAATTAAAAACTTTTCCACTAAGATCAGGAACAAGGTAAGGAAGCTCACTCTCACCAGTTCTATTCAACATAGTACTAGAAGTCCTAACCAGAGCAACTGGGCAATAAAAAGAAATAACAGGCATCCAAAACAGAAGGGAGAAAGTAAAAAACAAAAAAACTCTTAGAATTAATAAATCAGTGAAGTTGCAGGATACAAAATCAACATATAAAAATCAGTTACACTTCTATACACTAACAATGAACTGTCCAATAAAGAAATTAAGAAAACAATCTGGGGCACTTGGGTGGCTCAGTCAGTTAAGCGTCTGACTCTTGGTTTCAGCTCAAGGTCATGATCTCAGGGTTGTGAGATGGAGCCCCACTTTGGACTCCACACTCAGTGGGGAATCTGCTTTAAGATTCCCTCTGCTCCATCCTCCACTCATGCATGTGCATGTGCTCTCTCTCTCTCTTTCAAAAAAAAAGAAAAGAAAAGAAAAAAAGAGGAAAAAGAAAGATGTCCTGTATTCATTGTTTGGAAGACTTAATATGGCAAAAATGTCCATCCTACCAAAGTGATCTACTGATTGGTTGTAATTTTTATAAAAATCGTATTCCAGTTTGGATTTCTCCAGGGCATCTTTTCAGTTCTATAGCTCCAGAGATTGTTAGGTTGAACAATAGTAAAATTGAGTTGTTTTGCAATTTATTAGCAGTACTCTCTCAGGAAACTTATTTGCACTCTAAATCTGTATTTTCCTGTTTAAAAAAAAGTTAATAATACCTGACTGTCTGGAACATCATGAGGGATTAAATTAGGAAAACCTTAAAAGAGCTTGGCACAAAAGAAATTGCTCAAATAATGATAAATATTTTTATTAACTATTATATTATTAATATTTATACTATATTATATTATTAACATCAACAGTAATGTGTCAATTATAGTTTTCATACCTTTGAAGAAGTTTTTATCATTATTTTCCCACCAAGGACTGTATCATGGAGGCAATATTGAAATGAGCACTGTTAATGCATTTTTTTGAGGGTGGAATGTGTTTTTAGAGGGCAAGTTGGCAATGTAAATCAAAATCCTTAGGCTTATGCATAGTATTGATCGTATAATTGTCACATTTCTTAGTATTTATTTAAAAGTAATCAACATGGATATAACAGAAAATATAGCTGCGAAGTTCATTATATTGTTGTTTAGACAGCAAGAAATTGGAAGCAACCAAAGTGTTCAAATATAAAGCATAGATTTAATAAATTATGACACAAACATATAATGTGATAATGTGAAGTCATTACAAATAATGTGATTTAAATGTAATGACATGCAAATATAGTCATGACATCTTCGTTAAAATTAACGGCCTACAAAACTGTATGTATTATTGATTGCCAACTTTGTTTGAAACATATTTTAACCTAAACACACAAACACACACAGAAGACTGAGAGTCTCTAAACCAAATTGCTAGCAGTGGTTATATCTGAATAGTAAAATTACAGGTTGTCTTATTTTAAGTAGTTCTGGTTGCACGTACCACCATTCATGTTGGCTTAAAAAGAGGTGTGTATTGCCTTATGAAATAGAAAACCTCAGAGTAGAGTGGCTTTCGGGCATAGTTGCCTCAGGGGGTCAGTTCTCATCCTCTTAGAGGTTTCCAGGTCTGCTTCCTCTTCTGAGTGGAGGCCTAATCCTCAGAATGGCTTGCTACCCAGTGAGGAAGAGATGGGCCCAAAGCTGTGGGAGGCAACACAACATCTCTTTCCATATACACATTTTCTATAAATGAAATGTACATTCTATTAGTTATAGTTTCAAAAACATACCCAATATGGTAACTATAAAATCTTTATTAGATAGACCTAGCTAATTCACAGAACTTAAATTAACGGAGCCCTCAACGACCAAAATTATTAGTAGTAGTAGTACTGAAGCGCTAAGACAAAGTGGTCTATAGCAAGAAAACCATCAAAATACACAATTTCCAAGTAATAGCTTTGGGATGAGAACTGATCTGGCAGAATCTTCCATACCTTTTTCAGCTATGGTCACAAGTAATGACTTGAGTTCCAAATAAGGACCATGAAATATTTCATTTAAATGAACATGAATTAAATTTCTCTTCAAATTATTTACCCAAGCCAAAAGGGGGGTGATAATATTTTGAATAAACAACCTAACTAGTAAGTATTGAAACTAAAAGTGTGTTTTCCAGGGCACCTGGGTGGCTCAGTCATTAAGCGTCTGCCTTCGGCTCAGGTCATGATCCCGGCGTCCTGAGATCGAGTCCCACAACCAGCTCTCCACTCAGCGGGAAGCCTGCTTCTCCCTCTCCCTCTGCCCCTCCCCCTGCTCGGGCTCTCTCTCTCTTTCATGCCCTCTCTCTCTCAAATCAATAACTAAAATCTTTAAAATAAATAAAAGTGTGTTTTCCATAAGCGAAACTCAAAATCAGTCACCTGGAAAAACTTATTCTAAATAGTATCAGGTTAGTTGAGTTGTAATTTTATATGGATCTGTGAGTGTTTTGTCACCATGGTTTGTAGGCTCCCTATCTCTGAGATGGGCAGTGAGCTCAGTGGGGCAAACCGAAGGAACCTCATAGACTAGGGACAGACAATGAAGTTCTAGCTTCGGTTGTTCTACCTACGGGCTGTGTATCTCAGGCAAGTCACTTAAGAACTGTGGCCCACTATGTCTGTATTTAAGTTGAGACGATGGAGCTAAACGAACCCTGAGTTCCTTTTCTATTCTAAATTGGGAAATTTTATATAGGCTTGCTCCAGACAAATGACAGAATCATGTTTCTCTTTACTCCGTGACCCTGCCTCAGAAATCAAAGTAGAAGTAAAACAGAGCTTTATTTTTATAACACAGCATTTTCTTCACAGTGTCTCATTCATTTTTCACTGCTGGATCCCTGAGCCTATTTGCAAAGGGATGTTAAAAAACGAAAGAAAATGCACTGCCATGTGCATTTGATGTTCATAGAGCTGTTACACTTCTCACCTTTGTCATCTTACCCTCTGCATCGTTTTTTTTCCTTTCTTTTTCTTTCTTTTTTGGACACCAGGTGAAGGGTATTGAATTAATCACACACCTCAGTTCAAGGCACAGTGTCATCATTTGTCCATGTAAAGCCCATTTCTTATTTTCTTTTCCCAATTATTCATATTTAACCTGTTCTCCCTCCCCTTGAACACTTTTATATGTTTTTAATGCATATTTTATTTGTATGTGCCCTAGCAAATGCATTATTGTTTTAGTGCATATAATATACAGAAGAGGAACTGTGTTACTGACCTCATTCCTCTCCTCATTTTTTAAAATTCAGCATTATGTTTTTAATATTTTTTCATTTTGCTCTATGTACCCTAATCTATTGTACTTTGTGATTGCACTGTCTGTCCACAATATTTTACCTACCTCTCTCCTCCAGGAAACCCAGGCAACCTCTTATTCTTTGCCACACCATGTGATATCACAATGAATATCCTCCAACTTGGTCCCTTATGAACCTGTGAGAGTTTTAGTGGGACAAATCATCAGGGGCAGAATGGCTGCGTCCTATGGTACACGTAGACTTAATTTGCCCAAGTCATTCTGGATTGCCCTTCACTATGGCCGCCCAGAAGAGTACACTCTGGATTTTTGTTGTTCCACCTTGTGCCTGTGAGATTTATTCATTGTCTTGGGTAGCAGGAATATGTTCCTTTTCATTGACGTATCATATTCTAATATTTGAAAATACCACACTTCATTTACTTGTCCTAGAGTTGGCACATTTTGTGTTGTTGCCAGATGGGCTATTATGATTAAAACAGCACAGATTCTTATATATATGTTTTAATTTCTTTTGATTATATAACCAGAAGTAGAATTGCTAGGTCCTAAGGTGTACATACAACTAGCTTTAGGAAACAGTGCAAACAGTTTTCCAAAGTTTTGTACCAGTGGATTCTCCCATAAGAAAGGTAGGAGAATCCGGTTGTTCCAGATCCTCGTGAGTCCTTTCAATTTCAGACATTCTGTTGATGTGTAGATGTTTCTCATAGTGGCTTTAATTTGTCTTTCCTTGATGAGTAATGATACCAGGCACCTTTTTCATATATTTATTAGTGACTCGGGTACCATCTTTTTGTGAAGTGTCTTCCCCCAGTCTTTTTCTGAGGGTTGTTTTGTTTTGCATTTTAGTTTATAGGGTATGTTCTGAATATAGGTCCATTATCAGAAGTATGTATTCCAAATATATCTTTAAGTATGTGGCTTGCTTTTTTCATGTTAATAGTGCCTTTTGATAAACAGAAATTATTTTCACTAACACCGGTTTATCAACTTTTTTTTTGTTGTTGTTAGTTCTTCCTAAGACCTATTCAAAAATTCCTTGCCTATTCCAAGGCCATAATGATATTCTTCTATGTTTTTTTTTTTCTTAAAAGTGTTATTGTTTTACTATTCATATTTTGGTGTCTGATTCATCCTAATTTTTGAGTATGTGTGAGATGAGGTCAAGGTTTTTTATTTGTTTGTATAATACTCAATTAACATTCAGGCAATTCTTGTAGGAAACCATGAAAATAAAAGTTGTTTTCTTTTAGAAAGAACTGAGCTTTGACTTTATCTCTGTCATTGTCTAACTGTCTGATTTTAGGTACTCCCTTTGTTATCACATTTCTTCTTCTGTAAATCAAGGACATAGGACTAGATAATCTCTATGGAATTTTTGACCTGTAAAATCCTATAGTTATGCAGGGCACCTGGCTGTCTCAGTCGGTAAAGCATATGACTCTTGATCTCAGGGTTGTAAGTTCAGGCCCCACATTGGGTCTGTAGAGATTACTTTAAAAAAAAAAAAAGTTAAGATAGTTTTTTAAAAATCCTATAGTTATGCTACAATATAGGGAACTAGAAAATAAAACCATGTGCTACAGTTTTTATTTCCTCCTAATTTCACTTATCACTCTCTGAACATGTTTCCTCTCTCTTCTCTATAAGCACCCTCACCTTGCCAAATATGTGTAAGGGAAGAAAAATAATTTTCCCTCTACCGTTCTGAGTTTTTCGCTGAGATCCCTGTAATAAAAGGCAGAGTAAGAAGAGAAAAACAAACATAAATTTAGGCATATGTATACTTCCTGTATAAATGGGAGACACCCAGGGAAAAATAAGTAACACTAAGTGGTGGCTTAGAATTCTGGCTTATAGAGCAACTTTAACAAAACACAATACATTTATGGAGCAATGACAGAACAACGGAAAGCAGTTTTAGGTTTCCAAGGGCTGAGAGAAAGGCTAATTAGCGAAGTTTGCTAAATAGATTTTTCTGGTGATTTCTCCAGGCTGATAGGATCTAAAGTTGTCTGCAGGAATTAAAATTGTCCTTCCTGATAGAGAGAGGAGAGGAATACCTTGCAAATTTATGTTCTCCTTTTAGGCAAATAGAGGAGAGCAAGAAGTTTTTCTTGCTTTTGCTTCTTCTCAGCTACATCAGCTCAAAATAATCCTTATGCCAAAGTGGCATATTTTGTAGTGACATAATCTACTACCGTTCATTTGCTTCAAGAATTTTTATTTATTTATAAATCAAAAGACACATGTGGTTTATGCCAAATCTCATAAACAGTCAAGATTTACAGTTTTTAGAAAAATTGTTTTATTTTCCCTGGATTTTATTTTTTAAGTTTTTCTCTTTATCACAGGTTTTCAATAATCTGATTTTGGCATGGTCTTCTTTATGTTTTCTGTTTAGGTTTTTTTGATACTCTTGGAAATATTTGGTTATTGCTTCTTCAAATATTTTTGGCTCTCTCTTCTCTTTCAGACATTCCAATTGCATGTATTTTGGAATGCATGATATTATCTCTTAGGTCACTGATGCTCTTCCAGTTTATTTTCTCTCCATGCTTCATTTTGGATAGTTTCTATTGCATGTCTTCAACTTCACTGATGTTTCTCTCTTGCAGAATCTGGTCTGTTGTTAATCATATCTAGTATATTTTCATTTCGTATATTGTATTTTTTAAATCTCTAAATGTTGTAGGTGGGTCTTTAAAGAACATCTTCTATTTCTCTCATCATACTTATTTTCCTCTACTTTCTAAAACATATGGAGTACATTTATAACATTTATAACAGTGGCTTTAACAGCCTTATCTAATAATTCCATTTTCTCCACTGTTTCTGTCTCTATGTCGATTGACTCCTATTTTCCTGGTATGGGTCATAATATCTTGCTTTTCCAAATGCCTCCCAGTTTCTTCGTTGGACACTGGACATTGTGAATTTTTTATTGCTGCATGTTAGATTGTGTTTTTTGTTTTCATTACTATTTGACTTTGTCCTGGCAGATAGTTAAGTTATTTGGGTTCAGCTTGATCCTTTTGAGACTTGTTTTTTAGTTCCTTTAGGGTGGGTCCAGACTAGGTTTTAGTCTAAGACTAACTGAACTCCAAAAATAAGGTACTATCTTCTGAGGACTCTACCTGATGCACCCTAAAAGTAGGAAGCTTGGGAGAGGCGCAGATTATTCACACAACGTACTCTGGAAACGTTCTGCCTACATCTTTCCAGTGGTTCTTTTTCAGCTAGTTTCCTCTCACAAGTACACAGATCAGTATTCAGCTAAAGGCCTGGGGAGACTCCCATCCATCTATCTACAGAGTTCTCTGGGAAGTTCTCTTTTCTCTAGTATTTCTGCTCTGGTAATTCTGGTTGCTTCCACTTCCCTGAACATTCATCTCTGTCACCTGCACACAGTGAGACTGCTGGGTTCTGTTTTGAGTTCCATCTCTACCCTGTAGTCTGGAAACTGCCTTCAGGCCATACAATAACCTGAAACAATTATAGAAATTTCATCTTACTTCCCTTCTCTCAGGTATCATAGTCATTTATATCCATTGTCCCATGTCTGAGAACACTTGATTGATATATTCTCTCCAGTTTTCTAGTCGTTTAAGGCTGTAAGCTAAATTCATTTCTTGTAACTATATCATGTTATTAATGGAATTCCTTCCTTTCCTTTTATAGAAGAAATATCTTTTTTGTTTGTTTGTTTTGACAGGTTGCCTCTTTACTGTTTTCTCTTTCAGAATTGTTTTGGTATTATTATTATTTCTTTTTTTAAAAGATTTTATTTATTTATTTGACAGAGAGAGACACAGCAAGAGAGGGAGCACAAGCAGGGGGAGTGGGAGAGGGAGAAGCAGGCTTCCCACTGAGCAGGGAGCCTGATGCGGGGCTCGATCCCAGGACCCTGGGACCATGACCTGAGCTGAAGGCAGACGCTTAATGACTGAGCCACCCAGGTGCCCCTTGGTATTATTTTTTTAAGGTCATGCCAAATTTTTACAGTTGTATTTCCTGCGGATTCACCCTCTTTAATATGCTCACCATGGTACAGACCTTGGCATCTTACTGACAAAATATATTTGGTTAACTCTGAAATGTGCTAATCTTGGGAACTGAGACACTAAGTTCAATATTACTGGATTTCTTTTTCCATTGTGCTGGAGAATTGTAGCATGATTTTGTATCTAAACAGCAAAAAAAGGTAATGATATCACACAGATAATGAAAGCAGAGCTTGAGGAAATACAAACTACTTTACAGATTTTGCAGTAAATCTCACAGGTTAAAATAGTCACAAGACAGAAAGCATTGCCATGTCTTATCTTGACAAGTATTTAAACTTACTCAGATTCAGACAGTGTCAAACATAAACCTACTATTTTCTTTAGCTGTTTACAGGAAAAAAGAAACCCTGTCCCTACCTATACAGTATCAATTTTCAAATGAACAAAAATAACAGTACTATCTGAGCTATTCCATTCAATAATTTATAGAGGAAAAAATATTTTGGATGTTAAATTTTTCATGCCACACTGAATAAGGAAGCAATTAGCTAATACCTATAGTGTTAGACACTTATATTTAGACATTTAAGACATTTAAAGTAGATAAAGGTATTTTGCTAAAGTTAACTGCCGTCTGAAAAATTTACAATCTATGAAATTCAGTTCAGAATGAGGCTGCTATGTGTTTTTGGCAATTTTGAGTTTAAAAAAGACATTACATTGGATTATTTACTTTCATTCTTCCCTTTTGGTTTCCTTGGTATTCAGGTTTGCTTCTATGGTTCTAGAAAAATTAACATTAATGTTATTTTAGACAAGATATTTATAATACCAAAATAACATGAATTTAGAATATTTAGTTCATTTAAGCTAATTATTGTCAAATATCTGCATATTTATTCATATAAATTAATCTGTGTCTTTATAACATTTATGGTTATTTCATTTACTTTATTTTATTTTTTAAAGATTTATTTATTTATTTTAGAGAGAGAGAGAGAGCATGAGCAGAAGGGGCAGAGGGAGAAGGAGAGAGAATCTCAAGCAGACTATGCGCTGAGCATGGGGCCCTATGTGGGGCTGTTTCATGACCTTGAGACCACAACCTGAGCCGAAACCAAGAGCCAGATGCTTAACTGACTGCGCCACTCAGGCACCCCTATGTTCATTTTAAAAGAAATGTGAGGAAGGAGGTAGGAATGGTGATTCTAGGAAATGTGAAAGATTTCATTTCTACCTTGATTTGAAAAAACAACAATAAACTTCAGAGTAGATAATTTTTACAATGTAACATAGTTACCTTTAAATCTAATATTTTCTCTATGTGTAGATTTACTTCTTTTACTGAGAGATTTGATAATATATATTGAGTTCTCACTGAGTCATTGTTGCAAGGGGGACGGTAGGGATGAGCAAGAGAGTTTCCCCTACATATTTGAGTAAGTAGATTTTTGTAAAATATTGGAGGTTAGTATGTATTTGTCAAGCATGTCCTATGAGAACAGCAGTAAACAAAATAGAATCTTTGTCATCATGAAGTTATATTCTGAAGGAGGAAGATAGACAATGAAAAATTAAGAAAATAAGTAAGGATTTCAGTTACTTTTCACTGCTAAAAAAACATAAAAGAACATAATATGGTAGAGTAATTGGGATGGGGTGGTTCTGCATAGTGCATCTAGGGTTGACCTCCCAGAGGTTCCACTTGAGTTGGGATCCAAACAATGAGAAGGTAGTCATGCAGAAATTTGGACAGAGAGATTCATAAGTGGAAGGAGCAAGTATAAAGGCCTGGATGCAGCATCATAAGGGATAGTAAATATGAAGTTGGAGATATACAGCTAACATCCAGGTTAGATGTAACCATTTAGGTTATAGTAAGCAAAGAATTCAAGTTTTAATCTAAATAAAATGGGGTACTACTAGTAAGGTTTAGGTAGGAAAATGACATGGTCTACTGTAAATTTTTAAAAGGTTATTTTGGCTACTCTTGGAGGATGGGCTTTAGGAACCAGGGAGAATGGTGAGAGACTTGTTGGAGGTAACAAGAAATGGTCATTGAACTAATCAGTATGTTAGTAAACTGTAGTCGGATTTGAGCTGTATTTTAGAAGTAAATAGAAGCTAAAAAAATAATTTAATGGATGAATATGAAGAATTTAGGAAATAAATAGTTTTTACCTGCGCATTGGGTAATTAATCTTGATGAAAAAAAGCTTGGGAAAGATTTTATTTTATTTTTTTTATTAAAGATTTTTATTTATTTATTTGACAGAGAGAGACACACAGCAAGAGAGGGAACACAAGCAGGGGGAGTAGGAGAGGGAGAAGCAGGCTTCCCACTGAGCAGGGAGCCTGATGTGGGGCTCAATCCCAGGACCTTGGGATCATGACCTGAGCTGAAGGCAACACTTAACAACTGAGCCACCCAGGTGCCCCTGATTTGTTTGTTTATGCACAAAGGATCAACTCTGTAGATTAATTTAATGCAAGGTAAGCTTGGGTTACTAATGGACATGGACAGTAGGCTGTTGTTTAGAAATCTGATTTTAGAGGAAAGCTCTGAGTTGGCAAGATAATTTGACAGCCATCAGCATATTTGTGATATTTAAGGTGACAGGACTGATGACGTCTAATTTGAAAATATGGAGAGAAAAAAGAAAAATTCCAAGGACAAAATTCTATGGCAACCCAATGTTTATTTGCAGGCCTGGTGGAGGAAGAAAAACCAGGAAAGCAGACTGAGAAGGGCAATGCAAGTGTAGGAAGAAAAGGTCTCACATGTTTTTACTTGCAGTAATACAGTCTCAATTTGTTAGTTTTGATTTCCATTTACCATCACTAATATTTCTAATTTTTAAATCATTTTTTTTTAATGGTTTTCTGCAGTCTGTTCCTCCCAGTATATTTTTAAGGATATTTTTAAGGATATTTTTAAGGATACTGACTCTTTTGCCACAAGACTTAGGTGAATACAAACTGAAAACACTAATTTCAACTTTCCAATTCAGTTATCTTTTTTTTTAAGTTTATGTATTTATTTATTTACATAATCTCTGCACCCAACATGAAGCTCGAACTCATGTTCCCAAGATCAAGATTTGCATGCTCTTCTGTCTGAGCCAGCCAGGTGCCCCATCCAATTCAGCTATTTCTTATATTGTATAATATAAGCAAGAATATTGATGAAAGGCTCTCCTCTCTGCAATAGATTGATTGCAAATAGGCCCTAGTTTTTTCCTCCCTCTGTTTGTGCTCTTAATAGCTGACTTGCACCTCCTCTCATCAAGATGTGGATTCTATTTTTCCACCTTTGAATATGGGCTAGCCTTTTGACTCACTTTGGTCAATAAAATGTGGTAGAAGTGATATTATCCTACTTGTGTGCATTGACCACAAGCGGCCTTGAATGCTTCTGCTCTCTCTCTTTGAATTCTGCCTAGTCATCCCGTTATCAAATTCTGTTTAGCCTGGTGAAGGATTAAAGACCATATGGAACAGAGATGAGCCATCCCAGCTGAAGTCATCTTAGACCAACCAGCCTCCAACTGACCCAGTACCTGGTCATAGACACATGAATGAGTGCAGCTAGGATCAGAAGAACCACTCATCTGAGCCCCACCCAAGTTACTAACACACAAAATAACAAACTAAGTACATAGCTGTTGTTTTAGCTATTAATACTGGGTTGATTTGTTACACAGTGATAGCTGATACATTTTACTTTCATTCCTATAGCACCAGATAAAGATAGAGGAATGGAAGGACACTGGTTTCAACTGAACCTTTCAAATGTGATGACTTGGCACTATTGGGACCTGACTTGATTGTATTCTAATATTCACATAAAATTGCTAATGATTCAGTACAGTATCCTACCAAGAGCCTTGGACTGGGTATAAAGAAACTTGGCTTCTAGCTCTGTCTTGGATATTCAGTTCCCTAAGGTACTTATTTTTTTTTTAAAGATATTTATTTATTTATTTATTTATTTATTTATTTATTTATTTATCAGAGAGAGAGAGCACAAGCAGGGAGAGCATCAGGCAGAGGGAGAAGCAGGCTCCCCGCTGAGAGCCCAATGCATGACTCAATCCCAGGACCCTGGGATCATGACCTGAGCTGAAGGCAGATGCTTAACCCACTGAGCGACCCAGGCGTCTCCTTAAGGTACTTTAAATAGATTACCTCTCTTCACTAGTTCTCCTTTACATATATTTAAAATGAGTGGCTAAGATGTAAGATTCTGCATATTTCCATTTAACTTTTTTATGGAGCTCCACATGGTGTTGACACAGACAACTTAAAAATTTGCTAGACTTGCTTTAATGGAACTTTATTCTGTTGATTAAGCTTTTGGTGACCTTGTCATGACCCTGACATAAACATATTTTACTTCCAAATTTTTAGATCACTATTTAACCTATTTAACCAATCATTCAATTTACCCATGCCTATATCATTGGCCACTTACACAGAAAGCTATTGGACTATATAACATGTTATATAGACAAGATATAGGTCTTTAAGGAAGACTATACTAAATGAGCAAGACCAGTGTTTGATTTGAATATTTCTAAAATCTCAGCTGACCAAAAAAAAATTTCCGCTGATCAGCTATCAGAGATATCCTTTGAGACTACAATTTTATTTCCCCAGTTCTCTGTTTTATTAAGGTTGGTCCCTTGAGAACAGGAACAGGACAAGTTAGTAGCAACCTTAGGTTGTTTAGCATATCCAGCGCTTTCACACAGGCTTCCCCTGGTCTGAGGATTAGGTCTTCGGAGATGATTCATTCCTTCCTTCTGTCTTTAAGGCAGGCAGGCTGCACCTGGGTAGCTGCAACCCCCCCAGGATAATCACATCCAACCATTTGTATCCTCATTACTTTACCCACTGTGTTGTATAAATGCCATTTTCTATGTGTTCCATGAAATGGAAACTTTGGAGAAACACAACCTTGGCAAATTAGAGTCATTGAAATATATTTCATCTTATGACCCTTTCCTCTTGCCTCAGTTTTTCCTTTTGACTTTTCAAATTTTACATAGCTAACACTTCATTACTACTCCCTAACAGAATGTCTTAAATCTGTCAGGATGGTGTTTTGTGATGCCTTTCCTCTTTGACCAGACATGGACCTCTCTTTCTTCCTTCAGATTTCACTAATTTTTCAGAGCTTTTTCAAGTCCAAGTCCTTCCCAATTACTTTAGCCTATACTGTGTTATCCTGTTTCTTAGCCTGAACTCTGAGCTGTTTTTAGGGCTCTTCCTGTTTGCCTAACACAATGTTGGTTACTTAATGATAGAAATCAGCATATCTTCAAATGACACAGAAATATGCTAATTCAGTATTTTCCCATAGTGTACATCACAGCGCTGGTCACATAGTAACATCTTAATTAAATACTTATTTTAAGTATTCTGGCTAATAAAGCACAGAACCAGTCCCTGATGAAAACAGACAATTGTATTAGAAAGATTAAAATGGGTAAAGGGAGGAAAGAAGTTTCTTAAGAGAGGTGTGATCCTTTAGAAGGCAGATATGCATGAAGCACATAAAGATGGATACCAAGAAACAATCTGAATATACTAAGAAATGACCAGAACATGGAAGATAAAACACATGAAAGAAACCAACTCATTATTAAATTTCAAGTGGGCCTAAGCATTCTCAGTGAGGATTTATATTTCTTTGAAGTGTTTGTATCAAATATGGTCTTTGTATCAAATATAACAAAGGTAGTTCTTTGACTATTATCTCAAGAATATGTATTATTTCCACAATTCAGTAAGACTCTATATGTGTTCATTGGGTAACTACTCTGAGCCAGATTGCAATATTCAAAGTACAATCATTAAGAAGACATAATTATTGATATCCATAAAATATTACTTACCAGAATGTTCATGGAGCATTATTTTACATAATAAAAATAATTAACTGCCCAATACAAAAGAAAATAATAAATAATATAATATTTAATGATGAAACATTAGATATAGATTATATTATAGTACTTATGAATTAGTATATAAATATAAATGTATTAATATGCTATGTTAAATATTGTACAAATAACAATACATTGATATTCAGACAACAAAAATATGTTTGAGAATATTTAACAATATTCTCTATGTATTATTAAATTAATATATCCATTTGACTCACATTTATACTAAAGGCAAGGGCAGGATATTGTTTGATCTTGTTTTCAATGAAAAGATCTGACAAAGATTTTTCAGAGATTAGATGACAAGAGAAAACCAGAGGGAAAGAAATGAGATAATTCTTGGCAACTTGCAAGAGAACATTTTTTGTCATTCAGAGTATTTTTTTCTTTTTAAAGTTTATTACAAGGCAAGGCATTTCTCAAGATTAATATTTTGTCAGATGTTAGTCTGTTTGTGTGTGTGGGAGAGGAAAAAAGTAACATCTGGGATACATTTCTATAAGGAAATGATGCCCAGTCATAAAATGACAAACAGTATTAATAGAGAATTATACTTTCTCATCTATAGATGACCTTTAAAGAGAATTGTAGTTATTATCTTACAATATTCCTTCATTTATTAGCTGTCCCTTTCCTAAGTTCCCTTGCTATTATATAGCAGAAATATAGATACATGGCATAAAAAGTAGAGAAATATGATTTAACCATTATAATGGCTCAAGGCTCTCCAGTTTATTTCAATTTTTTCTCATTATATGAGGGGGGTTGAAGCTGATGGTGGCTGCTAGGCCAGGCACTTCAGGAGAGAAATCCAGACAACTTCATCTCTGACCATTAAATTAGACATAAAGGGCATTTTATTTTTCAGACTTGGTGGAAGTTCATTAAAGTGATTGGATAGGCTTGTAGGATTGCATCCTGATATATTATTGTTAGGGAAGTCATCTAGGCCATAAGTGAGATGAATGATTTGGATGGTAAAAAATGATAAGACAGCCACAGTTTTTCTCCTATTTACCTACATCTCCACTATAAAATATTAAAAAGAAAAAAAGAAAAACGGGACGCCTGGGTGGCTCAGTCAGTTAAGCGGCTGCCTTCAGCTCAGGTCATGATCCCAGTGCTCTGGGATCAAGTCCCACATCGGGCTCCTTGCTCAGCAGGGAGCCTGCTTCTCCCTCTGCCTGCAGCTACCCCTGCTTGTACTCTTGCTCACTCTCTCTCGCCCACGCTCTCTCTCTCTAACAAATAAATAAAATCTTTAAAAAAAAAAAAAGAAAAAGAAAAAAAGAAAAAGACTATTAAGATGGCTGATGAGTTGAGCTTCCAAAAAAAAAAAAAAAAAAAAGATTCTTGTTATGTAACCATGATTAAAAGTTCAGAAATGAACCAGTGTAAATCTCTTGATGGAAGAAAAATATAATTTACTTTTATTTTTTCCTATTGAATATTGACTGAGAATTTATGTGCAAGTTCTCAGCACTCTGGAGGTTGCAGAGATAAGCTTTTACTTCTCATTTACTCTGAACCTTTCTTCATTAGGGTCAAAGAAGTTTCAAATCACTATCTGATATAATGTTATTAGTGACTTTTTCATTTTACTCTCTCTCTCTCTCTCTTTTTTTTTTACTTCTTCTGTCCCTAATTACTTTCAAATTCTGTAATTTTTAAAAATTCTTCCTCAAGAACAGTTATTTTCAGAAAACTAGCAATATTGCAGTCACTGCTAAATTAACAGAAAAAAATGCAATTTTATGTTCATCTCAGCTGGAGTTTGAAAAATCACCTTATATTTAGTGGAAATAGACAAAATTTGGTCTGAATACATAGGAGAGAATATGTGGTGAACCCCTGGGCAATTTTTCCCATCATTCCGTTTCACAAGTTAGCTTACCAGAATTGTGAGAACTTTAAGAAAAAGGGAAAAGTATAGATCATATACAATGTACAAGTCGTTTTATCAGAAGTTTCCTTTAAATTACTGTGATGATAGTAAGTTGACTCAAAGGGGCCAAACACATGCTCCAGTTACATAGTTAAATTGGGAACTGGAGCTTGAACTCAAGTCTTTGAATTACAGGACAGGTTTTCCCCCATAACATAAGCCTTGAATCCCCATTAAAACATCTCTCATCTTTTATTACCTCTTTTAATTTTGGTCAACTTAGAGATTTTAATTTCTTTTCTAATTTAATTGAGGATCTTTCTCGGCCAAAGGTAGATTTTTTGTGTATCTGTGACATTAGTGTTAAGATCTTAGCTTCATTATAATGGGACATACCAATTCAGAAATAACTAAACCATTCCAAAAGAAAAGCCTATATAGGATCATATCAAATAAATTTTAAATGTAGATTTTAGAATAATTATTTAAAGGAATTCAAAATGTAATTGGTCCAGATCCTACCCTGTTATAACTTTGCAGTGAATAAATCTTATTGTTTTGTCATTTTTAATTTTCATGTGAATTTTCTTCTTGAGGCAATTGTAAGTTCAATAAATTATATAAATGTTTTCTCAAGAGTTGCTTTCCTGTACCAAGGATTCTGGAATGTATGGGGGAAAATGGCAGAAAAATTTGCTAAAGCAATGTTGAATGACTATAAGCCACTCTTTTGGGCTGGACAGGAGATACACATTTTTCTGAGTCATTAGTGGAGCATTTCTGTCCATCCTACTGAGCATTTTATCAAGAACACTCATCCCTGTCATTTTGCAAAGACATTTTCTTAAATCCCTTGTACACAGTTTATTTGTTCTCACAGCAACTCTACCTGTGAACTGTCGAATGCAGGTGTTTTCAAGGTGCATAAGTGGGCTACCACCATCACCATCTCCTGAGAACTTATCATAGATGCCAATTCTCAGGCCCCATTTCAGCTATGCTGAATCACAAACTCTGTGTTTAACAGGCCCTCCAGCTGGTTCTTATACACATGAACATGTGAGAACCGCAGACCTAAGGAAGAAAATCACTCAGCTGGTTCAAGTTCTGAATCTCTTATTTTAGTGAGACTTTTTTTTCTTATGCTGAAGTCAAGCATGTCATTTTCTCTAGGACTTGGGCTTGAGTTTTTCTACTACCCATATAAAATAGATTAGAGTTTAGAACCTTTTCTCTGGAAAAGGAGAGAGGGAACTTGTAAAAACATCTGTCTTGTAAACTTGTAAATTTAAGAAAGAGCCCTATGTAAGGCACAGTCTATTTCTATAATATATGATATTATATATTATAAATTTATATATTTATTATTTATAATTTATATATTATCCTTATTATAAATATATAAATAGGAATGGGTGTGTGCATACACACACACACACACACACCCTGTGTTTCTAAACTGAGTGAACACAGATTCAGATGGCTATATTGAGATAATAAAAGACAGATAAACAACACTATCAAGAGGAATCATGTTATTCTCGTGAAAGCTGTACAGTAGTAAAAAAAAAAAGAGAGAGAGAGAAAAGAAAAGAAAAGATGAAAGACTGCAGACCAGAAATACCACAAAACAAAGCATACTCTGGGTAGGGTATGGAATTTGACACATTAGTTCATTTTTCTCTTTTTTGATTTAGAAAATACATTGAAAAATAACAAAATAAACCTATTTTCATCTGAACAAAAAAGTATCTTGGATATCACCCAATGATTAATTCAAAGAGGAGTAGGAGGGGAAAGATGAGGAACAACAAATTTTCACTACACTGTGTTTCATAGAATCTTCATCTAGAATCATAAAAAATATTCAGTTGGTTTCTTGTAACTTTCCACTTGATTCACTATTGGGCCAGCCTTTTGAGGGTGGTTTCCTTCATTGATTCAACAAATATTTATTGAGTTTCTACTGTATGCCACGCCTTGTGCTGGGCAGAGTGGAATAGACAGGTAAAGCTCAGAATTGCTTAGGAAAGAAAGGTATCAACTAAAATATTCCACTAAAACTATTTACTTAAAATTGCAGTTAAGTGCTACTGTCTAGTACAGGGTGTTTTGAAATTATATAGCTTAGGCATCTAACCTGGTTTGAGTTTAAATTAAAATTTGAACGATGAGTAGGAGAAAAAAAAAAAAAAAGATGAGTAGGTATTGACCAAGTAAAGAGCAGAGAAAGCCTGTTCCAGTCTTAGAGTACACCACAAGCAAAGCCTTCGACTTGGAAAGGAGCTTGGCGTATTGAAAAGTTTTTTTTAAAAAATGCTAAAAGAGATCAAATGAGTGACAATGGATATGGTACCAGTGAGGTTGAAGAAGAAGAGAAGGGGCGATCATACAGATGTGCAGGGGACGTATTAAAGCAAAGAATATTTTATTGAGATGGTGTAGTGTTTCTCTACAATCCAGTCAATGTCCCATTATACTCCATTTTGCCACCGAGACTTATCTAAACATTTCTAGGGAAAGATAAACTCAGATCTCTGGTGAGCTGACGGGAGGTAAGGTGGTGGTATTGTGTTGTGTTTGTATGAGGTGGGGGGTGACATCACACCCTTCGAAACACATGCCTTTCCATCTGTGCATGATATAGGCTGGCTGTCTATATCAGTTGTTAAGTGTAAGTAACAGCAACCCTAGTCTTCATTTTCTAGCCCTAAATGGAGCCAGGAAATTCTATCTGAAAGTGCTCTTCATTTTTACTCGCCTCTGCTTTATTAGTTCTGAAGTTTCACATCTACCAGCTCAGAAGGATGATGGATGAAAATGAAGGGAAATGTGACTGTTCTGGATGCTGTGGTTTTCTCCTCTGACACCCAATCATTCCAAGTAATACACAAGTGAGAAACTGTGGTCCAGAGTGGACTATGACAAACTCATGTTAACGTAATTGGTTATAGGTAAATCTGGGACTTGACTGTCCACCCTCTAGTTCCTAGTTAGTAGCTATCTGTAAGCACACAATATTTTCTATGCTAAATAGCGTAGGAGGCAGAATTCCCACCTCAGTTAAAACAATAGAATAAAAATGAGCAAAATCTTGTTGGAAAATTATATGGGGCTACATAGTAATGTATGTCACTATGGTAATGGATTTTTTTTGTTCTGTAAACCCAGTGGGTGGAATACTATATGGCAGATAAAAGGAAAATCAGATCCAAATGTATCAACATGAATAGATCTCAAAATAAAGAGGTAAGTGAAAAAAGTAAGCTGTATAATGATACTTCCATATGTTCATTTTTTTCCATATGTTCATTTTAAGTAAGATGTAAAAGACAATATTATTACACTTATTTATAGATGAAAATACATTAAAAAGGTAGGAGGGATGCATGCAGACTTCACAATAGTGATGGCTCCGGAGAGGGAAGAAAGGAGTTATATTTGGAAGAATTATGAGAGAGACTTTGACTGAACCTATATTTTATTTCCATAAAAATACCTGAAGCCAACATAATAGGATGTCAACCTTTGCTAATTTTTGTTGGAGGATAAAAAGATGTATGCTCTATTTGTCTCTGTAACTTTCATTTGTCATGTGATAATTTCTTATGTTTGAAAATGAAGGTAAAATGTGGAATAAATTCCAAGACAAGGAATATGAATGAAGCTGTCCTTGTAGTAGGGGCTTTGTGATAAGGTTTAGTACTTCACAGATGTGAGCAGTGAATAGAAATGATTTGAAGCAACATGGAGCCTAGAGGCTTATCTGGCATCTGTCTGTAGTGAAAGCCTGGGTTATGTTGCATTTTATCTTCTCCCCTAATATCAAGGTGTGGTTAGACTGGAATCTCTGAGAGATTTGGATTTTGGATGGCTTTACTTACTCTCTTGATAGATTATGTGTTCACCTGTGTTTGGAGCTATTTAATCACCATTTCAGAGGAAAAGGCATACATTTCTAGACAGAGCCTTTTATAATGGTCAGCAGATTCTTGGTCTTCTTTATTTAGCAGATCCTAAGTGAGCTCTTGGATAATTCTATTTCTGAATGATAAGAGAGACAACAGTGGTCTTTGACAATTTAGGCTTCAACTTCCATCAGGGACAATAAATTGCTTTGTAACCCCTACCCCCCCAGCACACCCCTCCAGAGACATGCCTCTTAATATCGTGTTTACTCCTGTACCCACCACACCTAGACTATTCCCATCTCATAGTAGGCAGTAAATAACTACTATTCATGGAAATAAGTCCTCAACCCATGCAACATTGTATTACTGCCATTTGTCTCATCCTGATGGCATTGTCCCCATTTGAGAGATAAATAATGATTTTGTAGGTTTAGATATGTTTGGGATTTAAAGGCCTTTTTGGATCTAAAATTCTCAATTACTGAATTATCAAAAAGCTTGAATCAATATGTTCCTCCAACATCTAAGCCTGGAAAGACACTGGCAAAAAATAGAGACTTTGTCTCAAACTTTCTTGGGAACTAGGGCAGTTCTAGCTAGGTCTAGAGCAGTAATGAAATAACCTAGCCTCCATTTACTCATTGCTACTCATTGCAAAACAGAGTTTATTCTAGCAGTGATTCCAAAAGGGTCATTAACAGCCACGATATACAAATAAAACAGATTGTTCTTTTTAAGATGGAATCCTATGCTGAAATTGTGGGCCCTTTGCAGGCAGAGAAAAGGGAGACACAAAAAGGCTGTAGAGAATTTTATAATCTTGTCATCTCACTTTTTCATACATCATTACTTTTGTACCTCGTGTATGGTTCTTAACTATTATCTCCGTCTTGATATTTATGTCCAAATTAGCATCTGGACTAAATGTGAAGAATAAATATTATATATTATAAAATGAATAAAATACCTACGAAATGCATACTGTTTCCTAGGAGCTTGGGGTAAATCAGTAAACAAAACCATTATGGTTGCTCTACACATGGAATTTAGAGGAGTCACATTGAAGTGATGAGGACTGAATCTTGGTACATCCTTGGAAAGGGTAGTATTTAAAAATATATTTTTTAAAGATTTTACTTTTAAGTAATGTCCAGTCCCAAGTAGGGATCGAACTCATAGCCCCAAGATCAAGAGTCACATGTTCTTCATGAACCAGCCAGGTGCCCCCAAAAATACTTTTCTCTGTATCCCTCTAGTAGATGCAATTGATGCACATCCTTTTGGCACTCACCTCTCTCCCCTCTAAAGGAGTTTGACTCTGTAAACACCTGTGACTCTGTGTGCCTGAGAACTCTTTTTTTTTGGTCAAGGGGAGCACCATAGGCCAGCGTAAATGACAGGCTAGGAGTTCCAGACAGTTATTGCCCAAGTGAGCAACCTTTAGCCCATGATAGATGGAGAATACTGGATAAATATCCCAGCTTCCTTGCTCCTCATTTTGGATAACTTTAAGGTGTGTTCTACTTTGTCTCCCAGATTTCTACGGTGGCATTTTGTTCCATTTATCCAAAGTCTGATGGTTTGATAACACATCCTTTATCGGTCTCTTTCCTCACCTCCCTTCTCCCCTTCCCTGGCTTTATTTCCAGGCATTGCCTCCCAGATTATTATTTACACTCCAATTTGTGTCTTAGGATCTGCTTCTTAGGTACCCCAACAAGACAGCCAGATACAAGGTAAATGGGCTTAGTATTTCTTAAATAGCCTCTATGGCATACACTGGACTAACACTTCACTTGATTTCAATTATTACTCATAAAAACCATGCAACCCAGTAATTATACCTCATTTCATAGATGGTAAAAGTGAGAGTGAGATAATAAGTAACTCGCTAAAGTTACTATGATTCATAAGTAGTAAGTGGTTGTTGAATACCATTTAGATTCCAGTTCCCATGCTCTTTCCACTACATTAAGTTGCTTAACTTTGAACTTTGAAGGTAAACATCCCATTAAGAGTCAATTGAGTAAGTCAATAATCTTATTGTATATTAGACTCAGTAGCTTTTTGCCTGATTCTGTGGCTATATTTGACTTGGCTGAAATTAGTGTATACATTTTAAAATAATTCTTTTGTAAGGCATCATTTTTGTAGCCAAATCAGCAGCAAGTGACTCTGTGTGTATGTGTGTGTGTGTTTGTGTGTGTGTAGATATAGACATAGATATTGTAGGGGAAGAAAAGTAATTTTCTATCTTTCTTAGTTCTTAGCTGAGATCCTGGTAATAAAAGATTAACAAGAGAAAAACAATCAGGAGTTGATTAACATGTATACCTCATATAACATAGGAGATGCTCAGGGAAAAATGAGTAACTCTCCAAGATGGCTTAAATTCCATCTTTTTTTTTTTTAAGATTATTTATTTATTTGCTTGTCAGAGAGAGAGAGCACAAGCTGGGGGAGCAGCAGGCAGAGGGAGAAGCAGGCTCCCCGCTGAGCAAGGAGCCTGATGCGGGACTCGATCCCTGGACCCTGCGATCATGACCTGAGCCAAAGGCAGACACTTAACAGACTGAGCCACCCAGGCATCCCTAAATTCCATCTTAATAGGGAAAGGGGGAGGCAGATATAGGCCTCTTAGGGGAGAGTAAATGATTTTTAGGAATGACGAATGGGACCTTAGAAGAATGGATGGGAGGTACGATAATTTTGTGACAAAAACTTTTTCTGGGTGGGTTATGGAACTCTAGTCCATGTGGTAAAAATCAATCTCCCCTGATTGATGAAACTCCTGGGGAGGGGATTTATGACCACTGAGTGTCTTTTGAAGGACCTGTATTTAGGCCAATAAGGGGAGTTCAGAGATAACATCTCCTTGCATTTGCTATTTTTCAAGTGCCTATACTTCAAAACAATCAATACACCAAGGCCACATATTTTGGGGGGGCATACTCTGCCACCCTTCAGTATCTTTCTCTCTTGAGACATGCTATTTTTTTTTCTTTCTTTTCTTTTTTTTTTTTTTTTTGATAGGAAGTTTTAGACATAGCCATTCTCTAGCTTAATTTTCTTGTTAGCTTGAAGGTCTTTATAATTGTCACTGCAAGCATGTATCCAGTTAATTTAAATCTCATTTAAGCCCATTATGGTTTTCTACCCATAGGCTCTGAGATGATCCTATGTGTTTTTTCCCTAAAACCACTACAGTGTGTCCCACTAGCTCACTCCTTCTGATGTGTCTCGGCTCAGGCTTGAATCCCGTGGGGTCTGAGCCGCCCTCCCAATGGTGAGTCTAAGACAGAAGGTCAGAGCTGCCTTCTCATGATTTCATCTGAATTGCTAAGCACTGGCTTGTGGCCCCGTTTATAATTCCAGCTTTAGAAACTGCTTCTTAGGACTAAAAAAAGACTTTTTTAAAGGATGCAATAAAAAGGATGAGTATGTTAACCAAAAGCTGAAAAACATGTGTTAGGCAACTTGATTGGATACTCATGTGAACTTAGACTTTCAACCAGGGTGTCCTCCTGCCACTCACTTACACAAGATTTTCTATTGGGTCTCAGGTTGCCAGGGAGACAGAGGCAACAGTGGGACAGTGAGAGCATGGGGTCTTTTGAGTGATATGGATTTAAACTCAAATATTGACTCTATAATAATATAATGTATATATCATATCATATATCAGATATATGATAACTGGCACTTTGGGCACATAGTGGGGTCTCAAAATGTTAAATGTTATCTGAAGTCCTGTTTTTTTTTTTTTTTTAAGATTTTATTTATTTATTTGAGAGCGAGAAAGAGTAAGATGAGCATGGGGGGCAGAGGGGGGGATGGGAGCAGAGGGAGAGGGATAAGCAGACTCAGAGGCTGAGCGCAGAGCCTGACATAGGGCTCAATTTCATGACCCTGAGATTATTACCTGAGCCCCAAAATCAAGAGTCGGACACTCAACTGACAGAACCACCCAGGCACCCCAGAACTCCTGTTTCCTAACTTAAGGTTTACAGGCCTCAGTTTCTGCATCTGTAGGTTGGGGATTATACCTACTCCACAGGGTTGTTACGAGTGCTAAACAAACCCACATCTATAATTTTGGAGCAATGTCTGGCATTAAGTAAAGTGAATTTGATAGTAAACACATATTGATCTACTATTCCATTTGGATTTCTAATTAGACTTTATTTATTTATCCACCCTTCTCTTAACCCCTGCATAGATCTACTCATTCTTTACACTTAGTGTCCCAAGCACATGCTATACTCATCCACTTCTCCACACTTTTGCTTATGATATGTCTCCATCAAAATGCCTTTTTTTTTTTTTTTCCATTCCTTTTTGGCCACTTAAATCTTACTCATCATTCCGGAACAAATTCAAGTCACTTCATGAAGCCTTCCCCAGTGACTTCCATGTTCTCTTTCTCTGATCTGTTTCACTTATTAGGCATTAATTTAATTAAGGGCATTACTTTAATTAAGGGCATTACTAAATCATATTTGAAATTCTTTATCATTCTAGGTCTATTTCTTGTATTTAAATCTCTCACCTTGGAAACATTATAGACTCAGGGGCACCTGACTGGCTAGGGGTGCCTGGCTGGCTCAGTTGGTAGAGCGTACAACTCTTGATCTCGGGGCTGAGTTTGAGCCCCACATCGGGTATAGAGATTACTTAAAAATAAAAAATTAAAAAAAACAACATTAAAGACTTTTTGGGGAAGTGACCATATATCAATATTTTTCTTTCTCTAGAGTCATTTCCTAACATAATAGTTGCTCAAATAGTACTATATAACTTAATTTATATGTAAATAATCTTCTAACTGGTTACCTGTTTCTGGTCTCTCTCCAATCTAACACCTTTGTAGAGAGACCCAAAAAAGTCTCTCTAGATATCAGTTGTCCTTTGGGTCCACAATTGCCCCTGCTTGAGAAGCACTGACAAATACTCTGTTGTTTGGACTACTGTATTCCACATTCCTTTCAATATTTAGGATCAAGACATAGCAGTAATTTTGAATAAGAAACTTATTCTAAGTGCTACTCTTGTCAATGTCATCCTTCCTATTCATAAGCTTATGTTGATTCCCCATAACATTGAGAGTAAACATCAAGTTTTAAAGCCAGACATTCAAAATATCCTACAACTTTGACCTTATCTAGCTCTCTATATCTTTTTTTAACTACTGTTATCCCAGACAAGGTTTTTTTTCTTGCTCAACTTATAAAAATGCTTCTTCTTATTTATGTGCCATTGATCATGTACCAACTACCTACACAATTTCTTTTCTTTATTTTCCAATGATCTAATCCCTCTCTTTTTTATTATTAAGACTTACCATACTGTTTCTGCTCACAAGGTCTTTCTTTCTTAATGCCAATAAGAGTTTTAATGTCTTTACAACTCATTTGATGCTTAGCCTCATTACCATCATCATCTTTATTATCAAGATATTCATTGAGCACTAATACATGCCAGAAACTGATAAAACACTTCAGGTTGTATCATATAATTGTATTTCCCATCCTGTATCTACCTTGTATTTAAACTTGACTCTAGGTGTCTTAAAGTCAGAGGTCATATTTTACACTTTCAGAATTACCAAATGTCGAACATGTTTTAGGTTTTCAATTGTAATTGAAATTGTAGTTACTGTTGTAATTAATGATCATATATTCATATTTATTTAATGGATGTTTATTAATTGAAAACATTTATGATTCTCCCATTCATAAAGTAGTAAGTCCCTTCATGTGTTTATAAAATGTTTATAAAATGCCTTAAAGAAGATCAAATTATAGTCATTGAAATTTTTGTCACAAAATTAATTTCTTCATACATGCATGTGTTCATCAAATACAGTATATTTGGTGTCTACTATGTGTGGTAGTTATGTGTAGATCTGTGAAGAACATGTGCATAAACAGTCACAAATAGTTACAGACTAATTTGTGATGATGGTCAACTGAACCAGGTTTAATGTGACTCAGTACAATTGAAGGGAAATAGGAGGGTTAGCTTTGGAAGACTTGCAGAAACTGAGGATGTGTGAGCAGAAAAATAGAGTCCAAAATTGTCTTAGGAAAGAAGATATTTTAGCTCGCAATGTGTAAAGGCAGGAAATATTGACAAGGCATAAGATATTTGATGACAAAATATGTTACCCCAAAATATGCCACTTTGACATAAAAGTTATCTTGAGCTAAAGGCACTTTAAAAAGCAGCAGATGCAAGAAGGGGCACTCTGACCCTTCCTGTTTTTCTTCTTGAAAGCAGGAGATAAAACTCCCATATGGAGGCACCTGGGGGGCACAGTCGGTTGGATGTCTGACTCTTGGTTTCAGCTGGGTTCTTGATCTTCGGTCGTGGGATCCAGCCCTGTTTGGGCTCTGTGGTCAGTGGGGAGCCTGCTTGGGACTCTCCTGGTCCCTCTGCCCCTCCTCTCCCCTCCCCCCCCCACACTCGCACTCTCTCTTCTCTCTCTAATAGAAATAAATAAATCTTAAAAACACAACAAAACAAACAAAAAAAAACAACTCCCATATGGAAGATGTCCTCCTTATACTGGGAAGGCAGTAACATTCTTACCATCAAGGATAGGAATGGGAAGCCCAGAGAAATTTGTACAAACAGACGTTGTAGAAATAATTCTTAACTTCCTTTACCCTCCCCACGGTTTAGCTGCTTTTTTTACAACTGCCTCTGCTTGTTCAATTCAATGTAAAAGCATTTAGGTTTTGCCATTTCTTTGGGTCTCCAGATCCTTCTGAGGGCTCCTGTGTCACATAAAAATTATATTACATAAATCTGTTCTTTTTCTCCTGTTAATTTGTTCTATGTCAATTTAATTCTCAGCCCCAGCCAAAGACTCTAAGAGGGTAGAGATAAAACTTTGCCTCCTTTCCAGTAAAGAACTAAAGAAAAAAAAATTGTGATTAGGACATAAATAAGAGAAAAAAGGAGAGATTTAAGTTAGGAGAAATTACGTGAAATGATTTTGTAAAGGGTCTTTTAGGCAGGGCAACAGTATGGACTTTTATATTGGAGAAATAGCATTTTTAGATTTATATTTTAGAAAGATAGTATCTGATATTTTTCATTATGAAGATGAATGTACCTATTATAAAATTTTGTTTAGGCAGAGGTATTGTTCAATTAATGCCCTTATTTGTTAATTTATTTAGAAATGTGATTTTACAGTCTTCAAAGCATAATCAAGTTCAGAATTTCTTGTATGCCCTTTGGTGTAAATTTGATACTGTTAGATGTGTTTCTCTCTTGAAGAATCCTTTTGCTCCATGTAGATATAAACCATTATGTAGTATCAACAATGCATTTTTCAAAATTCACTTTTCAAGAGTAAGATGCCAGCTTTAATTAAATTAGTTTTTCACAGATGGGATGTCCAGGCTTTAAATTACCAGCTGGTGAGCAGTAAGCATTTGGCTCAATGTATGGATGAACTCAGGTCTCCTGAAACCATGTGGTTAATCCCCAAAGATTTTATTTATTCTTTTCAGCAAAAAACAACCAAAACAAAACAAAACAAAAATTCATTCCCAAATTCCTCATAACTTGAACCTACTAGAATACTTTATTTATTTATTTATTTATTTTTGCTGGATTTCAAAATAGCACCCATTTTGTGTGGGTCTGTAGATCAAACCTTATATTCTTAAGGTATTACTGGGTTTCTCAACCTGGGTTAGATCATCTTGAGCCAGGTAATTCTTTATTGTAGGGTAGGTCCTATGCGTTGTGGAATGTTTAACAGCATCCCTGGTCTCTACTCAGTAGATCTCAGTAGAACCTCCCTAGTAGTTGATGTAGAAATGGTGGGACCATTCCCACCAATGGTCCCACCAATGGTGGACCATTCAGAGTGAATGGTCAAGAAAGAATTCTTGAGATTCCATGCAAGAAGGTCATTTTATTAAAGCATGGGGACAGGACCCATGGCTAGAAAGAGCTGCACTGGGATTATGAGTGACTGATTATATCCTTCTAAGTGGGTAGGGGAGTAGGGATAGCATAAGTCTCTAAGGAATTTTAGAAGCAAGGTTTCCAGGACCTTGAGGGGGCTAGCTATTGTTAAGAAAAGGTCATTTATTACTGTCTAATAAAACCTTAGTCAAGAGACCCTTCAGATGTGTATCAGTGGGCCGTATGCTTAGAGGATGATTGCTAATATGTATTTAGTGGGGGAAGTGGGGGGGTAGGGTGTGTAGAGATAAAGGAAGTTTCTAAAGGAATTTTTTTTTAATTCAATTAATTAACATAGTGTATTATTAGTTTCAGAGGTAGAGTTCAGTGATTCATCAGTCTTATATAACACCCAGTGCTCATTACATCACGTGCCCTCCTTAATGTCCATTCACCCAGTTACCCCATCCCTGCTCCCCCCCCCCCAGCAACCCTCGGTTTGTTTCCTATGAATAAGAGTCTCTTATGGTTTGTCTCCCTCTCTGATTTCATCTTGTTTTATTTTTCCCTCCCTTCCCCATGCTCCTCTGTTTTGTTTCTTAAATTCCACATATGAGTGAAATCATATCTTTGTCTTTCTTTGATTGACTTATCTCACTTAGCATAATACCCTCTAGTTCCATCCATGTTGTTCCAAATGGCAAGATTTCTTTCTTTTTTTTTTTGATGGCTGAGTAATATTCCATTGTGTATATATATATATATATATATATATATATATATATATATATACACACATATACATATACATATATATCATCTTCTTTATCCATTCATCTGTTGATGGACATCTGGGCTCTTTCCACAGTTTGGCTATTGTGGACATTGCTGCTATGAACACTGGGGTGCATGTGTGCCTTCTCTTGACTACATCTGTATCTTTGGGATAAATACCCAGTAGTGTAATTGCTGGGTCGTAGGGTAGCTCTATTTTTAACTTTTTGAGGAACCTCCATACTGTTTTTCAGAGTGGCTGCACCAGCTTGCATTCCCACCAACAATGTAAGAGAGGTCCCCTTTCTCCCCATCCTCGCCAACATCTGTTGTTTCCTGACTTGTTAATTTTAGCTTTTCTGACTGGTTTGAGGTGGTATCTCATTGTGGTTTTGATTTGTATTCTCTGATGCCAAGTGATGTTGAACACTTTTTCATGTGTCTGTTAGCCATTTATATGTCTTGTTTGGTGAAATATCTGTTCATGTCTTCTGCCCATTTCTTGATTGGATTACTTGTTCTTTGGCTGTTGAGTTTGATAAGTTCTTTATAGATTTTGGATACTAGCCCTTTATCTGCTAAGACATTTGCAAATATCTTCTCCCATTCTGTCTATTGTCTTTCGGTTTTGTTGGCTGTTTCCTTTGCTGTGCAAAAGCTTTTTATCTTGATGAAGTCCCAAAAGTTCATTTTTGCCTTTGTTTCCCTTCCTTTGGAGAAGTGTCTAGCAAGAAGTTGCTGTGGCCGGGTTTGAAGAGGTTGCTGCCTGTGTTCTCCTCTAGGATTTTGATGGATTCCTGTCTCACATTTAGGTCTTTCATCCATTTTGAGTCTATTTTTGTGTATGGTGTAAAAGAATGTTCCAGTTTCATTTTTCTGCATGTGGCTGTGGCTGTCCAATTTTCCCAATACCATTTGTTGAAGAGATTTTTTCCATTGGATAGTCTTTCCTGCTTTGTCGAAGATTAGTTAACCATAGAGTTGTGGGTCCGTTTCTGGGCTCTCTATTCTGTTCCCTTGATCTATGTGTCTGTTTTTGTGCCAGTACCGTACTGTCTTGATGATTACAGCTCCGTAATAGAGCTTGAAGTCAGGCATTGTGATGCCCCCAGCTTTGGTTTTCTTTTTCATCATTCCTCTGGCTATTAAGAGTCTTTTCTGGTTCCATAAAATTTTAGGATTGTTTGTTCTAGCTCTGTGAAAAATACTGATGGTATTTTGATAGGGATTGCATTGAATGTATAGATTACTCTCATTAGCATAGACATTTTAACAATATTTGTTCTTCCAATCCATGAGCATGGAATATTTTTCCATTTCTTTGTGTCTTCCTCAATTTCTTTCATGAGTGTTCTATAGTTTTCAGAGTACAGATCCTTTGCCTCTTTGGTTAGGTTTATTCCTAGGTATCTTTTGGTTTATGGTGCAATTGTAAATGGGATCGATTCTGTAATTTCTCCTTCTTCTGTCTCATTGTTAGTGAATAGAAATGCCACTGATTTCTGCACATTGATTTTATATCTTGCCACTTTGCTGAATTCCAGTATGAGTTCTAGAAATTTTGGGGTGGAGTCTTTTGGGTTTTCCACATAGAGTATCATGTCATCTGTGAAGAGTGAGAGTTTGACTTTTTCTTTGCCAATTCGGGTGCCTCTGATTTCTTTTTGTTGTCTGATTGCTGAGGCTAATGATGGGGTTTTGGAATAATGGTGAGGTTCGGTGGGGTAAGGTCTAGAGCTGACCACCAAGAAAGAATTCTTGAGAAGTCTTCGGTGTAAAATGTTGGTTTACTAAAGCAGGGGATCAGAATCCATGGGCAGAAAGACTGTTGCACTGGGGTGTGAGGGGTGGCTGATTATATACTATGGAGTTGGGGGAGGTAAGGAAAAAAGGAGGTTTCAAAAGAATTTTCATTTGTTCAAGAAGACTCACAGGATACCAGAGTCCTTGCCATTGTCAAGTTAAGGTTGGTTTTCCCTCTAGCAAGGCATTAACATGAAGATAGCTGGGAGCTTCCTGGAGGAACATTACACTCTGCCCACTTTAAGTATCTGTCAATGGGCTTCAGGTTATAAGGACATTTAATTGTATCTACATTTCCTTCTGGAAGCTAGGTTATTAAGAGAAATGCTTTGTTCTTGTAAATTGCTAAGACATTTGTAAACTGAGGGAGACTCATGTCTTGCAGGATTGTGATCTCTGTAAGTTAACTGTTTTTCCTTTCCTTAGCTTTAGGGCAGCCAGGAGTGTATGAGGAATGTCACATATATCCCATCTGGGGTTGGGGAGGGGTTTTGGGGTGTCAGCTTCTGCTTTGTCCTCACCTTGCCTTCTGTTCCCGAAACACTAGGACTTTTAGTACTCTGTTGAAAACAGTGGTGGTAGTGGACATCCCTGCCATGTTCCTGACTTTAGGGGAAAAGCTCTCAGCTTTTCCTGGTTGAGTATGATATTTGCTGTGGGCTTTTCAGATATGGCTTTTATGATATTGATGTATGTTCTCTCTATCCCTAAAGGAATTTTTATATGTTAATGTAGACTCACAGGATCCTGGGGAGTTGCTATAATGTTAAGCTAAGATTGCCTTTTGTTCTTAACAAAGTATTAACATAGAGGCAGTTGACTTCTTAGAGGAAGGTTACTCTGCCAGTCTCAATGTTACAGGATTTTTTTCCTTCTGTGCTCACAGTTCTTGGTCATGCAGCTTTGAAGAAACAATAGGTAGACCAGGTGAAGAGTGGTGGGCAGCAAAGAAAGTTTATTGTGCAATAGTAAAGTTACTGAGTGACAGTACAAAGCTCTGGAAGAGGGAGGGGACCCAAAAGGCTTGTTACTGGAGTTTCTAAGACTAGGGGTTTTAGGACTTGTTGGTGGGCTGTTTTAATCTGATTAACTCTCCATGTGCCTGTCACCCAATCAGGTTTTTGTCATCTACCTATCACATGGGAAAGGGTGGAGGGCTCTTTCCAGGGTGGTGTAAAATCCTTTTAAGGGTGGTTTCCTCTGGAGGAGGGGGTGGGAGAGGTAGGGGGTTGGGGAGGTTGAGGGGTGCGGGGGCGGGGAGGGCTTGTTCCGGCCTGCCTTTCTTCCAACTATCCTTCATCATCAAGGACTTGTCAATGACCTGTAAGTTGTAAGGAAATTAATTTTTTTTTTTTTTGCCTTTGTTCCCCACATCAGTAGTGACACCCAAAAAGATCAGATATTAATTGTCCTTAGGGACCAGAATTGCCCCTGCTTGAAAACTGATCTCATAAAGACGTTTCATTGTTTGCAATACTTTATTCCACATTTCTTTGAATCTTTAGGATCAAAACTAGCAGTAATTTTGAATATGGAAACCAGCTGAGCAGAAGACTAGAAGGGAAGAAAAATAATTTTCCCTCCACCCTTCTAAGTTTTGTGGCTGAAACCCCCGTGTAATAAAAGATTAATAAGAGAAAAAACAACAACAACAAAAACAAAACAGAAATTTAATAATATGTACATGTCATGATACAGGCGAGATACCCAGGAAAACTGAGTGTAAAACTCCATAAGATTGGCCCCAACCACGACCTTAAATACCATCCTCAGCTAAAGAGAAAAGAAAGATGGTGGGGGTGGTGGGGGGGGTGGGAGGGTAGTTATGGGAGGTTATCAGGGAAAGCACTGTAACAAGGGTAAGGTTTGTTATACAGATTTAAGTCTGTGCCTTCTCCTTTGATGAGAGTTTCTTATGATTTAGAGTCTTCCTCTACAGGGAGGAAGACACTCTTACAAATGGAGATTTCCTTTGTAAATGTAAATTTCCCTTACCAAAGAATAACTTCTGCTCTGTTTTTTAGAGCTTCACCAGTCTCTGCAGTTTCTTAAGAATAAACAGCTCAAAATAATCCTGTCAAAGAAGCATATTTTAGGTGAATATTCGGCTACATTCCAGGCTTAAATCAGCCCTCTTACATGATTTCAGGAAAAATTTAAGTACTAGTATCAGTTTAAGGTCTGAATTCCTGAAAGTTAAGAATCTCATTATTTTAGCTTGCTTTTTGTACTGTGTCCTGCTTTTTCTGTTTTGTCGTTCAGTTTCTCTGATTCCTGAATCATCCCACAAGATTGGAAGTGGCTTCACATATCAATAATTTGATTAAAAAAATAGTAGTAACTTTGATCAGTATGAAAACAAATGTGTTATGTATTAAAAGTTGTAAAAACTTCATCTGTGGCCTACAGGAATGAAAGAATAAAAAAAAAAGCTTTGATGTTCTTTAAGTTTTACAGTGACCTAAGAATAAACCTAATTGGCAAAATCACTACTCTTGCAGACATAGGGATGAAATCTAAAATATTACTGAGAAAAATTAACTTGGTACAATTTAAATATTATAAAAAGGGTAACATCAATGTATAAATATATTTCAGTTTTTTCCCAGACAAATAATTACATGAAGACTAAGAACTTTTAATAAAAATCCCTTAAACTCAACCTCTGTTTCTTTTTCTAAAAGTGACTTAAAACAAATTCTTGAAACTTAATGTGGCCACATGCTGTGTAATTATCTTCAAATCACCTACACAGCCTAGTTGGTCTCTCTTTTAAATGTAAATGAAAGTCCAAGCAAAAGGTCTTTTCTTTTGAAAATCTTTCTTCCAGCAGTAGACCCTGTTTGTGGTGAGTATTCTTCTAGAAAAGAAAGTAAAGACAGGGTTGGATTCTAGAAATCTTCAGGGAAGAAAGCTGTGTGACACACTCAGACCCTCAGAGTTGACATAAATATTATTTTAAAGGGGAAACATTTGTGCTACAGAAGTTTCAGAAAGAAAACTTACCTGATTGAAGTAGAGCCTTGGGAAAATACAACTGCCATTAACCCCCCTCCCAGGGAATTTCCTTAAAATTCAGCTGCCTTGGAAACAAACTGTTCATCCCCATTAGTGCTCCAAAAACCCAAGAGATTCTTCATACTCTCCCTTCAAAGTTGTAAAACCCATACTCCTCTTTTGTTAAGTTGATATATATATATAAATCTTTACTTAGAGCTCTTCCAGAAGTTATTCATTGTAGAGCAACTCCCCTGTGCATGTGTACAGAAACGCTGTCTTTCCTCTTGTTTATGTCTATTGTTAATGAATCTGCAGACCCCCAACTACTGGACCCAAGTGGAAAGAGGAAAAAGTTTTCCTTCCCACAGAGTTATGTAGATGCTTTGGCTTTGTTAGTCCAGTAATGGGAAACTTCAATAGATTGTAATTCTATCTGTAACAAACTACCTTCTCTTTGCAGATAGCTGAATTTGATTTACAATGTTAACTGTAGATCACCAGCACTGATACCATTCCTTTCATTGTGTAAAGGAAGTGAGACCCCAACAGTTTTAAGTGATGCATGACTGGATTAGAAGAGTTGGAATGTACACTGAGTCCTTCTGAATGTTAGCATAACTAGGGTTTCAATCCAGCCAATCAAATCACACTTGGATTGCGGGTGGAGGACAGAGGGATGTGCTGGGATCAGGAGACTTTCCCAGTAGAGCACTATTTCCATTTTAACAATGAAGGCATAGAATAAGACTTCTCACCCCTATTGATGATAAAGTTTGGAAACCAAAAAGAATATGAATGAATGAATAAAAGAATGAATGAATGTCTTTCATTAATAGAAATAGCACTGTATTAATGACTTTCAGACCTACCTGCCATCGTCCCAGAATACAGGCTAATAAGGGGAATTGAAGGTATAGTCGAAAAATTTGTACCCAGTTTATACTGAAATTTGTACCAATTTAAGAAATATTTTACATGAATTATTTATGATGGCTTCTGGGGAGAATTTTTATTCACTTATTCCTTTCCATTTTATTAGAGCAACACATTTTAAATAAGCCCATGAAGCTAATCTAGCCGGCTTCCCTGTGACTGAATACTTGTAATTCATCATGTTACCCGTTTTATAATGTTTGTCGATATGATGAACCATGTAAGAGTAATTACCATATCAATTTTATTTGTCCAGTCTCAGTTTATTTGACCCTTTCCAAATAAATTCTCATATTTACAGTCATTTCAACAGGGACAACTAAAATGTACTTCTGCACTAAGTAAAACTAATGGCCCCTAATGTGTCTCAGAGATCCTCTTTTCCTCTAGTAATGTATTAGGATATTAATGCAAATTCTTTTTTCTTTTTCCCCTACTAAAACATTTTATTTGAATTTTCTAAAGTCAAACCTGGCATATTTGAACGGAGGAATAGACTATATGCCAAGTAGAATTCTGATGTGAGTTTCATGGAGTAAGTCTATATAGAAATCTGTGTGTGAACAGATTGGCAGCAAAATATACCACTCCATATCAGTGCTGTCACTTTTTCATGGTTCCTGAATCAGTGGTTTTTGGCATCTTAATGACTGGTTCTGTCCACGAGGTTAGTTTGACAGTATTATCAATCCAACTATTAAGAGTACCAAAAACACTGCATCTAATTCCTTTCTAATATTTTATTTCCTCCTTTGGGTTTTATAAATGAAACTCATTATTATTGAAGTAATTTAATTTCCAAAGGAAGCCCATTGTTATTTTATAAGCTTTCTCCATATTAACAAAACAAAGGACATTGAAAATTTTGTGGTAACATTTGAAAAAAATTTAAATATTAAAAGAATATTTTAAAAATATTAAATATTAAAATATTATGGTGAATGAGTTTGTTTTGTTCTTATTAGATATTTTTTTGTAAAAAATCTACTGACAAATAGAAGAGGTATTTTTCTCCTCCTTTTCTCTCGCACATTCAAAGTATTATAATAAGGAACAAGATAATCATCTTTTCGATCTTATATTGATAATGCACTGGAAAAAGAATAACCTTTTTATCATCTGCAAGCATCAGCTCCTCAGCATGAGAAAAGTCCTAGAAAGAACACCACATGGGTTGTCAGTGGGGCTGTTTATAATTCAGCAGTTTTCTGTACACGTTATTGATGGTATCATTTTAACCAATAAGTAGTTGCTCCTGTGTGCTTTACCAAAGTAAGGATGGGCATAGGAAGAATTTACTGAACTCTTTATTTTATTTTATTTTATTTTATTTTTTTAAAGATTTTATTTATTACTTATTTGACAGAGAGAGACACAGTGAAAGAGGGAACACAAGTGGGGGGGAGTTGGAGAGGTAGAAGCAGGCTCCCCGCTGAGCAAGGAGCCTGATGCGGGACTCGATTCCAGGACCCTGGGATCATGACCTGAGCCAAAGACAGAGGCTTAACGACTGAGCCACCCAGGCACCCCGAGTTTACTGAACTCTTTAAAATGTCTTGCCTATCAGGCCAGATCCTCGTTGCCAGGCAGTAGGATCCCTGAACTTAATGTTGAGTTTATTTTTCTCTTAGCCTCCCGTTGGTTGTGTAAGGAAGGAAAAGTAATTTTCTCTCTACTCTTTTGAGTTCCTGACTGAGCATCCTGTAATGAAAGACAGATTAACATGAGAAAAACAAATAGAAGTTTATATATATATTTCTTGTATACTTGGGAGCTATCCGGGGAAAATGAAGAACTCAAAGCAGTGGCTTAGAATTCCAGATTATAGAGCATCTTTAAGAACCATAAAATTTGTGGAGAAATGACAGAATGAAGGAAAGCAGTTTAGGCTTCTAAGGGTGACAAATTTGGGAAGGTAAAGTAATGGTAGCTAAAAGCTTAGTAAAGTTTGTTATGTAGATTCTTTTAGTGCCTTCTTCAAGCTGATAGGGCCTAAAGTTGTCTCTAGTGATTAATTTTTATTCCTCCTGGTGGGAGAGGGGAGTGAGGATACTTTTGAAAATTTATATTCTGCTTTTAGGCAAATAAGAGGAGGGCAGAGAGCTTTTCTTGTATCTGCATCTTCTCAATTGCTATCAGCTCAAAATAATTCTTATGCCAAAGTGGCATATTTTGGGGTGGCAAATTCTACTGTCCTTCAGTTGATACCAGGACATGGGCAAATATCTCCTCAGCTGGGATAGGTATGAAATTGCTTGTCACAGATTCCTAATAAAATTATTTTTTTAAAGATTTAATTTATTTATTTGACAGAGAGAGAAATAGCAAGATCTGGAATACAAGCAGGGGGAGAGGGAGAGGGAGAAGCAGGCTTCCCACCAATCAGGGAGCCCGATGCGGGGCTTGATCCCAGGACCCTGGGATCATGACCTGAGCCGAAGGCAGATGCTTAATGACTGAGCCACCCAGGTGCCCCTCCTAATAAATTTTTATCAGATTTGTAATCTGTGTCTTCCCTTAAAGCATGTTTTTGTTGAGTTTTTAAGATGATTTCAGATTAGGTGATACATACATGGACTTCCAGCAATATCTAATTTTTTTTAAAATTCAGCTTCTGATCCCAGGGTCTTGGAATCGAGTCCTGCATCAGGCTCCTTGCTCAGCGGGGAGCCTGCTTCTCCCTCTGCCTGCTGTTCCCCCTGCTTGTGCTCTCTCTGTCTCTGACAAATAAATAAATAAAATCTTAAAAAAAAAGTTTTAAAAATTCAGCTTCTCATTTGTCAATATGTGTGGAGTAAACATTACTATTACAGAATATTTGCTGCCTTTTGGGGGCAAAAGATTACACTTTCCTTACCCCATTGATGTCAAGCTTGGTTAACAAAATACGTGTGGCAGCTTTTATTGCCAATGTGTGATCAAGGTCTGCCACAATAACCAGTAATGTTCCACCTAGAGACTGCTCTGTCAGTATCAGTTCCAGAATTAAGATGCCCCAAGAAGGAAATAGGTTTCAATAAAGAATAAACCTTTGTTGTATGCTACTAAAATTCAGTGATATTTATTATCACATCACAACCTAGCTTATGCTGATATACTGTACTTTATGGAGATTTGAGGAGAAGTAAAGGCAACCTTATTTGACAATAACTACTATCTACCAATTAAATAAGTTATCATTAAGGGGAATACTTAAAGTAATATGCATAATCAAAATTGGGTGAAATGTATTTGCCATCCAGAATAAGTATTTTCCTTTTTTCAGATCTCAGAATTTAGTCAAAATTAGCTTTTCTTTCCCTAAAACTAAATGTCACTGTCTGCCTTATAATTTTCCAGCTATTCCTTTTTATTTTATGCCAAGGCCTGTGGACATCCTAGTTCAGAGCAGTTACAGTTATTTGAGTATGGCAGAGGAAAGAAAAGCAAAATGTATTTCTTCAGCATATTGTGTCTGGTGTTCTTAGACAAAGTGAGGAGCACAAATGCCTATCAGAGTATCAAAAAATACCTACCAGATACACAAAAGAGACAACCACCCAGCATACATATCAGTGAGCTGTGGATAAAGCTCTCAGTGGCAAGATGTAAGAAAAGGTTTTCCTGCTCATAATAACAGGAACATTTTCATTAGACTCTCAATTGATGCTCAAGCCCAAGGAGTTTCGGGTGTGATCGAAGCCAGGCCAGATTTAGCAGAAATACGTGGAGGTGCTCACAAATCAACTTGTATTAACTTTATAGGGCAACATGGATAGCCCTGGTCTGGGATTATACATTTTGTCTCAGTGGGACAAACAAAATATACAATATAGTGTTGTTCTTCTTTCCATCATAGAAGGAACTTTGATTACAAATGTCAGAAGCCCATCCTCATTAAGTTGAACTAAAAGAATTTATTGACATTTTAATAGGGATTTTAAATGGTGAAGTCATCTCACACAGACATTCAAGGGCAATGTTTTGGTAATGACTAGGTTCAGGAGTTTGCAAGTTGTCAGAGGTCATGTTTATTTTTCCCTTCAGGTCTTCTTATCTTTGTGTTGGTTTCCTTCTCAAACAAGTTCTCACAACATGGTAGGAAAGATGGCCCCTGGAAACCCCAAATGTAAATCAGTCATGTGACTTGAGATTCCAGAGAAGACAATATCCCTTTTCCAAAATAGATAGTCACGGGAGAGCCTCTGATTGAGTCCTTTTGGGTCATGTGCTATTTGCTGTGGCTTACAGTGCTCTGATTAGCCAGGTTGGCATCATGGGCCACACATGCAGTAGTCAGTAATGAGAGAGGGGAGAGTCTCAGCCAAACTCAATGCGATGGGTTTCCCACAAGAAAAAGTGTTCTGTTATGAGAAGAAGGGAGGAAGAAAGAATACGTCAGGGAGAGAAAAACAGCGGCTAGACTGAAACACTACTTATGTCTCCTTTGGATGGCAACCTGCTGGCCAGATGGAACCTGATCCCTTGAGTTGCAGTTTGTCTCTGCTGTGGAGCTCAAGTTGTCATTAATAGCATGGGAATTCTAGTCACTGAAGCAGAGACATTATTGAATGTCATCTTATGAATGATCACAACCTGTTAGTAAGGCGAAATTGAGTTTATTGTTTTTCTTGGTAAGAGAAAATAAAACTTCCAAAGCTTTGGTAGTGTCTCAGAGGGGAGAACGAAGGGCTGAAATTCACTGTTAGAAACTAAGGTGTGTCTTTCAATGTTAGTGTTGGGGGGATGAAGAAGGCTTTATTAAAACTGGGTAAGTTCTAACATGATATAACATGATATAACAATTTAGAATTGGTAGGAACTTCAAGGCAAGGATTTAAAAGCAAGAGTTTAGGGCATAACTGTCTATTAATGCATTCTCTTGAAGAGTTGATGGATATTTCAGGAAGTTTCTGTAATTAGCAACCAAGTGATTTGCCTGGGCAAAGACTTATAGAATAGTAATTTATGCTAATGAGGACATGGGAATAATAAAGTCATGTTAAAGTAGACAGTTAGCTCTGTGGGAGGAGGTGGTTTTGTTCCTCATTGTCCAAGCTATATGTAGGAATAGATGATTTTATTTCTCAATATCTTTTAGCCTAAAAAAATGACCTAGTATAATTATATAAAAATAATTTAAAAATCACTTAAACATTCAAGATGAGAAAAATAAGTTAACCTATCTAACATGTATTAAAATATAAATGACAAAAAATTAAAAGAAACTTTTAAAGGAAAATGTCTTAAAAAATTGAAATTGAATAAACAAATGTCTTCAGTTAGTGTTTGCTCAGCTATTTTATTTTTTTTATTTTTATTTATTTTTATTTTTTTTTTAAAGATTTTATTTATTTATTTGATAGAGATAGAGAGAGGGAGAGCACAAGCAGGGGGAGTGGCAGGCAGAGGGAGAGGAAGAGGCAGGCTCCCCACTGAGGAAGGAGCCCGACGTGGGGCTCGATCCCAGGACTCTGGGATCATGACCTGAGCCGAAGGCAGCCGCTTAACTGACTGAGCCACCCAGGCACCCCTGCTCAGCTATTTTAAATGAACATGATTTTTGTTTGTTTGTTTGGTTTTGGAGAGGGGCGGTGGAAGGGGTAGAGGCAGAGTGAGAAGGAGAAAGAGAATCTCCACACCCAGTACAGAGCCCAACGCGGGGCTCCATCGCATGACCCTGAGTTCATGACCTGAGCCAAAACCAAAAGTCGGATACTTAACCAACTAACTGAGCTACCCAGGTGCCCCTAAATGAAGATGATTTTAATATTGAACTTAGTACTGAAATTCATATATCCTTTATTATTGAGAAGACATGTTTTGAACTCACTTGGATGTTTCCCCTTGTTTTTGGAGAGGCCTGTCTCTTTTATTGCTCTTATCTTTCTGAAGCAGCTTCTACCCTAGAGCTCTATTCCTTGGTATTATTGAGAACATCCTCCTTCAGTTTTTCTCTCTGGCATTCCTCTGCTCTTTGGGCTGGAGAAGGCATTAGCCTAGCTCTCCTCATTCCTATTATTTCCTCTTGCCCCATACAATAGTGTATGAGATACCTGGTAACCTGGATTACCTAACTTAGATTTTAAAGGGTCTGATAATTTAGGGCCATAACTATTTTTGATACTCTTATTAATCTCCTTATAGGTATGCTATTATTTTGAAACTCTGAGAATAGGATTCAGTTGATGAGTAGATATAAAATGCTCTATAAATCCAAATTGCAGCATAGATTTTCAGAGAATGGAAGTATAACTATGGTGTAAAATATACAAAACCACAGTGTAAATAGAGGTAACTTCATTGGGAATAAATTGCATCTTATAATATTTTAACTGTCTTTTAAGTGAGCCAACTGTTATTCTCATTATCATCTCTCTGTATTTTTTCCTTCCCCTGTCATCCTTTTCCCAGACTCTGGGTCCTCTTGCTTAGGCTTACCTATCATCATGTCCACACTGCCATGACAGCAGCAGGTCAAAATAAACAAGGAATGGGGTGCTCCTCCCAGGGAGCTATTGTCCCTGACTGGAATTTCAGCTGTAACAGATGCATTGACATTCAATGAGCCACTTGGGAAGGCTCCAGTCCTTCCCTGTATCTGAGGAGTGCTACCATCCACCCTCCCTGAGGAGTTAGTACGCATAGAACACAACACACTTCTCTTCACACTTAAGTAAATAACACTACAACTTTTGACCTCTAAGAGGGAAAACTCATTGTCTACAGTGCATGAGAGTCTCATGCAGGAAGTCACTGAGGAAAGCTTGAACAATTTAGATTCAAGTGTCATTTAGAGTGTACCTATTGCCTGAAAATGGAGTTTCCCCTTCCCTCAGTAAATGCACAGCACAGATGTATGCTCCCAAACACACAGAGATGAAGAGAGAGAAAGGAAAAGAAAGCCAACAGCTCATGCATGAAAGCATTTTCTGCAAAGTAAAACATGGTAAGATTGGATCTACAAAGAAGGTACCTGTTAAAGCAAAATGGCTTGCTGACAAAGATTTACAGATAAAGAAGACTTTATTCACAACTGTTGCAATAGGAGAGAGAGGATAGAACCCACAGGAGCTCAGCTCCACTGAAACAAAGTGCTAGAGAGTTTGTAGGAGATGAGATGGAGGGGTCATAGGCCATCTGTGTTTGTTAACTGTCCTTTCCCACAGGAAAACTAAACTTTCTTGTATCTTCATGACAGAGAGTAGTTTTACCAGTTGGAGCAAGGGTCTCACCCTCTTATGGAAACTGGGAGATAGGACTGCTTTCTTCATTGATGATTATATTTTAAAGAGATGGTTTACACATTCTTGAGAAAGACATTTCTGGGGTTGTAAAACTGACAAGAACTTGGAGACTATTTATATACATTTCAAAGGAGTAGAAAAGGTATTCATGTTTTCCAAAGTAAGTGCTGTAAGGAAAGGGAAGTCAGGGGCATAGAGGTAGGAAGAAGCCTGTCTAAAGTTTGGTCAATCTGGGGGAAAGATTAAGGCCATCTTAGTTACATTCTTGGAGCATACTTCCTACCTCCATCTATCAGCTTCTTCACAGAAAGAAATATCTGCCTTGACATCATTCTGGTTGTGATATGGTACACTTAACATATATGAAGGAGGCCGATGTCTATGGAGGTTGAATTGAAGCCATTGCTACCAGCTTGTCCTTTGTGGCCTTGTGGATGGCTCAAATTCCCTCTTTTAGCCGTTCATCACCTTGGGTTAATCTTTACTTTTACCTTGGCATTTTCTTCATCTTCTTCTTCTTCTTCTTCTTCTTTTTTTTTAAGATTTTATTTATTTATTTGAGAGACAGAAAGAAAGAGAAAAAGCATGAGCAGAGAGAGAAGCGGACTCTCCACTGAGCAAAGAGCCTGATGCGGGGCTTGATCCCAGGACCCCGGGATCATGACCTGAGCCAAAGGCAGATGCTTAACCAACTGAGCCACCCAGGTATCCCTTGGCATTCTCTTCTTATAAACAAACACACATTTGATTATATGTAAATTCGTGTATATACACATATATATTTATTACATATTATATATTTTTATGAATGAATGTATTTATTTATTTCCTGTGGAAAGAAGATCAAGAATGGCCTCCTAGACCATACTGCCTAGAGCATAAAGAAGATTAAAGGTGCACAGGAGGAAGGGAAAATAATATTTGCTACATTTTTACAATGAGTCAGGCACAGTCTTAAGTCCCCTATGGTTACTTATTCAATCCTTACAAGGACTGTATAAGGTAAGTATGATGGTCTTCACCTAAAAAAGAAGTGAACCTAGAAAACTGAAGTCACTTAAGGCCATGCAGCTAGTAAATGGCAGAGCTGAGATTCTGACCCGAGGCTGTAATGAGTCTGCTGCCTCCAGTTTTGATGTTTGACCACTGACAGATTTGAGGCACCACTCTGCACCTTTCCCTTTGCCCCACATCTGAGCAAGTCAATATAAAAGCAAAATCAAATCACACAAACATCTGGGCACAATACCTCTTAACCACAATAAATATCAAAACCACTTGCCTCTCCCTTTTCTCGAGCTGCTCCCAGCCAGCTTGGGTGCCTACCCTGCTCTACTTTAAAAAAAAAAAAAAAAAATTCCCATTATGTGAGTAATGAACTTTTATATACCCTCCTGGTGATGCATGATGTCATTAGTCTTGATATTTGAATTGATTTTGGGTGTTGGATTGATTTCTCCTTCTGCAGGCAGGGCAACCACAAAACAGAGGCAATGCAAAAAGGAAAGGGGAGGTGGGGCCACTGGACATACACATGACCACTTCATACTACACTGGCCAACATTCTACATGTACCTTAGCCACATACCACTGCCGTGCTATGAATAGTACTCAGGAAGAAAAAGTGTGTGTGGGGGGGAGGCTCATTTGAAATAGAACCTGTTAAAACATAATTTGCACTGATTCTGTATGTTAGAATTTTGGTTCATCCTTTCCGTGCACTTTTGGTTCTTACAATTATAAGCTGTAGCCCTTTAGGATACTGTGAACCAAAGTAAGCTTTATTGCAGGAAATCACTGTTTAAACAGTTGAAGGCCTGTTTCTTCCTTCTCTGTTCTGTTGTTATGAGTATAATGAATTTTTAACAAATAGAGGGCCTATTGCTGAGCTGGAAGACAAATGCTATGTTGCAATAGTAAAAGCAGAGCATCTCATGCGTCTTCTGAAAGATTTAGTCAAAGAATTGTCCCTGTGGGTAATGAACATCTGTTTTATTTAGCTTCCCCTTCTCCAATTCTCTGATAACAAAACTGATTTTCCTCTGAGGAAGCTGTTCCATATGTTTCAGCAAAGCTAAGGCCTTTAACTTCATAAAATCTGCCCCAAACACAGGGGTGGACATAGAACCCAGGCTTGAAGTCTAAAAATACATTATCCTCCTGAACCTAATGGTGTGTTTAGAAATGGGCACATGGCTAAATTCAGGCCAACCAGACTCCTCTTTGAGAATCTTCTGCTAGACCTTTAACGTGATGACGGGGTACCTGGGTGGCTCAGTTCATTAAGCGTCTGCCTTTGGCTCAAGTCATGATTCCAGAGTCCTGGGATCGAGCTCCACGTTGGGCTTCCTGCTCAGCATTGAGTCTGTTTCTTTCTCTTCCTCTGACCCTCTGCCTGCTTGTGCCCTCTCTTTCTTTCTCTCTCTCTCTCAAATAAATAAAAATCTTAAAAAAAAAAAATAGACCTTTAACATGATGGCATTTCTCACTGGTGTTGCAAGGCTGGTAGGGTGTGGCAAAAGGTTTGTCACAGGTGATTATTTTTTATACCTGAAGCTAGATTAATTGACCAACAGAAAAGGACACAGGCCTCTAAGATATAACCCCTGAAGCCAGTTATTTGTGGAAGTTTTAGTTAACATAAGCCAATTAAATTCCCCTTTTCTTCCTAAGCTAGTCTGAGTTGAGTTTCATTACTTGTGGTCAAAAGTTTATGTTGTTTCTGTATAAATATACTGTGTTATGAAAGATGTACTAGGTAAAAAGAGCAAATAATTTATTGTCCAAATCAGGACACTTTTTAAAGTGAAACTGGATATGATTCATACTTACACAGGGCAACAGGTTACCCTGGAACTGTCCCAGGCCAACCAGGACATGTGTTAACCCCAATAATTAGGTTTTACCATACCACATTGTATGTCTTCTAAGCCTTGTAGTAGCTTCCTCCATGCCCATAGGTTATTTATTTATTTATTTTTTAACATTTATAGGCAACTCTTTAATGAGTTTTATTTGGGAACAGAAAGGGGAGGTCGGCCAGGCACTTTTCGCTGTGGTTTTATGTAGTTAAGTCCTTCAAAGAACAAATAGTGAAATCAAGTCATTTCTCTTCCTGGAATTTTTCCTTCTTCTTCTTTTTCTTTGTTGTAAGTTTATACAGAAATGTATATGGGCATTATAAAAGAGAAGGGATATCCTATGAGGGAGGAAATCAGACAATAAATCCAAAAAAACTATGTAAATTAAAAATCCGAACTTGGGGGAGGGTGGGAAGCAAAACATTTTTCACAGAGTCGTTACACGCCATGCAACTGTCCTCAAAAGTGGGAATGGAAAAAAACAGATACTCAGCTGCGGAACGAAGCTGTGGTCTTGGCTTTATAGCTTTTATTGTCTTTGGAATTGGGCTGGGCATCAAGTGCCTTTTCCGGAATAGGCCAGAGAAGATAAGAGCAATTTGGCTTTTAAGGCTTTAGTCAGCCCCGTGGCCAGCACCTGTGGAGGGACACACTGTGGTGGGAGTACACCCATTCTTCCCAGTCCAATCGCAGCCCTGGGGCCCACTGGAGAGTGAAGATAACCAGATTTGCTTGTTTGGGGTCTGCTTGTTGATCATGTAGGTTCCTAGATCTCCACCTAATTTAACTGTTAAAACACCATTCCCAAACGAGACATCATAGTCTTCGAATGTGTAAGGTTTGTCTGCGAGGTCTTCAAAAAACTCTGCTAAGGAGTCCAGTGTCTTCTCTGCCGGGCTTTCATAGGCGGTCTCATCCAGAGAGCCAGGGTCGCCCAAAGTTCTCGCTGTTAGAGTCATCAAAGGGACACTCTGCTTTCCGACATTCACAATCGGATTGCGGCGGTGGAGGCTCAAGCTAGCGTGGCTGGGTACGCGGGTCGCTCCGGTCCCAGGGCGCAGGCCCCGGCGGCGATCGATCGAAGGGCTGGGCGTCCCTCCTTGGCCCCCGGGGCCGCAGCGTGGCTCAGGGCTGAGCTCGGGAGGCGCCGCGCGGGTGGGAGGCCGGCAGCCGTGCAGTCCCCCAGCGTCCACGTGCCGCTCACAGTCTGCCGCTGCTCCGCCCTCCGGCTCCGGGGACCGCACATAGTTTTGTAATACAACGTGTCAGAAAACAGCTCTGTGTGGCATACCCATGGGTGTGGTGGCAGGCACTTTATTTTAGCCTGACCAACGTTTCCTTGTTTCTTTCTCATTACCGGACCCTTCTTGGCTCTTGGTGTGACGGTGGGCTCAGGCACAAGGCATGAAATATAATTGCTCCAGGCAATCGTAGCAACTTAGTTCCCCCACATTAGTGAATGATCTTTAGAAAGCTTTTCACCTACTTACTGCCACTAGGATGTCAGGAGAAGTCTCTTGGTGACTTTTAGGAAAGTTTTTCTTTCCTGATAGGAGACACAAGAATATATGCCGTTCTGTCTCTGGATTCCTTACCCAACAACATTCCTGCTCTTGGTGCTGTTATGTGAAGACGTAGTGACTGAGCCTGTGGCAGCAATGTGGGGTCCATGAGGTAGTCAGTCCGTGGATAGAAACCTGCATGCTGAGGATGGCGGTGCGGACGCATGGGAAGTTCCCGGGTCCTTAATGGCATCACTCAGTTTGGAACCAACCCTGGGATTTCTGCCTCCAGACGTCTTGTTAGATAAGCAAGTTGTATTCTTACCGGTTAAGCTATTATCAGGGAGGTATTCTGTTACTTTCACCTGCACAGAACCTAATTAATATAAGAGGCGTAGATTCAACCCCAGGCTGTCAGTGTCCATGTCATGATCATACCCTACTGGATGGGCAAATTCTCCAGACAGCTTCCATAACCAGTCCCACAGCATCACAAATGCTGCCCCATATTTTTCAAGAAGAAGAAAAAGTTGTCTAGACAGGCCTCCTATTGCCCACCGAAGGAAACCTCCTTCCCTTCCTCTCTTACCTCTTTCTGCTGTAGCAAATCATTCTTCAAAGATGGGTATGGAAAACAGTCAACATAAGTTTTAAGAAAACCACAGATATCTATCTTTTGTGACTTTAAGCTCACTTCTTGACTAAATTTAGAGTAGTAACTACTATTGCAACCAAGAATCGATCAGCTTTTCTAAAATCCTGTGTAAAGCCTCACGCATTCCAGGACACCCAGCAGGCAACAGGAGCCCTTCCCCTCTCTCAGTGCTTGGCGGAGAGCAAGCTCATCAGGGTGAACCGAACTCTCCACATCCTGCTGCCTTCCAAGCATCCGTTTATCAGGTCATTGGGTGATGACAGACTGAGCATTGGTGTCACTATTAGGAAGCCATGGGCTCTAGTCATATCTTTGCCAACGGGAAGATCTGCCATCCACAACACCTTATGCAAGCCCCTAGGAGATTTCAGTTTTACAATCTGTAAAATGAGGATTTTGGATGAAAGAATTTAGAGTTCTAAAATTGCATACTCAGAATCCAAATAGACCTCATCTCAGGAAATGAGGTTTCATAGCACAGGCCAGCCTCCATCCCTTATCAGTGGTTGCTGGAAAGCTGTGTTGAGAAGTGCGGTAGGCTGAATAGATATGCATGATACCTGTCTCTCCATAGATACCAGAGCTATCCATGACCTAATCCCTGGAATCTGTGAATGTTATTTTATAGAACAAAAGGGACTTTGCACATGTGATTAAGTTAAAAACCCTCAGATGAGGAGATTGTCCTGAATTATCTGGGTGGGCACTAACTGTAATGTATTCTTATAAGAAACAAGCAGATTTGACTACAGAAAAGATGAGGAGACGGGTATGTGACTACACTTCTGGTTTCCAAGGTGGAGGATGGGGCCATTAGCCAAGGAAGAGAGGGAATGCAATTCTAGAAGCTTGAAAAAGTAAGGAAAGAAACAGATTCTCTTCTGAAGCTTTGGAGGGGATGCAGCCCTGCCAACAGTTTGATTTTTGACATCTGACTGGAACTATAAAAGAATAAATTTGTATTGCTTTAAGCCACTGAGTTTGTGGTAGTTGGTTATAGCAGCGTAAGTAAATAATTCAAGAAGGATGATAAAGTCTCATTGACCTCAGCAGAGATATAGACTAGGTTAATATTGAGATGGTCCATTCTGAATGGAAGGGAGTGGCAGGGAGGGCTTTCTTGTCTCCTCACTGCAGTTTCTGGCTTAGAATACTACGAATCTGAATATGTAAAAATAGCTTTGTAATACACTGGTATTTTCTGCTTTCATCTGAATATTGCCCTCTCACACGGATCCTCCGATATGTGCTGACAGGTTGCTCTTCAACTTTCCTCATAAAGTATATTTACAGACAATAGCAGACTGGGGGTGCCCATGTGAATGAATTATTTTCAACATTTGTCTTATTCAATTGGCATTTATTACAGTGGCTTCTAACCTATGGCATGTATCAGAATAATTTAAGGAGTTTGTAAAAGTGCATGCCTAGATCTCAACCCGATGGACCCAAACAGAATTTCCTTAAGTGTTTATTTTTATATTCTTTGAAGACATTATAAAATACACAAAAAGCTGAAAACAGTAGATTTATGGAGTCAACTGCTATTGACTAATATAATTTGAAATAGTCCCCAAATATTGCTACTTTTGTAACAGATTTGATACCCCTGTGGTTCTATCTCTGTCATGATACCCATGTTCCTAGGGTAGTACTTAGAGGTAAGCCATGCCAAAAATCTCAAAGATTTTCCTTAAAAGTGCATTAAGTAATGCTAAATATGAGATTTATTACTCATACTAAAATGCTGACTATTTCAGGAAATTGCCAGTCTGTCTTAGGCTGGATGGCATCTCATCAAATTTGATGTCATCTGTTTGCTGACTGGAGAGACAGAAAATATTGCTGTTCTATCCCACTTTATACAAACATTAAATTGAACCATCTGAAATTAACTGTTTTTCTATGTCAAAAATATCTGAATGCTGGCAATTCCATATGGTTTAACCTGCTAAGTGAATTTATTAGTAAATAAACTAAAATCAAACAAGCTAAATTATTCTAGTGCTTTTTTATAAGTGAAATTTAATAAGTAGGTAAATACTAGTATAGCTTCTGGGTTATTGAAAATAATCAAACAGATGAAAGATAAATTGTTAGTTAAAATTCTGTGTCTTATTGTTTTTGTTGATTTTCTTCAACCTTCCCCAGACATGAATTTGTTTCATGTCTTCAGTGATTTTGTACATGTTCATCGAATGTGTGAAAAGTTACTATTGTATATGAATGAATAGCAATCGCAAGCCATGAATTTTGTGTGTGTACTTAAAATCCTGGATTATGATATGTACTGTAAATGAGTTTATTACATATATTATTAAGGTTGGTCTAGGTATAGCTGTAGTGTAATAGAAATACTATTAGAATCAGAGTAAGAAGCCTTGAGTTGGAGTCCACAGCTGCTACTTGCTTTCATTTCCCCATCTGCAAAGTGGGGAAAATATGAATACTTTCCATGTAGAATTGCTATGAGGCTCAAACGAGATAATGTATACGTAGGTAATTGTAAATCATAAAGTACTGTAAAGTATCATGGTATATATGAAATAAGTACATGCTGAAGATTCGCCATCTATGTGTCAGCAGACTAAAGCTGTTTCTAGGATACTAACCGGGTGCACTTTTTAAATTGACAAACAGAACTAGTCTATGCATTGATAAAAAAGGTTTATGCTTTCCTAAGGAATAGATAGCTAACAAGTGTGAGTGATTTATGTGAAAAAAACTAAAGTCTCTTAATAAAATAAATAGCAAGGTAAAAATAATTAGCCTAACAATCACATTTCAAAAAGAATAGGTAATTTTTAACTCAAAAGATTTTTATTATTTTTTTAAAAAAAAATTCATTTTAAGTAATCTCTATACCCAAGATGGGACTCAAACCCGCAACTCCAAGATCAAGAGTCGCATGCTCCACTGACTGAGCCAGCCAGATTTATATAATCTTCACTTTTTACTTTAACCCAAACTTCTTTGGTTGGGAAGTATAACATTAATTTCATTCAAGCATTCTTATAAGAATGTTTTGTTGTCGTTGTTTCTAAATGAGCTAATGAGGCCGACGATGCCAGGAAGTAAAACACATACCGATGTTATGGCTTCCATGTCAAGGATCTTACAAACAGTACCTCTCCACTGCACAAGTATTGTTACTTTATTTTAATTACATTATACTTCAAGACGATTTTAATGTTGTTACACATTATTTCATGAGTGTAATTAGTGAAATCAAAAGTGATAAACTTTCCTATTTTTACTTTATTTACTTCTGTATTATTTTATTCATCAGCGTTTCTCCTTTAAGAGAGGAACAGATAAGTGAATACATCTTTTCAATACATGTGGTCATTGTCTGGAAATAGAACCACCCAGAGAACTCTGAGAATGCTTTGAGAATACCAGGACAGTGGGAAGAGTCTCGGAGAAGTGGGCATTTAAGCTGAGCCTTGAATAATCAGTAGATTTACCCATGGAGGAGCAAATGGGGTGGGTCTGTGATTGGTGGAACGATGGTAAGAGGATGACAGAAAGATGTGCAAGGGTGAGGAAGCAGCGTGGCCAAAGGCACAAGGGTACGAAACCACTACAGGATGTGGAATTAGAATGATAACCAGTTTAGTATTCCTAGAATATCAAACTCTAGGAGGAGGAAGGCAAGGACGCTTTCTAATAAGGGATGATCCTGTGGCTGGATAACCAGGTCATCAGAGTCTTGCCTGTACCTTGTTCATTACGTGGCTGTTTTCTGATTTGTTAAACTTTAATGGCAACTGTCATCAGACAAGGCAACTGTTGTCTGGAGAGGCTCTATCACACATCCCCTTCTTTCCAAAACACCTGCTATTGCCACACAACTGGCTGATAAATACATGGATAACATTATTTTTCTGTTCAAAACTACCGGGAAAGCTGATGTCCCACTCAAGGAGGCATAAGCTTTGCCCAAGCATCACTTGGGAAAAAGTGTTGCTTAGCTGAGCAATTCAAACTGGGCACAGTATCAAATCCCTAAAAAGTATTCCATAAATAGGAGGAGTTTCGGTGGTTGTGTTTATTTTGATAATTGAATTCTCCTTCCTCTGAACCTAGACTTTGTCACTTACACTAAATTCCAGTCACTCTGATCTAATTCATATGTGCTGGCCTGTAGGTTGGGCACACTGATAAAGATATAGTAATATTATTAAATGTGCTGTAGTGTGCTAAGACCTGATTCTAAGGACTAGGATATATTACAAACATTAAAACAAAAGAGATGTATCTAACTGCAGGCCAGTAGAAGAGCTAACACATTTATCAGTATCTCTAATTAATTTTTTATGGGTTTATAGACCTTTTGAAAGAGTTAAAATTTTAGAAGCAGAAGTTTGAAAAAAATCTAAACATATACTTGATATTTCATTATATTTTTTATTCTAGAATATCTTTTTTAAAAGATGGCTCATTAAATATTGCTCAGGTAAATAGGATAATGGTAAAATACGTATATAAGATAACAATAATAATTCATTAAACACTTTTGCACTTGGCATCCAGTTTATGAAATAAAGCTTTGCCATTACCTTTAAAACTTCAGTGAGTTCCTGAATTTTGTGTATAACATTTTCCTTTTCTTTCTTTCTTTTTTTTTTTTTAAGATTTTATTTATTTATTTGAGAGAGAGAGAGAGAGCACATGAGAGGGGGGAGGGTCAGAGGGAGAAGCAGACTCCCTGCTGAGCAGGGAGCCCGATGGGGGACTCGATCCTGGGACTCCAGGATCATGACCTGAGCCGAAGGCAGTCGCTTAACTAACTGAGCCACCCAGGCGCCCCAAATTTTCCTTTTGTTAAAATTTTATCATATGTTTATCTTTAAACGTAAAATATCTAACCGTATCCACTGATTAGCAAAGCTAGCTCTGTCAAAGTTCAAGTGTTTATTCATGTATGGGAAAGTGGGATGGGTGGTCTTGACCCTCTGTCGTGTGCTATTGGTCTGGTTGTCTTTTCCTATTTTGTTTTCATAGTTTTAGTTATCATAGCTTTGGAAATTTTATATAAATCTTCATACTTCAATATTTTTTATTTTCTTTCTGGTTCTTTTCCTCTGCATCCTGGTAAAATGTCTCAGTTTTGCCTTTCGTTTTATCGAATCCATTTTCTAAAGGTCAGTTCTGTTTTATTTAGCATCCAATACATACTTTACTATTGAAATTTCAGTTTTCTTGCCTTTTTTTTTTTTTAGTCTCATCTTGCCATCTTATCCCATATTTTCTTTGTAAGGAGAAACAGCTTCCATGACATATAAACACAAATACCTACTAAGAAAAATACAGTGGTTTTAATGCAAAGAATATAAAGACATCATTCCTCCCAACATACAAGGGGATGTATCGTATTTAAAATACCCTGCCAAACATCTGCTAATATTAGGTTCTGATTCTAATAAGAAATCCTTATTAGGGTTCTGTACTCCTAATAAGGAATCTTTAGGGTCATATATCAAATAGTCTGTAAAACAAACCCCCCCAAAATTTAGTGGCTTGAAGCCGTATTTGTTAAGCTTTCTATTTTGCAGGTCAGAAATTTGAGCTGGGCTCAAGATGAGTAATCTTCTCACCTGGCTGAGCTCAATCATTAGATTTCAGCCAGCGCCAGGTCAAAGGGGGGCTGGCTGGTCTCGCACGGTCTCATGGGGGACGACTCATCTCCGCACACTTGGTCCCTTACCGCCCTCCGGCTTCCCTGGGCTTGTTCACATGGCAGCAAAGCGTTTCCAGGAGACAACAGAAGTGTGTAAGGACTCTTGAGTCTTTGTTTTGGAATTGGCACGGCCGGCTTTGCTTCCACTGCATAATAAGGATCAGAGCAAGTCACAAGGCCAGCTGAGATTCAAGGGGAAGGAAAGGAGACTCCACCTTTTCATGGCAGGAAGGCAAATTGTGAAGGGCATGGATGCAGAGAGGAGTCATGGATTGTGGCCAGTTTTTTGCATTCTGTCGCGGGCAACATTCTGTTTCTTGGGTATTGATATGTGTTTTGAACAGGCTCCATGTTGTGGTTTATTTTTCTATGTTTAGGACCAGGCAGAGCTGTGGGGCATATAAGAAAATGGTGTTTAAATTGCCCTTCTCCCTCCTCACTGCCTAGCTGGACCTAAATTTCTTCACAATATTCTTCCCTTGAGAAGCTCAGTTTTCTTGTCCTGTGAATTTTTTTATGTTTTTACTGATATTTTGCTCAGAAGTTGAGAAAGCCTACATCAGGGATTGGTAGCCATTTTAAACTGGAAGACTTAGCTTGATACTAGATTGTTATTCCTTATTTCAGGTTAGAGGTTATATTCATTTGCTCTCACAATGACCACCATAATACCATGGATTTTTTTTAAGATTTTATTTATTTATTAGAGAGAGGGAGAGAGAACACAAGCAGAGGGAGGCACAGAGGGAGAAGCAGACTCCCTGCAGAGCAGGGAGCCTAATGCAGGGTTCAATCTCAGGACCCTGAGATCAGGACCTGAGCTGAAGTCAGACGCTTAACCGACTGAGCCACCCAGGCGCCCCACATAATACCATGTTTTGACTATTGCTTGCTGGAACTTAATTTCCTGATGAGTTGCCTGACATGCAAAACCAGGATTTCTTGAGTTCAATTTCTTTTTTTTTTTTTTTTAAAGATTTTATTTATTTATTTGACAGAGAGGGACACAGCGAAAGAGGGAACACAAGCAGAGGGAGCGGGAGAGGGAGAAGCAGGCTTCCCGCGGAGCAGGGAGCCCGATGCGGGGCTCGATCCCAGGACCCTGGGATCATGACCTGAGCCGAACGCAGACGCTTAATGACTGAGCCACTCAGGTGCCCCTTGAGGTCAATTTCTTACCAGATAATTCATCTTTGTCCCAGGCTCCTTGTTACCTGCACTGAGACCTGGCATTGTTTCTGAGCTGGCAATGTTTTGAATTGGTTCTTGTTTACCCTTTTGAACCTACATCAATCAGGCTGTCAGTATAGACATCCACATTTACATAACTGATGGCAATCCTGCTTGGTGTCATTTCAGTTTGCGCTATGACTAGAGATCTCATTTACACACTGGTGACCTTCCAAATTTCACTTCTGTTAATTTCATCTGTAGGTCCTTCAAATTCAAAGTGCAAGATTCCTGCCTGTTCAGAGAAATGCTCTCAAGACTCTTGTCCATGCCGGTTTCTGCTGTCTGATTTTTTTTCTTTTATTTATTACCCCAGCTTTTAATGTACTATCTTACTGATGTAACAAATTTTGCTCTGATATTTTAGCCTCCTTTTGGCCTCTCTCCTTTTTACCATGGAAGCTATGAAAACTCATGCTGTTTGTATCAGACTATGCTGCTGTCTTTCCCAAGAGGGTGCTGGTGCTCACACTGAGCCACCAAATTGTCTGTTTTGATGGAACCGATTAATCATTCAAGGTAAACTTCCATTCCTTTTTTAGTGAAATGAATAGATTTTGTTTACTTTTTTTAAAAGTGAATAAATCGAATTAACTGGTTGACTGGATTGATTGAATTTTCTATTTTTGGCTTTAGGATTTTAAAAGTCTGTGTTTCCTGTTTTATCAATAACAATTAGGAAAGCCTAGGTTACAGTGCTTATGAGGAATAAGGTGGGTTTTATTTACCGTTTAGGAGTTCATTACTTTCTGTGATGAGCATTCTTTTTTTTTTTTTTTTTTTAAGATTTTATTCATTTATTTGACAGAGAGACACAGCGAGAGAGGGAACACAAGCAGGGGGGAGTGGGAGCAGGAGAAGCAGGCTTCTTGCTGAGCAGGGAGCCCGTTGTGGGACTAGATCCCAGGACCCTGGGACCATGACCTGAGCCAAAGGCAGACGCTTAACAACTGAGCCACCCAGGCACCCTCTGTGATGAGCATTCTTATACCCCCATGAAATGTGCCTGCTCTTTAATATAGGCTGTTGAGCAAGGACTCTGGAGTCCGCCTCCTCATTCTGTCAATTGCTGCCTGGGTGTCCAGTCTCAGTTTCCTCATCAGTACAGGACAAGTAATAGACACTTATACATAGCACCCAGGGCATGCAATATGTAGAGTGCTGAGAACTATATCTAGTTGGGAGGAAACCGTGCATTCTGGCTACCTTTCCCATTTTCATCCCATAAACGGTATAAAGTAGACTGAAACTCAGGAAAAGATGCCCATTTTGACTTCACCAAGAACTATGTCTCTCTGGGATTCCTCTGCATCCCCTTGGCCCGTCCGGCTTTGCTCTAGGCTTCTGAGTTCCACTCTTCTGGCCTGTTTGGTGTTTTTGCTTTGATGGCAGAAACATTTCAGAACCCCCTGATGTTTGGAAAAATCGGGCAGCAGGGTTTGTAGCAAGGGCATGAGAAGGTGAAAACAAGTGCCGGCGGAGGTCCCAGGCTCCAGGCTCTGCTGTGGGGGCTGCCACCTTTCTGCCTTCCACATCAGAGGAAAGAGTGTTTCCACTCCTGTTAATAAAACTGATAAACTCGGGATCACTCTGAGAAGGCTGCTTGCAGCATCCTGAAATGCCAAAACAAAACTCATGATTTCCTGGGGAAAGTTACCAGGAAAAGTAATGAATGACTAGACAAAAGACAAAAATCTCTAGTTTTGATTGAATTATTATATCCTGAATTTTTCTGGCAAGCATACCTTATTTGGGGGAATGTGGGGCAATGCAAATAGCACAAAATCAAACGTGGAAGGGAAAATAGACCATGCTAGTAGCCACTTGGGACACTTAAACAGGTCACTTCCCTTCGACACTGAGTCTTTATATCTGGAAAGTTAGGGTGCTGATTTGTGATCTCTAAATTGTCATACCACTCTGACATTTCTTGATTCTATTCTAAAGCATAAGAATTTGTTTGTTACCACAGGCAGGATCTCTGGAAAGGCTTTAGAATAATTGTGGAACCCATTCAGCCTCCACTGTTGGCAGAAATCTTGATGAGTATGATTTAGCGTGCTTCCCAGAGCTACTGCATATGATGTTGAGCCAAATTCCTGGGGCATCTGAACTACTGCCTGGCAGTAAGTTAGGCCTTCTTCCAGAACTGCTAAGTGGTACCTTTGTGACCTGACTGCGTTAATCATGAGTTGGGCACTTTGGGAGGTATATTAGCTCATTGATACCTCTGGATCAAGCCCAGGTTTACTTTGTGGGAATAAATTGACATGGCAAAGAAATATATTCTTCCTTTTCCTAACAAGTACATGAATCACAGTCTGCCACATAAACATGGGGAAATATCAAGATCAAACATAAACATATCATATATATGAAGAATTTTAAGTACATAATTAGACAATGTGGTAGATATGAGAACACCTCCATGTCAGCAGTATGCCAAAGGAATTAGATATGAAGTCCTACTCTATGGGATGTAAACCTAAATAACTTGACACTTATCCTCTGCATATCCTCTAAAAATAATTTTCTTTTCATTAGCATGAGAGTGACCTAGAATTTCTCTCCAGATCCAAAAAGACAGGACTTTCTCATATGGAGGTGGAGCTTCTAATAATGCTTATTTAATTTAAAAAACATAGGGCAACCACTTAAGAATACCTGATCATTTTAAATGGAGGAGTTTATACTGCAAATATGCAGAGGAAAATTACCTTCATCTAAATTGCTGCATGGCTACCACCCTCCCAACATACACATGCATGCTCTCTCTCTCTCTCTCACACATACACACACGCCCTCAAACACATGTGAACACACATGCACATGCATGCCCATGCACATGTATGTCCACATACTTGCTTACTTCGCATGAATTTGCGTTCTAGTATAGCAACTTTATTTGCTTTCTTGGTTTGCATTATAGTATAGCAGCCAAAACTTAGGCTTTGGAGGTGGACAGACTTAAACTGAAGCTTTATGATCTTGATTTGGTTAGTCTCTTGGTAACTCTAGAATATCAATACTGTTTGCCTTACAGGTTTGTTGGAGTACTAAGATAACACATTGTATTAGTCCGGGTTCTCCAGAGAAACAGAACCAACAGGATGTGTGTGTGTCTGTGGAGAGAGAGAGAGAGACATGTTAAGGAATTGGCTCATGTGAGGGTTGGTAAGAGCAAACTCTGCAGGGTAGGCTGACAGGCTGGAGACCCAGGGAAGAGTTGCAGTTTGCTGGCAGAATTCATTCTTGCTCAAGGCAGGTCATGGTTCTCTTAAGGTCTTCAACTAAGTAGATGAATCCCACTCACACTGCGGAGAGTAGTCCATTTTACCTGAAGTCTACTGATTTAAATGTTAAATTTCATCTGAAAAATACCTTCACATCCAGAATAATGTGTGACCAAATATTCTGGGCACTGTGGCCCAGTCAAGTTGGCACATACATTAACCATTGCCCACATATAAAAAACTATGTAACAGTGTGCCTGGCACAAAATAAATACTTACAAATAAATAGCATTAGCCATTATTATTTTAGGTAGTCACAAAAGAGCTTCATTTGACAGTAATTTTGTTTCAGACTCTCTCTATAGGACTACTAAAAGAATCAGAACCGAACAACGTAACTTTAATTAAAATCGTTAAACTCCTTGAATTCATAGGAGTTTAACAATACCTCCATGTTCAGGCTTGTATGTAATAGTCCTACAGAGTATAGCAGACTGACCAGGATAAATTGATTTGGGGTTCCCTTCCTGCCTTTCTGCTACTAATTACTCTCTCTAAACATTTTTAGATGTAATTTGATGTTAGTTCTCTCTTTCACTTGACACATCACTCACACAGCCTTGGACTCAGACAGTTCTCCAAACAGGTTAAAAGGCTCCTCAAAAAAAAAAGAGGTCGTACTCATTCAAAAACATCAGAGTAAGGTAATTGGATAAAGTAATGATTAAGTCTTAACACTTTTGGAAATTACCTTGATTGTATGTAGATAATTATATCTCACTTAAATTGAATCAGACCAACAACAGAAAAAACAACTATTGAAAATTGCTAATCTGGTAATTTGGGCTTTTGGAAACCAATATTAAGTAACTTGTCCAACTAATCAAATCACTTAAGCAGGCATCTGTTTCTAAAGCAGCTGCTGAAAATAATTGCTGATTGAAAGGCTTAATCCTGGGCTCTTCTCATCAATATGCAGTGTTCTGTATTATTAGCTGTTCCATATAAAATGATGAAAGTGACTATTTTTTTCAAAAAATATGATGTCAGCACACAGCTCATACCATCCTAAGGTCTTCTCTTCAGTGTCTACACATTCATTTTAGCAAATCAAATTTAACATTTTTACTGTACTTTCAGCATGGCAAGATCTAAATCACATTATTTAAAAGAAAATTACCAGAACACTTTTGTGCAAATAAAGTCTTTGTTGATATATATACTTGATGTGAAAGGAAAAAAATATTGCTGAATGGTACATATTCTGTAGATGATGGATTTCATATGTAGATAATGGTCTTCAGTATGAGTGAGTAATTCTGAGATTAAATTTATCCCTTGAAGGGAATGAAAAGAAAAATTGGGACATGGATAATGAATAGCCACAGCAAATGGCGGGGTAACCACAAAATAATCTATTTTGCATGTGGACAGATTCTTAATTGTAGCACTCCTAGATCTCTTGGAAACATGTGGCAGTATGGGCCATTGCTGAGTGCTATTTAGTCTGCCCACTTGGGTGATCTGCATGGGCACATCTTCCTAATGGAAGATCCTACTCAAGGAAGAATCAGCCCAGAGAACTAATGATGATGAAGGTCCCATGTGTTCAAGGAAGAGGGCAAGCAGTGGTGATATGCAGAGTTGCCAGATATGGAGTGAGCCAGATGACAAACATAACTTTATGTGTGAGGCAAAAAGTTGGTGTAACCAGCTCAAAGAAGTTTTATCCAGTAGGAAGGATTGGGCCAAATGAGAGAATAATTTCCACGGAAGTTAAGAGTGAGGGAAATAATGGTCAGGGTGGCTAGGTAACATTGCATAGTATGATTTGAAACGGTTGAAGAGTTTTGCACGTTAAGTGTCTTGGGTGCTTGTATGAAAATTGGTAGGTTTCAGGGGTTATGTGTGCAGTGTCAGATCAGACACAGTGGGAACCTAATCTTACTTTAATTTATACTTATAACTTTAAAGGCCATCAGAACTTAGTTACATGTTTTTTTTTATCAGCATATAGTCCAGAGACATACTGAATTTTTTATAGGTTCTCTAATATAGATACACATGAATTAATGAGTCCATTTGACTTTTATTTATTTATTTATTCTTAAACAAATAAAAAATAGCATTTTTTGTTTATATTTTAAAAGACTTATAAGAACAATTACACATTTAAGAGTAACAGTTTTCTGAAAATAATAAGTGAATTAAAAGGAAGGTTTGTTTTGAAATTTCTTGAGATTAGCTTTTTAGCTGTAGGGTTCCTGAACAGTTGTTGTAGATTTCTCAAATAAAGAATCAGAAATTTATGTTTTGGGGGTGCCTGGGTGGCTCATTCAGTAAGTGTCTGACTCTTGATTTTGGCTTAGGTCATGATCTCAGGGTCGTGAGATTAAGCCCCACGTGGGGCTCTGCACTCAGTGGGGAGTCTGCCTGAAATTCTTTCCCTCTGCCCCTCCCCCTGCTCCCATGTGCACACACACTCTCTCTCTCAAGTAAATAACTAAATCTTTAAAGAAATTTGTTTTGAATATAAGTATTTGAAACTATGACAGATACCATAATTCATCATTTTCAATATGTAGTTTCATATATATATGAAAATATGTATTTTCATATCTATGAATATATGTTTTATTCACATAAAATAAAAATCTAATTATATTTATATAAATATATATATTCCCATATGGATATAAATATATATGATACATACGTTTTAATACGTAGTTTCATAGATATATATTTTGTAATATGCCATTTCATTGTATATTTCAGGTAAGTTTTCTGGACGTAGAGTTTTTTAACACTTGCTTTGATGCATTGCCTGGGTTTTCTTCCTTGGAAAACCAATTACACATATGTTGAGTTTTCTCTTTCCTCCTATTATATTTTATATTTTCCTCAAATTATTTAATATTTTAAATTTATTGTATATTTTTGCTTTTCTTAAGATTTTTTAGCCAATATCTCCCTTCAAGTGTGTGTGTGCACGCGCATGTGTGCATGCATTCATTTGCTCTTAAATTCCCCTTGGTTTAACCTTCATTTTTGCCCTGGATTTTTTTTTTAATATGTTTTTATTGAGTTTTAAAACCCATTTATGAGTTTCCTATATATCACTTATATTATACTTTTATATTTTACTTCGTTTTTCTTTATATATTCCTCTATATTGGAATATTAGTTGCACTTTTCATCAGTTTCTAGGCAGATCTTGCTGGCATGACTTAATTATAGTGATGTTATTTTAATCCTTATTTTCTTTGTTATGATTTCTTTTTATTTTATTCTTATTATTTTACAGCAATTTTTTTCTGTTGATGATCTTTTTAAATAAAACTTGTTTTCCTGGCTTTTTTTTTTTTTTTTTTTTTAAGGAGAGGAAAATTGGTCATAATAGCTGTCTTTGACATCCTGATCTATAAATACCTTTTCTGTTATCTTGTGAACTCTTAAACCATGTTCTTATACTTGCTTTTCCCCACTCCAATTTTTATCTGGATAGTCTATTTTTTATTCTTTAATACCTGCATTTTGTCCAATTTCAAATCAATTTCCAGAAGTTTCTCCTTGGCTGCTGTTTGTCCTGGGGGCCTTTGGCAGATGAGTTAGAAAGGGCATAAGTCCCAGGTAGCTTTAGTCCTTCAGACTTTACCACTGATTCCTTTCAATCGCCTATGCATGTGTGAAACCCCTCGGTAGCTTAGAAGCTTGGTCCGCTGCTGAGAATCTTTTGACAACTGTAAGGTTTTTCTGTTCCCTGGTTCATCAGTTGCTTCTCTCTCCTCCCATAATGGATTCTGATACCATGTAGGCATTAGAGTTAGTGGTGATTTTCACACTCATATTGTGTTATGGGGCTGTTTTGCCCCTTGGTTTTGATAGAGATTTTTCTGTGGGTTTTTGGTTTTGTTTTCCTAGTTGCTCTGATTTTATGATGAGATTCAAGAGTAAGAAACTATACCACCACTGCTATCTTCTCAACATTAACTGATTTTATCCATATCTTGTATAAATAGTGCTCCACAGAACACGCAGTGGGAAATATTAATTTAAATTAGTTACTTCAAACTTATTTCTCAAAGTGGTATCTTTCAAAGCTCTTTATTTTCTTGGTGAAGACTTCCCAAACTACCCTAATTGCTCTTTGTGATTTAGGAGGTCTTTATAGTACAGAGCTTAAGAAATTAATTTATATTTGGATCTGGGTTCTATTCTAGGAAGTGTATGACTGCCACTGTTTGAGCTTTACCTCATAGGATAATAAATTGATATAAGTTCTCTAAGGTTTCTGGCACAAGGTGTGGGATATACTAGATATATTGTCTCCTCCATGTCATATACTTTGAATATTACTGATTTTCTCATTCCTGAGTTAGATTGGATGTCCTATGGGGGCAGATAATGTATCTATCTCCTTCATTGCTATATTCTCAGGGCCTTGCATAGACCAGAACACAGTGAGCACTCAGAATATATTGAACAAATTAACAGAACTAGTTATTTTTGGGATTTTTATTCTCTTATGTAATACTAACAATAATAGCTAACATTTAGTGAGTACATATTAGGTTGCTAGAGCTGTTCTTAGCACTTCATGTATATTTTCTTATTTCAATGTCACAACAGGCCCACAAGGTAGGTATTATAATTACCTTCATTAGACAGAGGAGGAAATTGCACAGAGAAGTTGGGAAACTCACCTATGTTAATAAATTGCTTGAGCACATGGACAACTTAGTGAACTCTTTAGAGGTAAAGTGTGTATCTTATTACGTTTTGTATATATAGTACCTAACTTAGAATATGCCTGAGTGCTTTTATGCATAAATGAATGGGTGGATAAATAAATGAAATACAGTTCCATTGCAATATACTATGTTGACTGCATCTTAATGAATTCTACCTAACAACTTAGTTGATGAACAATGGGGGACTATCCAAAAAGAAAAATGTTGTCCTCTTGCTGAGATAAATAGGGAAGAATGGATGCTTGGGAGGCAAAAATGAATCTTAATGAATTTGAATAAATGCATCAGGTGATGATTTTATCATGATATTGGTGAATAGCTAGAATTTTTACCTGAAGGTTATAATGTGATGCATATTTGAAGTAACCGGTAAATTGAGCAGATACTAAACCACTTTTAAAATTGCAATATTGAAAATTGCATAATCTTTATTATGAATTACTAAGCCCTACCTCATTAAAACTACTAAAGTATGGTAATGATAATGAGAGTCATATCCTGCATTTCTCTGCTGTTTTGTACTCTGCATTGTTCAAAAGAGCAGAAAGCTTGCAATAAGATGAATGACATAACACAGTGGTAATCTTATATAGGAAACAATGTACAATTAGCTAAAAATTGTATAACGTGGTGCTAAATGGGGCAGAGCTGAATACACTCTGCAAGTATTTAATGTGAAAAGAAAATTTATTATGTGGAAATTGTGGGCATTAAAAACTAATATTTCTATTTTAAATTCCTTCTCCTTTTCTGCCCCCAGTGAACTAGATGTCAGCCAATTGAGAGGAATAAAAAGGGGTAGGGCAGATTTGTGCATAAGATTTAATGATAGACCAAAGTACGTTTAAACTTCCTTTTAAATTTCCTTTGTGGCTTATGCTCTCAGTGCTTTCAAAGTAAAACAAGTGACAGATTTGTGGGGGTTGTAGAGATACTTGGAATTTAATGTTTGAGAGAAAATAAAAAAATATTCAATGAATAATCAACCTGCTAAATATAAGCCTTGGGACTCGAGTTGTACCGTGGTGTATGTAATTTTTCTGTAGTGTTGTCTGTTTCTCATAGATCAAATCTGCCCTACATCCCTAAACTCGTTAGACAGAAGTCAGATCTTTAAAAAAAATTAGGATTTAAGAATAATAAATTAAAATAAAAGTTCACTCATTTGCCTGCATGGTCTCTTTAAATAACCCATGCTAATTTCTCCATGGTATGATGAATATTTATTTTTGCCTCCCAAGCATCCATTCTTCCCTATTTATCTCAGCAAGAGGACAACATTTTTCTTTTTGGATAGTCCCCCATTGTTCATCAACTAAGTTGTTAGGTAGAATTAACCCCACCCCAGTTCCAGGTGTTGGCACTGATTAGCCTACACCATTTGATGTACTCGTTCCTTTTAATTAGACAGTTGGTATATACAAATCAGAGCCAATGAGTTGTGAGATGTTTGTTAACTCTTCTGAGAAAGAGGAGCTTTCTTTCTTCCCCTAGATACTGTGGGGTTAGGATTTGAGATTAAGAACTGCTATAGTCATTTTCCTGCCATGAAGCAAGAGTGTGGACAGCTGTGTTGATGCTGGTTTGGGTGAAGGGGAAGTTTAGTAGAGCCTGAGGATGAAGCCAAAGCCCTCAGAAGGCAGAATAGAGAATCAGAGTAACCGGACTCCTAACTGATATAATTAGAGCAACTGGGTTTTGTGAGCCAATAAATTCTCTTTATTTTTCTAGCCAATTTCATTTGAGACTTTTACTTGCAACAGAGCCCTTTGTGATAGTTATGGGCAATCTGAAGGAATATCATATACAGCATTCAGGAAACCACTTAATAGAGCCAACCTAAATGGAGATCAGATATTAGGTGAAAACCATCTTGGTATTTTATTTTTTTTAAAGATTTTATTTATTTATTTGACAGAGAGAGACACAGCGAGAGAGGGAACACAAGCAGGGGGAGTGGGAGAGGGAGAAGCAGGCTTCCCGCCGAGCAGGGAGCCCGATGCGGGGCTCGATCCCAGGACCCTGGGATCATGACCTGAGCGGAAGGCAGACGCTTAACGACTGAGCCACCCAGGCGCCCCCATCTTGGTATTTTAAATTCTGATTGGTTAACTCACAAGTATATAAATTGAAGTAGCATGGTGTGCAGATGCCTTCACATTATAGAAGGAAACACTAGTGGTCTACTCTGACTTTGAATGTAATAACATATTGCCTCAGAACATTCTTCCCTTTGCTTGAGTAAAGACACATTTGTGAGTAGTCATGCTTCTGTGACTCTGTGTGAGTTTCCACCTGATGTGTCTCTTCGGAATGGGTAGAATATGAATAATAGATTTTCTGGCTAATGAGTTTTTAGTTGGTTAAGAAAATTTGGATGCAAGTAAAAGGAACCAAACTCAAAATAGATTTATTATCTTATATAACAAATTAAGTGATTCCAGATTTGATTTATTCATTGCTTGATTATATGATCGGGAACCCAGGTTCTTTTTATTTTTTCTTTCTGCCAACTTTAACAATGTTGATTTTTTTTCTTAGGTTAGCTTTTTTCATGGCCCTAAGAGGGCTAATGGCAATTCCAAGTATCTTGTGCAGATAATTTCATCCAGAGATAGAAATAGATGTCTCTCTTTATCTCTATTTAAAAGTAAAGAAGCCTATAGCCTCCTGGCAGAATCATATTTATTGTTCAGAATGCTATCACATGCCTATTTCTAAACCAATTAGGGGCAAGGGAAAATAAATGATCTTGATTGGCATAGACATGTCGACATTCACTCCCGGACCTGGGGAGAAGCTTCTTCCCTGATCAGCAGCCATATAGAAGGGAACTGCTCTTAAAGAACTAGTTCTACTTGCAAAGAACAAGGGAAGGTAGAGATAATAATAATTTGTTTTTATCAGAGGGTTTTGGCCTACTTGGTAGAGATCATCTGCATCTAATTTCTCTCTGATCCTGCCCACAACAGCCTCAGTTCTATTTCCTTTGATAAATGCCTATCACTTGCTGCTGAAATTGAAAAGAGGAAGCATGCTTCTTGTGACAGTTTTGTTAATACGCTAGTATTACCCCACAGCACACAGGAGTACAATCCTTCCAGAGCATATCTTGCTTTAATCCAATCAAATTCTAACTTGCCCATTTTGCCTGGATTGACGGTAATGAGGGAAGAGGTTTGGACAGATTAATGATCATAAATCAATTAATTAGCAGATTCTATTTTGCAACCGACCCAAACAATTTCCCCATGTTCTCCACCCTCCTCTAATAAATGGGACAGGTATTGACTTAACTAACTTGTTTTATTTTTTTCCTTAATCACTGTACCTCCTTTGCTAGGCAGAGTTTATAATGAGATATATCTTAGAAAGTTGTCCAAGTTGCTTTGGAAAGACTGTGCTAACACTTTCAAAATACTGGACAAGAATATATCTAAATAAAATATGATTCCATTCTATTATACATATTGATATTTCTTGTCCTTGGTGGGGAAAATGGCAGTGTTCCCCAAGGTAGTTTTAAGTAGATGAGATTACAAACCCTATTAAATATATCCCTGCCCTTGGCATTCTTATGGCTATCGTATATTATAGTAGATATATTTTTCAAATAAATGTACTTAAGATCAGATTTTCATCAATATATATGCACCTGAAACAAGACTGACTTGCCATTCTAGTTGCAGACTTTGCTGATGCATCTGGAATAATTACATCTGCTTGTTTATACAAGGTTTAAATTTGATTAGAAAGTACCTGATGCTCCTCTTTTATTGGTACTGGGTTATATCCCAGATTATTTCAGAGGAGTAGTGTATAAATGGCAGTGAGCTGGCTTTAGTTAATCCACCTAGTTAGGCTTGCTGATTCCGGAGGGTCCAGGGATATTGCTATAGACTAAATGTTTTTGTCGCCCCAAAGATCATATGATGAAACCAAATCCCCAATGTGATGGTATTTGCAGGTGGGGCCTGTAGGAGGTGAGTAGGTCATGAGGGTGAAAAATTCATGATAGGGTTCAGTGCCCTCATAGAAGATGTGCCAGCACATTCCTTCTATCCTTCCACCTGTGAGGAAGCAGTAAGAAGACAGCATCTTTGAACCCACAAGAGGGACCTCAGTAGACATCTAGTCTGCTGTCACCTTGGAGTGCCCAGGCTCCAGAACTGTGAGAACTAAATGTTGCTTAAGACACCCCCTCCGTAGCATTTTTGTTATAGAGACTTGAGCAGACTAAGTCCTTTTTCTTGAGCAACTCTTCTGTTCACAGGAACTAGGAGCTACGTGTTGCTTATAGAAACCGGCCAAGGCAGGGAATGTCTGTGCTGACAGGCTTTACTACTATGTTTTGTGTTTTCTTCCCCCTTTTTAGTGACCCTGGGTGCCCATATTTACCCTTTTTAGAATCCCATTATCTAGAGTAGTTCTTCTCAAACTTTAATGTGTATATGAATCTCTTGGAGATCTTATTAAAACAACAATTCTAGTTCAATGGGTCTGAGGGTATCCTGAGAGTCTGCATTTCTAACAAGGTACCAGGTGATGCTGGTTATGCTGTTCCATGCACCACAGTTTCGGTGGCAAGATCCAGCATTCCTTTACCCCTCCATTTTCATTTCGTTCTCCAAGCTCTCTCACTCCATCAGAGTCTTGCTAAATGCCTACTTACTATTTACGCATTAGGGGTGGGACTGTGCTTCAGCTCAATTAATGCTTTGAGTCCTAGAAATTTCCTTTATGTATATTTGTTAATGATTTATGATCTAGTTAGATACAGAGACTTCTATTTTTACCCCAATAAAGGGTTGTTACTTAAGATTTGTTCATGCTCTGCTATTTACTCTTGTCCCCAAAGAGGGATAATCTGAGCAACACAACAAGGGGAAAATATTATAAATGGGTGTAGATATTTACTGTGTTGTAGTAACTTTTAATCCTATCTCCACATTGTAATCCTCCAGAGAACTCAAAAAAATAGAGCTGATAGATAAAATACAAGATAAATTTGAATTTTGGATAAATAGTGTTGGTTTTTTTTTCAATATCAGTAGATCCTAGGCAATAATTGGGACAAATTCTATAATTTGTTTTATTGGGAACAATTAGTTGAAATGAGCTGATTGTGTGAATTGGCTAAAAACCATTTTGTCTGACTCAGTTATGTTTAGCCTAGGCTAGAATTGGGCTGTTTTAAATAAGTCATCAGTTGGCAGTCACGTGTGAATCATGCACTTTTAAGGAGCGTGTTTCCACTCAAGGCAGCAAATAGGTTTGGCAATAATTTCTTCTCCCTCTCCTCTAGTTCTTTGCAACTTGATTTGTGGCTAAAACTGTCAGTTGAGGCAGTGAAAAAATATCCTACTAGGATTTGCTGTATCTAAATATCATAATCTGGGTTATGGCCTGTATTTCCACAACACAGAGAATTCATGTATTTGGGGGAACTTATAAGCTCCTTATAATGTTTAGAAAAATCTTGAAAAAAATACGAGATCCTGACTTCTTTCTCTTGTTCCAGAAACATCCATGGTATCAAAAATACATATGGAATTATGTTGGCAGGAAAATCTTTCCCTTTACCTATTTAGGTGCAGTGTTTGGGACTGTGAATTAACTGGCAATGTATTAACAGGAGAAAAGTTGATTATCCATGTGGGAATACTCAGCAGTAACTCAGAATTCTAGGAAGCAAGGGTTGACATCAGCTTAACAAAAGGGGGTGGTAGTGGCTAGAACTTCAGTGGGAAAGTATGGAAGGTTCTATTGGGCCTTTTCATTCTGATGATGAACTGTAAGCTCCCGTAGAGTGGAGCGGGTTTTATGGTAGCTAAATCCATCCCTTTCCTGCTAGGGATAAATCTCCCAAATAGGACTCCCTCAGAGAGAGGTTAATGGCAGCTATATTTTTGGCTTTATTTTTAGGATGCTCTGATTTAGTCAGATAAGGGAAGATCAGAAAAGATTTCATTTCTGCTGATCCCTTCAGTGACCTTCAATTATGAGCAGCTCATAAAGGCATACCCTCCTAGGAGGACTATAAAATATTTCAGGTAATTGAACTTACTAAATAAAAAAAGAATTCCAAAAGTTAGGAATTATGTAGTGTCGAAGACACTGTGTGGAAAGTAACTTTAGGGAAGAAGGGACCAAGAAAAGGATGGCAGAAAATGACATTTTCTATATTAACTTTCAGGGTAGATTCATGGGGTTTTAAGGAAGCATAGCAGGTGTCAGGGACTAGATAATTGATTAATTTGGAATGAAAACCAGATGGTACTAAATAGACACTTGCAGCTGTACCCTTTTTCTTTTCTATCTCTAGCCATCCATGGCTTTCAGCAGCTGGAATTTATGAAATTAAGTAGATCTAACACAGGATTATTAATAATCCATCTATAATTGAAGTTTGTATGAAGATTCCTCTTTACTACAAGGATCCTTGGGTATTAAGGAAGGTCTGAGGCAAGAAGGAGTAGGAAGAGACATTTGGATATAAAATTTTACTTGAAAGAAATATTTTTCCTTTCGAATGTAGTTTGTTCATCATTGCTTCTCACTTAACTTAGGAGGAACTTTGGCAATAATTACGAAACAATACATATTCTTATTCTCCCATTCTTATAAAAATGGGAGATATAAAAATAAAAATTCTTATTCTCCCGTTCTTATTCTCCCAATCTTATAAAAAAGATTCTTTGGTTACAATGAAAACTAATATTTTCACGTAATGCTCCCTCCTCCCTAGCAGCATACCCAATGATGTTTTAGCATATTTGTAGAAGTACACAGATGAGAAAGGCAAGGACAAGTTGGTAGAATTGTAGAAATTGATTTTAACCTTACCTACCTTGGTAGGAGTGAAGGGAAAAGGAAAAGGAATCTCCATTTTTCCTGTTACCTGATTGAATTATCACAGGCTGTTTTGATCTTCATTTTATAAAAGTCAAATTTAAAGGAGATAAATGGACTTGTTGAGAAATATTGTGTTAAAAAATTATGAAAAGGTTAAAATCTGAATTGTAAATCATTGGAAAACTATCAAATTACTGACAGCATTGTGGGTCATGTATTAAGGAAGATGTTTTCCCTTGAGAAGGTAGAGTACGGTTCTAGCCCTAAGAACTATTTATATACATCATTTATTATCTGCTTTGGGTTTGATCTTTCATGAATAATATAATCCTGCAAGTATGATTTGGGTGTTTTTTTTTTTTTTTAATCTGAGGAACTAATTTGTTCTCACAAACCCGTGCTCTGAATTTCATCAGATATTCTTAGTATCTTAATGAGGCAAAGTTTTTTTCCTTCCAGATTTCTACCACTTTTAGGGTATGATAGGTACTTGCTTAGATTTTGTTTAAGTATGTTTTCAAGCCAGAAAGAACTTTTGGAAAATTTTGTTGGAAGATAAATTGAGGCATATTAGAAATTAAGAGTTTATTTGAACAGAAACTATTCTAAGTGGGCAGCACCAAACCGCAAGTAGTTAGCAGTACTCTGTAGACAGGTAGGAAAGACACTTATTTAGAGTAAATTTGGAAGCAAAGAAAGGAAATTATTTGATTAGCTATAGCTAAAGCCCTGTTGGCTGTTGGTCATTGGTTGTCCTTAGGTTTTGATTTCTTCTCAGTGAGGCATTTTATAGCTTTAGGTTTGGGTTTGCCTCCATCTACTTGGCATCATGTTTAATTAACAGTTTATCACTTGATATTAGAACCTCTGATAAACAGTTGCTATATTGAATGGAGATTTAAAAAATTAAGACTGTAGTTCCTAGTCATTAGCTTTATAAAATTCTACTTTCTTGGTTAATGGTAGATTGTATGATCTAGGGAAATTGAACTTGTTTAACTTCATCAATGTGAGTTGTTAGCTGAGCATCTAGAACAACATAGATGCTCAGTAAATGCTGAATAAATGAATGAATAGGAATATTTTAGTATATGTGCTGCCGAAGCGAGCACAAATGAATAGGAATATAAGTGGAGAGAAAATTAGTAATTGTATTAATCAGGGATCATATTGTTTTCCTTTTTCAGTGCTAGTCATTTAAATGTCTTCTGCCTTGATTAAGTTACATGTAGCTGTGAATAAATATAACTTCATTTCAAATGATCTTGCCTCGCATAACAAGAAATCAAGATTATAGCTGACAAGAATATTTTATTATTTCCTTAGCTACCTTATGGTTATCTCTAGAGCAAGAGTGAAGAGAACACGGACCCATGGAATTGCTAAATTGTTCTTTTCTACTGAGGCTATTAGTCATAACAAAGGTAAGTGTATTGTCTTCCATTGCTTTAGCAAGCAATTGCTGCTGGGCCTTATTTTCTGCATGTTACACTGGGACACCTTGGACTTTTGGGGCTAGCTTTATAACAAGAACCTGGCATGGCTATGAGCTGAGCCTGCAGGATTTCCCCTCTTACGTATGTCTGCACTGCATGTGTTATGCAGGGCAGCCTAATGCTGTGATTTGGGGAGTTTTACAAACTACTGAGGCCCATTTCTAGAGATTCTGACTTAATTGGGTTAGGGTACTAAAAGCTCCTCAGGTGATTCTAATCACAGCCGAAGTTGAAAATCATTAGATGACTTAGAACACAGGCTCTCGGCAATCCACTTAACCCTTCTGTTTCCCAACTTCCTCGTCTGGAAAAATGATCATAGAGTCCATCTCACAGGCTATGAGCAGATTGGGTGAGTTAATACAGATCTTCCTCAACTTACAATGGGGTTTTGTCCCAAGAAACCCATCTAAGTTGAAAATATTAAGTCAAAAATGCATTTAACGGGCGCCTGGGTGGCTCAGTTGGTTAAGCGACTGCCTTCGGCTCAGGTCGTGATCCTGGAGTCCCAGGATCGAGTCCCACATCGGGCTCCCTGCTCAGCAGGGAGTCTGCTTCTCCCTCTGACCCTCCTCCCTCTCATGCTCTCTGTCTCATTCTCTCGCAAATAAATAAAATCTTAAAAAAAAAAATTAAAAAAAAAATGCATTTAACATACCAAACCTATCCAAAATTCTAGTTTAGTCTGGTCCACTTTAAACGTGCTCAGAACACTTACATTAGCCTACAGTTGGGCAAAATCCTGTAAGCTGATTTTATAATAAAGTGATGACTATCTCATGTAATTTACTGAATGATGTACTGAGAGTGAAAAAACAGAATGGGTTCATGATCATGTGGCTGATTGGGAGTTGTGGCTCCCTGCTGCTGCCAAGCCTCATGAGACAGGATCATACTGCATGTTTCCAGCCCAGGAAAAGATCAAAATTCAAGGTCAGTTTCTACTGAATGCATATCAATTTCGCACCATTATAAAGCCAAAAAATTGTAAGTCAAACCATCGGAAGTCAGGGACCACTTGTATATGTAAAGCACTTCGATATTTGCCTAGGGGCACCTGGATGGCTCAGTCAGTTAAGCATCTGCCTTTGGTTTAGGTCATGATCCTGGGTCCTGGGAGCCCCACTTTGGGCTCCCTGCTCAGCGGGAGCGGGGAGCCTGCTTCTCTCTCTCCCTCTGCCCCGGCTCCCCACGCACCCTCAAGAGTGCTCTCTCTCAAATAAATAAATAAAATCTTTAAAATAAAAACTTGGTCCTTACTATTTGGTAAATAAGGGATCAGTAATAATAATAGCTAATCTTTGCTCAGCACATATACTTAATATAATTCTAAATGTTTAATTTAAACTTCACCACCTTATTAGAGAGATATTATTATTCCCATTTACAAATGAGGAAACTGAAGCACAGCTTTAGGTAATTTTACAAAGGTGTAAATTTCCCAAGGATTTCACAAAGATTAAATGTCAGGTAGTCTGAATTCAAGCACATTTAAAAAAAGTCGTAAGTCAAATTGCAAAATAAAATGTGTTCTGATAAATATTAGTTTAAAATTTCAAATTCAATAAAAGATTTAATATGAAAACAGCTCTTGATTGTGCCAAATAGTTACCAAATCTGTGTATAAGCACTTGACTTACAAACCAACATTTTTGGGCCCAATAGCTTGTTTAGCTGATCTTACTATAGGATATAGTGTAATATGGTAGCATGGAGATTTCTGAATTCTTAGGAGTAGGTTCAATTTCTATAATCCTAGAAATGAGAGGATTTAAACCTCTATTACTCTATCAAAGTAATTCTTTTATCAAACATTTATGTTTGTGGTGGAATGCTTAACATAATGGGTAGTGAGTGATACATGTCATATGCAAAGGGCTAGTGTTAGTGGTAGAAAATTTCTTCATAATGAGTTGATGATAATCAGAATCATGGATAAGATGCTTGGATTCATAAAAAACAGATGGAAGAGTTTCGATAATAAAGTTGATTATATACAATTCTCATATGTAGGGATTGTGAAATACTCCTAAAAATAGAATTCTTATAAAAATAGCATAAGTGGCTAGAAAGAATATGGCAAATGGACCTGCTGTATATTCATTGTTGAAACCAGAAATGAGTTCAGATTCTCCTTCTGTTGGGTCAAATGGAGCTCAGTTGGTTTCTGCTAGAATTGAGATGAATTATTTTATGGTAGTGGTCAATATGGAAAAATTAGTCCTAAGTTTTCTTGGGTAATGTTGAAAGTGTAAATGGTCCAGTTAGTAACAGGACTGATAGTAGGATGATTGCTAATCTATCAACATAGAGAATTGTGCTACTGCCTACAGGGCTCTGGTTAATGAATATTTTGAGTTTGAAGCTCAGCCTGATCAGAGAATGGAGTAGACAACTAAGCTTGATATGGCTAGTATGAATGGGATGCCGTTATGAATATGGTATGGAATTCATATTGTTAGGGCCAGGGTGAGGACTAGGATTGGTGCAATAATAAATGTGGGCACTGATGATAGTGGTTGTAGTGGTTCTTTAATGAGTGGTTTGACAGTGTCAGCAATAGGTTGTAAGAGGCCAGTGATGTTTGATCCTTTATGAAGTCTCATATAACCTAATACTTCTCACTCCACTAATGGGAGGAATGCTATAACAAGGGTTATATAGGATTAACTAATAAAAGTATATTAATTATGAATCTACTGTTAAGAAGAGGAATTCAACCTCTGGCAATTAAGGTTTAAGTTTTACACAATACTGGGCTTTGCCACCCTAACGAACTCTGTCTTTGGGCAGGGCTAGGTATAAATTAATTAGATTAAGATTATATCTATTAGTTTGAAGGCACTTTTGTAAAGTAGGCCTTATTTCTGCTATCTTTTCACATTGGGAGAAGTATAGGATAGAAACAGACTTGGGGGGCGCCTGGATGGCTCAGTCATTAGGCATCCGCCTTCAGTTCAGGTCATGATCCTAGGGTCCTGGGATCAAGCCCAGCATCTGGCTCCCTGCTCAACTGGGAGCCTGCTTCTCTCTCCCTCTTCCACTCCTCCTGCTTGTGTTCCCTCTCTAGCTGTCTGTTGAATAAATAAATAAAATCTTAAAACAAACAAAAAAAAGAAACAGACTTGGATTTCTCTGGTCTGAACTAAGATCAGTAGGACTTAATTGTTGAACAAACAAATTATTAATAGCATTTATACCATTAGGGTATCCTGACCCAACATCAAGGTCTTAAACCCTATTATTGAAATGGGTTACACTGTTATCCCTAGGGTAACTTATTCTATTGATCTATATTTTGGATCAATAAGTGATAAAATACTTTTTATTAGTCTAGATTTTAATCACTCGGAGGTTTTTATTCTCAACCAAAATTATAAATCCATCTAAATTATAAATTATATCCCAACCAAAATTGTAAGTCCATATAAAGTTTTGTTATCCCTTAAATTTGGTTAATTTTTTTTGTTTTTGTTTTGTTTGGTTTTTTTTTAGACTAGTTAATTAATTCCATAGGGTCTTCTCATCTTATGTCATTCCCACCTCTGCATGGGAAGGTCAATTTCACTGATTAAGAGACAGTAAAACCCTCATGCAGCCATTCATACAAGTCCATATTTAGGGGAAAAATGATTATGCTGCTTTTGCACAGTCAGGATATCAAAGATCTTATACATGATGTTACTGGGCAGGTAGTATTTCTGACACTAGAAATCACTAAAGGTGATGTTCTTGCTAAACAGCTGGGTTTGTGTTTGTCAAGTTCCTTTCACTTTTTTCCTAATCTTAAATATATACCTGTGTTGGGTTAACAATGGATTTAATAATTATTGGCTTGGATTTATTTTGTTAACTATCAATGGTTCCATTCTGATGTAAGCTTATGCAAGGAGAAATAATTCCTATTGCTCTTATTAACAGTATTGCTTCTATTAACTAATAGATTAATCCAGTATTAGGTTAGGAGTTGGTTTTGTTCTGTTTTTGAACTAAGATAAATACCGTGTATTGAGCTTGAAGCCTTAATTGGTAGCTGCTTTTAATTTACTTATAACTGAAGTTGGTAAGTTTGAACTAGCTTTGGTTCAAAGTGGTCGTATAATATGAAATCTCCCGGGTGTAAACTAGATGATTTATTAAAGCTACACTTTGATTTATTTATCCAAGTCCACTTTCCAGTATGCTTATCTTGTTATGACTTGTTTCCTCTTACATATAACTTATTAATAATTACTAAATATGTTTTGATATTTGAGGAGGGTGATGGGCAATGTGTGTGCTTCTTGACCTAATTAAGCTCTCTGTTAATTTACTACTAAATCTTCCTTTAGTTTTTAGTTTTATAAAGACTTTGCTATAAAATTTAATGTTCTTAGAGTAGAAAATGTAGCCCATTTCTTTCTATCCCATAAGCTACACCTTGACCTAAAGTTTTTATGTCTTATATTTTTGCTTACTATAATTCCTTTTTAGGGTTTGTAGAAGATGGCAGTACATAGGCCATTATTAGCAAGAGTTGATAAGGTTTATTGATTATAGAACAGGCTTCTCTAATGGGATATACAGCACCACCAAGTCTTTTGAGTTTTAGGCTGTTGCAAGTAGTAGTACTCTGGTGAGTATTTTTGTTTATAATTATTTGGGTCTGGGGTTAAGCATAATGGAGTATCTAGTCCCAGTTTGAGTCTTAGCTATCCTGTAGTCAAGAATATTAGTCATGTTCATGGTTTTTTTGTTTTTTAGCTGTAGCTTCTTACAGCCTAATTAAAATTTAACTTTAGGGGAGCCTGGGTGGCTCAGTCGTTAAGCATCTGCTTTTGGCTCGGGTCATGATCCCAGGGATCAAGCCCCGCATCGGGTCCTGGGATCAAGCCCCGCATCGGGCTCCCTGCTGACAGAGGGAGAAGCCTGCTTCTCCCTCTCCCATTCCCCCACTTGTGTTCCCTCTCTCGCTGTCTCTCTCTCTGTCGAATAAATAAATAAAAAATCTTTAAAAAAATATAAAATAAAATTTAACTTTTTTGTAGGAGTATCTTTAACATGCTTCACACCAAAGCTATAATAATTTGGGTTAATCCTATGACTTCAGTGGCTAGCACAAAATCTACCAACCCTAATTACTGTAACTTAGTCAAACTTGTTTATGGCTTAATTTTTATCACTGCTGTTTCCTGTGGAGGTATGGTAAAGCAAGGTGTTATGAACTACATTTTAGTCTACTTGATGACTACTCCTTTTGATTATTGATTTAGAGGGCATTCTCACTGGATACTTGCATGTGTAATTTTATTAAACATTAATAGAATGACTAGGACCAAACCTATGTGTTTATGGAGTTAGTAAGTTCATATAGGCATTTTCAGTGCCTTGCTCTAATTAAGCTGCATTAACAAATCAGATATGCCCATGAAAAATTATGGATTTAAGTGATCTGTTGGTATTAGTTGAATGATTTTTAAAATTGAGTAATTTTTTTTTTTTTTAGTTTCTCAAGGTTAAGAGACATGGGTAATTTTATTTTAAGGCTTAGTTTAATATACTTTAATTTTAATTAAAGAAAATGTCAGATCTAGGGAAATTCTTATCTATAGAAATTTTGTGAATTTAAATAGCATAACTGGTATCCATGAAAAAAAATTTTAAAATTGGGTAGTTTTTTTTCTAATCTATGAGAGTGGAGAATAGGAATGTTTATCTGTAGTTTTGGTCAGGTTTGTGTTTAGTCATAATCAAAGTACTTTGAAGATAGGAAATTAGGGTTGATATATTTAATCTTGTTTGGGAGTTTGGCAAGGTTACATACGGTATAAGGTTTAAGTGGGAGTAGGGAGTCTGCTAAGCTAATCAGTGAGTACATACATATGCACACGTGTAATTTTTCATATCCTGTAACCATTGACTGAATAATACCATATGGTTGATGATGTAGATAATATTCAGTATAACCTTAGGTACAAGTGTTTAACTGTATTAAGGCCATAGCTGAGTCGCATCATCCCCACTCCCAACCCCCACCGAAATTAAATATCAAATATATCACATCACAGTTATCTGTGAGCATGGGTTGATTAGTCATTATTCCATTGAGATGTCCTTTTTAAGAGGGAGGAGTGGGCAGGTTTAGATGAGATGGTCCTGAGGTAAGCACCAGGTACCACATAATTTGTAGAAACCACATGTTATGGCCACAGAGAGAAGACGGACACATTTGTGGATGGGTTGCTGGTTTCTCAAAGCTTGGTGGTCAAGTACTGGTTTTGGTTTTGATAAACATGTTGATAGAAATGATTTGACTTAGCGGTGCCTGGGTGGCTTAGTAGATTAAACGTCTGCCTTTGGCTCAGGTCATGATCCCGGGATCCCAGGATCGAGCCCCATGTTGGGCACCCTGTTTGGCAGGGAGTCTGCTTCTCCCTCTTCCTCTGACCCTCCCCCCCTGCTCGTGCTCACTCTCTTTCTCTAAAATAAATAAATTTAGAAAAAATCTTAAAAAAAAATGATTTGACTTAATGGGGTATGTCTGATTAATATGTCCTATGTAATATTAATCATGTGTATTCTATTAAGGATATTTGTGGGGTATAGGATTTATATGTACAATAAATTGCTTCATATATTAGTTTAATGTACATGGTAATATTTGGGGCAAATCATTAATGTGTGATTATACATGCATGTGTTATGATTTATATATATATAAATCATATATATATAAAAAAAAAATATATATATATATACCACTAAATATGTGGTAGACTGAATGCACGAAGTACATAGCAATGGGATTAATTTAGGATTTTTTCATACTAACAGTACGTGACAATGTTTTACTGTTCATGTATGAATTTTCAAGGAGTAGTTTATGTAGAATTTCAGCTTTGGGTGCTCATGGTGGAGCTGGAGCTTCTTCCTTGAGTCCTAGGGAGAAGTATTCTTTTTCTGGCTTACAAGAACGGAGAAATATATTACAAACATTCTGTATTTTACAAGACTATTTTTAGTAATTTTTGTGAGTGCTTCAGTACACGAATGAAGAAAAAATGTAAAACTGATGCTAGCTGAGTAATAAAGATGAATGGATGTTCAACTGGTTGTCCTCCAATGCATGTTAGTGTTCTGTCTGCTACTAGTAATCAGAAGAAGCATTGATAAGGGGATTAGAATATTATCTTTCATTATTATTGATGTGTGAAGCATTAAAGTAATTGCTAGAATTAGAATTGAGAAAATTAGGGATAATACACTGCCTAATTTATTAGGAATGGGCCTTTAATTGTGCAGGTGAATAAGAAATGACATTCCGGCTTAATGTGGGGATTGGGGAGCCTTGAGGGGGTTGGCTGAAGTATATTGTCTGGATCTCCTAAAAGGTCAGGTGAAAATAGGACTGAAATGGACAGCACTAGAATTAGGAATAAGGGTCCTAGGATATCTTTCACTATGTGAAATTTTGGATTGGAGTTTTATCCATGTCAGATGAGATTCCTGATGGGTTATTGGATCCTGTTTCATGAAGAAATAATGGACAATCACCAGGGCTGAGACCACGAATGGGAGGATAAAGTGAAAGGTGAAGAAACAGATGAGTAGCTTTGCCGACTGAAAGTCCCCCTCAGATTCATTCTACCAGGCTAATGCTAGTGAAAGGCAGAGCTGAAAGATTTGTAAGGACTGTTGCACCTCAGAAGGATATTTGGCTTCACAAATCCTATGAATGCTGTGGCTATTATTATGAATAATAGAATGATTTTCATATTTCATGTTTCTAGGAAGGTATAAGCTCCATAGCATAGGCCACATCCTACACGAATGAATAAGCAGATAAAAATATATGGATGCTCCACTGTGTGTAGATATCAGATAATTCATCCACAATTTACGTCTCTGTAGATATGGGTTTTGGATGAAAGGCAGTTATTATGTCTGATGTATAGTGTGTAGCTAGGAATAGTCCTGTTAGAATTTATAAAGTTAAGCAGGTTCCTAAAAGAGTGCCAAAATATCACATGATGAAATGCTTGGGACTGATAAATAAGTTGATAATCTGGATTAGTGGATAGGATTGTTGGATGTTGGTCATTAATATACATAGAGTTGAAATACGATCTCGATTTTTAGTTCACTGGTCATGATTAAAATCCATATGAGGGGGCGCCTGGGTGGCTCTGTTAGTTAAACATTGGACTCTTGACTTTTGGCTCTGCTCATGATCTCAGGGTTGTGGGACGAAGCCCCATGTGGGGCTCGGAGCTCAACCTTGAGTCTGCATGAGATTCTCTCCCTCTCTCTGAGCCTCCCCCTTCTTGTGTGTACTCTCCCTCTATCTCTCAAATAAATCCTTTAAAAAGAATCCATATGAGAGTAATAATGTCCTATATTGTGTTTTAAGTACTATTTTTGTGATTAGTTTTACAGGTTTTTGTTTTGTTTTGTTTTTAAACCTATTTATGGTCGGTTAGGGTTGATTAAGTGGTGGAATCGGTTGTGGTATTATAACAGATTTTGGTGGATCTTTTTTAGGTTTAATTTTTTTTTTTTTTTTTTAGACTTAATGGGGGGGAGATATTGGTGGTTTTTGATTATACAAGGCTTTGGCCACCAAGCAATATCCTGAGGTTTGGGTTTCTAATATAATTGTCTTGGGGATGTTTCTTTCAGGGCTGTTGGTGAAAGTTATGTAGTTTCAGGTCTTAAACATAATATCCACCTCATTTTTTAAGTTTAATTGGTTAGGGAATTGAGTAATCTATGATACTGGGGATTCTGGGGTTGTTTTGTTTTGTTTTGTTTTGGTCTGTTTGTTTTTGTGAAGGGCCTTTAGAGATTGCCTCATTAAATAGTTGTGGTATTTGACTAATAGTTATGATTGGTTGATTGTTGCTGATTGGTGTTATGGTTATTCTACACGTTACTCGTAGAAATTAGGTATAGGTTTAGGATTAATATGATGAGAAAAGAGGAAAACATATAATTTAATTCCTGACCAAAAAGGTCTAATTGGTATGGAGATTCTTATTTGGAAGTGGGAAATGGATTTTGGTAATACACTTTCTAGACAAGTTAAGTCTAGTAGTAATGATGTTGGATTTCCTGACTTGCCAATAAAATTTTTTAAATTTTTTATTTAAATTCAATTAGCCAACAATCATTAGTTTCAGATGTAGGATTCAATAATTTATCAGTTACATATAAGACCCAGACTTGACAATAAATTTCATGAATGGTGAGAAGCAGTGTATACTAGCTGGAAAATATCTGAGAAGATTTGAGAATTGGGATATGTATGAAGGATGATCAAATATTGGAGTTTGTGTTGTAAAGTTCAGTTAAAGTGCCAGAATAAAACCCAAGATGGTCATGGCAATGGCTGTTAATTTTAGATAGTAAGGCATAATTATTTGTGAGGTAGTTGGAGTATTCTTGGAAATTAAGAATCTGGCCAAGATATTCCCAATTAAAAGACATTTAATAGAATTGATTAAGAAGGGGTTGTTTTCACTAATTACAGCTAAAGTAGAAAAATGGGTCTGTCCTCGGAGTGAGGAACATAATTTGGGTGCTGTAGACAGCTGTTAGGGAAGTGGCAATGAATAATTAGTAGGGCTCATGTGCGTTGGTATACGATACGTCAGTGGTTTTAATAATTAAGTCTTGAGAGTAAAAACCTGTGAGGAAGGGTATTCCTGTTAATGCTAAGCTACCAATGATGAGAGAGGTTGTGGTAAAAGGTAATGCTTTAAATAGTCCTATTTTTCAGATGTCTTGTTCGTCATTTAGATTATAAATAATGGATCTGGAACATATAAACAGTATAGTTTTGAAGAATGCAGATGTGGAGAAATGTTAAACGTGGTTGATTAATACTAATGTTACTATTAGGTTTAATTGGCTTGAGGTGGAGAAAGGAACAATTTTTAAAATACCATTTTGGGTAAGAGCAAAGATTGATGTACATAATGTAGTGATAACTCCTGGTAAGAGTTGCTGTTTGAATAATTTTATTTTCTATTAGTGAATGGAAATGGATCAGTAGAAAGACACCTGCTGGGGCGCCTGGGTGCTCAGTTGGTTAAGAGTCTGCCTTTGGCTCAGATCATGATCCCAGGGTCCTGGGATCAAGCCCCACATCAGGCTCTCTGCTCAGCGGGGAGTCTGCTTCTCCCTCTACCCGCTGCTCCCCCTGCTTGTGCTCTCTCTCCGTCAAATAAATAAATACAATCTTTAAGAAAAAGAAAAAAAAAGAAAGACACCTGCTACAACTATGGTATTTGAATGAGTATAGGGCCTTCTATGGCTAGCAAAGTCATGGGTGAATGTCAAAATGGGCAGATTTGCCAGTTGTAGCTAAAAGCAGTCTGATTAATGGAGAATTAATATGATTGAAGTTGAGTATAAAAATTTGGAAAATATCAAGAGTTAGGGTAAATAGGAACCATGCTCTTGATACAGTTTGAATCCACTACCTCCTATGTGGTTTATAGAATTGCTTGGAGGTAAAGGATGCGTACTCTAGAAACTATAGAACACTTGAGAAAGAAATTGAGGAAGACACAAAGAGATGGAAAGACATTCCATGCTCATGGACTGGAAGAATAAACATTGTTAAAATGTCTGTGCTGCCCAGAGCAATCTACACATTCAGGGCAATCCCTATCAAAATACCACTGACATTTTTCACAGAGCTGGAACAAACAATCCTAAAATTTGTATGGAACCAGAAAAGACCCCAAATCGCCAGGGGAACGTTGAAAAAGAAAACCAAAGCTGGGGGCATCACAATGCCTGACTTCAAGCTATATTACAGAGCTGCGATCATTAAGACAGTATGGTACTGGCACAAAAACTGACAAATAGATCAAGGGAACAGAATAGAGAGCCCAGAGATGGACCCTCAAAGCAGGAAAGAATATCTAATGGAAAAAAGACAGTCTTTTCAATAAATGGTGCTGGGAAAATTGGACAGCCACATGCGGAAGAATGAAACTGGACCATTCTCTCACACCACACACAAAGATAAACTCAAAATGGATGAAAGACCTCAATGTGAGACAGGAATCCATCAAAATCCTAGAGGAGAACACAGGCAGCAACCACTTCAACCTTGGACACAGCAACTTCTTGCAAGACACATCTCTAAAGGCAAGAGAAACAAAAGCAAAAATGAACTATTGGGACTTCATCAAGATAAAAAGCTTCTGCACAGCAAAGGAAATAATCAACAAAACTAAAAGGCAACCTACCGAATGGGAGAAGATATTTGCAAATGGCATTATAGATAAAGGGCTGATATCCAAGATCTATAAAAAACTTATCAAGCTCAATACCCCAAAAACAAATAATCCAGTCAAGAAATGGGCAGAAGACATGAGCAGACACTTCTCCAAAGGAGACATACAAATGGTTAACAGACACATGAAAAAATGCTCCACATCACTTGCCATCAGGGAAATACAAATCAAAACCACAATAAGATATCACCTTATACCAGTTAGAATGGCAAAAATTAACAAGACAGGGAATAACAAATGTTGGTGAGGATGTGGAGAAAGGGGAACCCTCTTACACTGTTGGTGGGAATGCAAGCTGGTGCAGCCATTCTGGAAAACAGTATTGAAGTTCCTCAAAACGTTAAAAATGGAGCTACCCTATGACCCAGCAATTGCAGTACTGGGTATTTACACCAAAGATACAGATGTAGTGAAAAAAGGGGCACATACACCCTAATGTTCATAGCAGCAGTGTTCACAATAACCAAACTGTGGAAGGAGCCAAAATGTCCTTCAACAGATGAATGGATAAAGATGATGTGGTTCATATATACAATGGAATATTACTCAGCCATCAGAAAGGATGAATATCTACCATTTACATCGACATGGATGGAACTGGAGGGTATTCTGCTAAGTGAAATAAGTCAGTTAGAGAGAGACAATTATATGGTTTCACTCATATGTGGAACATAAAGAATAGTGCAGAGGACTATTAATAGGGGAAGGGAGGGAAAACTGAATGGGAAGAAATCAGGGAGGGAGACAAACCATATGAGGCTCTTGACTCCAGGAAAGGAGCTGAGGGTTGCAGAAAGGGAGTTGGGTGGGGGGATGGAGTAGCTGGGTGATGGGCATTAAGGAGGGCACATGATGTGATGAGCACTGGGTGTTATATGCAACTAATGAATCATTGAACATTATATCAAAAATTAATGATGTACTATATGTTGGCTAATTGAATTTAAATTTAAAAAATGTAACAAGAAAAAAAAAAAAGAATTGCTTGGAGGGTCGCAGTGTTGAATCTGCTTGTCTGTGTCATTGCCCAGTGAGTAGGAATGATATAATTCTTATTCCCTCTCAGAATGAAAAGTTGAAGAAGGTTGTTGGTGGTAACTAAGATTAGTACAGTAATAAGGAATATAAGTACTTGAAAAATCGGTTAATGTTGGGATCTGAGTTTTATTATGCTGATATAATTCTGTAATTGACCATGAAATGAAAAGTGCTACTGGTATAAATCTTATTGAGAAATAGTCTAATCTAAAGCTAAGGGATAGATTTAGGATTTGAATGGTAATTCAGTATCAGTTTAAAACAATTCTCTTGGCCTGAATAAATGAATATTGTTGTGGGGATTAGACTGGATATGAAGGCATAGGAGAGGATATTTTTTACACAGTGTGGCTATAGATCACTTTTGTAGATGTTAGAGGTGGTTATTATAATTGGTAAGGTTACCATAAATAGTGAAATTAGTATGGAAGTGGTGAATAGATTTATTACTTTTATTTGGAGTTGTACCAATTTTTTGGTTCCTAAGATAAATGGTTGGTTCTATCCTTCTAAAAGTTTGAAAAGCCATATTATATATGGAGGAATGAATTAGCAGTTTTTGCATACTTTCTTGGTGAATAAGAAGTTGAGTTTCTATTATATTCACATTCTCTTTTATTTAACTATATTTACAGTATAGATGGGGCCCCCAAATAATTTTGGGATTAAGTATTATATTAGGGATATTTACATGTAAGATTTCATTTGAGCTGTATGTTTCTTACTTTCCCTTCTGAGGACATGATTTCCATAGCTCTGAGTTTCCAAACAGAAGACTATTTCCTCAAGTAGATAACAATGCAATAAACAATTATTAGATTATTTATTGCACGATAAGGTTTCTCTATAAATGTTTATCTTAACATTTAAAGAACAGATAGTTGTGTGGACAGGAGGAGGAGAGGTTTATCAGATTTATCAAATTTTCTAGCTAAAGTGCTATTGCAATTGCTATAGGCATATTTTCCAGTATCTAAAGAATTTGAATTTTTCTGTGTTTCAGACATAGGAAGAGCCCTGTTATTCCCTTTCTTACAGATTGAGTTTAGAGTGAGTGTTTTCTGAAATGATTCACTGCTTTGTAGTTTGTTGATTGTGTTTGTGCATCTGGTCAACAGTCTCCCTTTCCACAGCTGTAATGATTCATAGCCAATTTTACTTTTCCCTCTGTGATAGATTTTCCCAAATCCCCATTTCAACAAACTTAAAGGGTATTTAAAGCATTTAGGTCTTCTTCATGTTGGAGTTGTTCCTTGAATATTATACATTTGACTTTTGCACACCTTCTCTTTATTGAAACTTTTTTTGGTTCCAATTTGACTTTATATTGGCTCATGCAAGATGGCACTAACTGTGGAATCAATTTTTTAATTTTGGTGGTGTTGATTAAATTTTATTGATTATTGCAGCTTGCCTTTATTTTATTAAAATGAGAGGAAAATGCAAAAGATAGCTAACAGCTAATATTGATGAAGTAGGATTGAAATACAGAAGGAAGACATGTGTAATGATAAATGTGGTCGTTTTTAGCCTCAACCTTATTCCGTTATGAAGAAACATAAAATTGAAGAAACTATTTGAAATGCTGGCTGTATATCATGAAAGATTGTGCCAGAAAATGGTAGGGATTGCATACAGCACTTTATTCCGTATGGCACAGAGTTCTTCCTCCCTACCTCTAACCATGCCGTTTCTTTGGACATTTGCACTTTTGGTTTGTACATTTTCATTAAAAAACACCTAGAATGGAGTTCAGCTCTTAATGTTTATTGAATTTAGTGGACTATTGCCCAATAATCTGTGTGTAAAGCAAAGCCTTAGAATTGTGTAGAACAACTCAATGGGTATTAAGCAACAATTATGTGTCCCAAACCATGATCTCCAGGCTCCCAAGTATGAATAGGAAGGTTAGGTGTGGCCAGGCAGTTTGATGGTCAATTTAGATTAAGGAGCTCTCTCTTTCAAAGCCGTCACTTCAGTACTCTTTGTAACCAGCCATTCCACACTGCCTTTCATTTGCTCTGGTGAGGATGGTACAATAAGAACAAAATATTTCCTATAGTGAAACAAATGCTATCACTTTCTACCAAAATCTTTCCGTAGTACTTGGGGTTGGAGAGTGGCGGGGAGCCACTAGAAAAATTTTCACCAACCTAACAAACTGACTTCATAGGTCACTATAAATTTTACCTATCAAAATTACATAGGGTCATCATAAAGAAATTTCAGGCCATATACAAAATTATAAAGTAGAAAATTATCCAAAATCTCACAGATGTTAATATCCTTCCAGACATCTTGTATATATGTGTGTAGAAACATAGATATGTATAGAGGTAGAGACAAAAAGTTTTAAAGATTTATTTATCCTGGAGAGATAGAGATCAGAGGAGATTGGGCATGTTCCATAGATGAAGGAGAGGGAGTGAGGGGGAGGGAGGGAGGGGACATGTGAGCATGAGGGGGGAGGGAAGAGTGAGGGAGGGAGGGAGAGGGAGGGAGAGGGGGAACATGTGAGCGTGAGGGGGGAGGGGAGAGGGAGGGAGAGGGAGAGAGAATCTTTAGCAGACTCCCCACTGAGTGCGGAGCCTGACATGGGGTTCATTCTCAAGACCCTGAGATTATGACCTGAGCCGAAATCAAGAGTCTGGTGCTTAACCAACTGAGTCACCCAGGCACCCCAGAGATAGAGATAAAATTTTAATTAAATTTGTTTACTTGAATTTTGCAAAGAAAAATGGCATTTGAAATGGAAAAACTAAAAAACTTATATGTTTTCGTTCAAAATTTTTTTTCTTTGTAAACTTTGTAAATTCTGTAAGTTTCCTAAATGAGTGAGGAAAGAATATTAAGTGTTTAGTATCACTGTAGATTTTTTTTTTTTTAACTACATCTTTCAATTTTAGGTAGCATCAATGTATTCCCTAGTCTGAAGGAAAGGTGATTAGCATTCTTAACCTTTCCCCCACTTCCCCACCCCATATCTTTCAGTATTTGTTAGTTATAATATTTTAAACTGTTAGAGTTTATGAAATTTACCATCTGTTCTGCAAACACAATTCCCCAGATGTTCACTCATAGCAAAACAGTTAGTAGATTTAATGTCCATTGCCAGTCCTTTTATGATGCATTTTCCTTCTTCATTATTGATCTAGTTTGCTGCATTTTATCAAGCTTTATCCCCTAGAATTCATGGATACTATATTTCTAGAGTTCTAGCATGTTTGATATGTCTATCTGCTATCTTTATATTTGTCAAGTCGAATGGGTAGAATATTCCTGAGTGAGACTGTTTTCTCCTTCCAGAAGTTTATGTCCATAAGTTTCTTATCTTATATTCTTGAATGTGGCGATAGAGAAATCTGAGACCAATCTGATATCCTTCTTGCTAGTGATGTGCTTTCCTTGCCTGTGCACTTAAAGAATCTTGTCCTTTATCCATGAAGTTTGATAATTTACCTGGTATGTATCTGTGTTGCTCATTACCGGGATATGTATATATAATATATATAAATTTTTCTATTGTATCCCATACTCTTTTGATGTGCTTACTACTTCATTTTAGGGGAAATTTTACTGCAAAATATACAAATATAGGTGTTTTCTCCCCATTTACATTCTCTTTATTTGCTTTAAACTATCTTTTTTTCTCTGCATGTACTATATGTTCATCACAGCCTTTTATCTGTAACATTGATTACATTTTCATACATGCTGGCCGGTCTTTAAAATTTTTTTCTGATTTATTCTGTAATAGAGTTACTTCGAACATCCTTAGCTTTCTAATCTTTTTCGTGTAATTCTGTCATAAGTCATCTTTGTCTTTTTAAATTTCATAAATCTTTTTTGAAATCTTATTTTTAATTCTAGAATTTTAAGCCCTTGCTATACTTTTTTCTTGGGCTATGTCTTTCCTTCAAATTGAGCCTTCCATCTGTGTTTTTGTACTTAATATTTCCTTTGCTCCTCTCTTTCCTTATCTCTTCTTTCTCTACTTCCCCTCATTCTTATTTTCTTATTTTCCTCTTTTCTTCCCTCCCTCCCCAACCCCATCCAAACCTCATTTTTCATCTCTACATCCAGATCTTGTGTGGTTGTCATGTTATATCTTATCAAACTTTACCAAGAACATCTCAGTTTTTCCTGACATTCTGACTAAATTCCCTTTAATTGCTTTCTTTTTCTTTTTTCCTTTTTTTTAAAGGATCAGTTTGTCTTTGGCTCTTTGAGTACTGTCTCTGTCCCCTTTTTACACAAAAGAGAAAAAAAAACCCTTATTGGGTTTTAGCTAATACTATTTTTGCTAATTAGCAGTTGACCTACTTTCCTCAAATATTGTGTATGTTTCTCTCCAAGCTGAAGATAAGTTCAAGGCAAAAACAGGGAAGTTTTTAAGGGCAATCAAGCTACAAAAGTATGAACAATTTTTGCCAAGGAGTTAAGTTAGTGTGGTTGCTAAATAATAAGATGAGATGTAAAGCTTTCTTACACACATCTAGAAGAAATGTTTGTTGCTATCACATTAATTATACACTTGTATTCTTCAAGGAACAAGGAGGTCAAGAGAGTATATTTGGATTAGTAATAACCATTCACAATCCACTTGAACCCCTCTTCATAAAGTTAACTACATATTTGGATGTCAAATACAATTCCTTCCGTTTTCTACAATCAAAAGTCGGTTTGCTTCTCTAGGCTATTAGTTGTGGCACGATCAGAGCTGCTGATTCAGTGTGATTGGTTTGCCTTTCCTCTCCCGAAGAGCTAATTATTAGTTGTCAGTATGATCTATTTTCTGTTCCTTTTCTAAATCATCATAGAAATAACTTTTGCCAAATATTTAGGCGTTACAGAATTTACTATATTTACAGAGATAGTCTCTTAACAGTAAAATGCCTGAATCAGCAAATCAAATACTAAGCCCTTTTTACTACACTTGATCTTAGCCAAAAGGCCGAGCAGATGTGCTAGAAAAACCTAATGTCTAGCTATAGTCAGACTTAAGCAGTTAACTCAGTTAAAAAGAAACACCTGAGCGTAAAGGTTGGAAACTAAAACTAAATCTAAAAATTAAATAATGTGTGATATTTGTTGAATCTCTTCTCCCATTCCTAGAGGAGTGCTCTTGTACTTGGAACTTTTAAAATGGCATTTCAACTTACACGGAACTATAATTGAACAAATTCTAAAAATTTTTGGTAGAAAAAAATGGCACAATTATGTGAATGTTCATTGCTTTATTAGTGAAATTAATAAATGACAATTATGCATGCTGAAGCAGCCTGTCAAATAGAGCAGCAACTTTTTTTGGCATAGAAGCAATTTTAGCATCAAACATTTTTTTAAATAAAAACATATATTTTAAGATTGCTTGCTGCATTTGGAAATAGGGGAACCTTTTCCACATTCACTCTGAGAGCCTTTTGAAATCTAATTCATATTGAGTACTTGTCATCCCTCATATTGCCCTAAACTGGTAGAGATATATTCTCAGTCACAGTGCAGATTACATTTAACACACTCCAAAATTGAGTCTTTATTCATTGCTTAGTAGGATTACTTATAATTGCAGAGGGCTCTCAGTCATTTTATGGGGACCCAAAGAAGAAACCATGCATCCAATTGAATTAAGCAAAATGTGCATCGGCAAGAAAATTAGAAGAATTAAACAGAACATGGTCTGTGCTCTGCTTAGACTCCAATAAAATGTTCTATTTTATTTTATTTTATTTTATTTTTTATTAATGCTTTGCATGCACTCTGGGTTTAGGTCATTTTATAAATGACACACTTAATGAGCAACACTACATAAGTACAGGGAAATAGAGCAATTGGCTCCTTGAACACAGTTTTCTTTGGTACACATCCATACCTTTGGGTTAAAAAGTACAATTTTCTAGGGAAGGCTGGGTTTCAAAGTGAAAGCAACATCTTGATCGTTGAGTACATGAGATATCCCATTCTATGCATGAAATTCCAGGAGTCTGTTGAAGGTAAGACCGGACTCTACGGCCTAAGTTTGAGCAGTCAGTCTTGAACAGTCCCCCTTGTGATTGCTATGGTCTTCCTTCAGTGGTGTAGGGTGTTGTGCAACTTTCTTTTTTTCTTACAAACCTGAAAAGAAAGTAAGGCTTTTTAACCAGTCAATATTCTTAAAGGCACAAATGGAATGAGTATTTTTACTTGTTTATTTAGCATATGTTTATTGATGTCTACTAAGTACTGTGCTAGAGACTAGGGACATACACATGAAGATTTGCCCTAAAGTTGCTCACAGGCTACAGGGATACCTAAGTTATAGATTGCAAATGGTGTGATAAAAGCAAACTTAAGACCTGTGAGAGCACAAAGGAAGATCACGGAACCACCTTCGACTTGGACTACTGCTCTGGTCTGCTTAAATGAGGCCAAATGATTATGCAGTAATTTGACTTTATTTTTCTACTCTTGTTTCTTGAATACAACTTTTTTAGCTCCATTTTTGTGGGATAGCCCCTTCAAGGCTATGTTGAAGTCACTAGGAAGTTAAGACTGCATACCCTACATAGATAAAATGCGCTATATGAGGAGTCCAACAATACGAGTCATAAGAATGCATGTGAAGATATCTGACCTGGCCCAGTTCTGATGGAGATGTTCCATTCTTTTTTTCTACTTATTTTACTAGGTAATCAGAATGGTATTTAACTGAATTCATATTTTTCAGTTAAACAGAAGGTAGTTTAGTCCCAAGCCTAACTGAATAACCATATTAGATTTGCCTTTTTTCAGTACAAAAGAATCTACAAACTAGATAGAACTATAAGGTAATTCTTCTTAGGCATTGGCCAGTAGGACACAAGGAAATGTGATCTTTGAGAGAAGGCAAATACTGAAGGAGAACATAGCATTTGCTTGTGTTCTGCCTGGGGACATTTCTAGACCTGCACTGTCCAATATGGTACCCACAAGCCACATCTGGTAATTAAAGAAAATTAAAGCTATAAATCCAGTTCTTCAGTCAAAGAAATCACATTTCTAGTGCTCAGTAGCCACATATGGCTAGTGGTTTCCATATTGGACAGTGTAGATATAGAACCTTACCATCACAAAGGTCTTTCAGGCAGTGCTTTTCTAGCCATTGGTACAGGGAATTGGAGTCTAAGCAGAGCACAGGGTGCACTTGGAGCCAAAGTTCAAGCGTGGGGAGTTCTAGTAGAACAGCAGCTGGTGTTTGTGAGGCCTAGTACAGAGAAGAGAACTGTGTAGACAGACCCTCAGACCTCTGCATGGGGGAGAACTGCTTGAGCAATGAGCTGTGCTGAACATAAATGGGGCAAGATGCCATGAAGAGTGGTGTGTGTCTGAGATCTGAACAGACACCAGATTCTTTCGGTGCTGGGAGACAGAGCTAATCTCAGCCAGAGTGATCTTGCTGAGAACCTCAGGCATTCAATTCAGGCTGAAAGAAAGTCCCCACTTTAAGAATAAGAACCACAGCCTAGAGTAGGTTCTATGCTTTTCATGATGAAAGGACAAAATTCAATATAGATCCTTTTTTTTTTTAAGATTTTATTTATTTATTTGACAGAGAGAGAGAGAGAGAGAGCAAGAGAGGGACCACAAGCAGGGGGAGTGGGAGAGGGAAGCAGGCTTCCCACTGAGCAGGGAGCCCAATGCGGGGCTCGATCCCAGGACCCTGGGATCATGACCTGAGCTGAAGGCAGACACTTAATGACTGAGCCACCAGGTGCCGCAGTATAGATCCATTTAATAAAGAATAAAAAAGCCTGACATGCTGAACTCTTTAGGTGTGAAAGGTAGTGGTATTTGCCACTCAATTTAAACAGCATCAAAATGTAAGATGGATGGATAGATGAATAGAATACATATACATAATATATAATCAAGTGAACATAGCAAAGAATTGACAATTGTAGAAACTAGAAGGCAGCTTATATATTTTCACTGTACAGGTTTTTCAAGCTTTATGTATGTTTGCAAATTTCCATAATAAAATGCTGTGGAAAAGCAAAGACAACCCTGAAAAAATAGGAAAGATTTGCTAATACCACAACTCTATCAGACTAAAGCACAATATACTTTATTTTTAACTTTTAATTTTATTTATTTATTTTTTTTGAGAGGGAGTGGGGAGGGATAGAGGGGAGGGAGAGCAAGAATCTTAAGCAGGCTCCACACCCAGCATGGAGCCCTATGCGGGGCTCGATCTCACAACCTTGAGATCATGACCTGAGCTGAAATCAAGAGTCAGACGCTTAACTGACTGAGCCACCCAGGTGCCCCTAAAGTATGATATCCTTTAAATGAAGACAATATAATCCAAATGCCCTCAATGTATTATTCATATTATTTAAGTATACAGTAAGAATTAAGAATATGAAGCAGGAAAATAGGACACAAAATATGACAACAAAAATGGTCATCAATATAAATAGACCAGCTGGAGAAATTAGAATACTAGTAATTTGAAACATCCTTTGTAAATGTTTTTTAAGGAATTCAGAGAAAACAAGTTGTGATATGTTAATGAAATACTACACATGCAACAAAAAATATAAACTACTGATAGGCATAACAGCACAGATAAATTTCAAAACCATATTGAGGGGAATAAGTCCTTCAAAAAGGAGTATATAATATATGAATCCATCTGTACTAAATTTATGGACAGGCAAACTAAGCCATTGTGAAAGGTATCAAACAATGCTTCTCTTTGGAGGGTGGACGTTAACAGGAAAGGGCTATGAGGAAACTTTCTGGGATGTTGAAAATATTCTAGATCTTCAATGCAATATTATTGGTTATGTAGTTTTACACATTAGTTAACAATCAAACTGTGTATTTAGTATTGGATTGTTTATATATATATGTATATATGTATATATATATATATATATATATATATACATATACACATCTTATCATTGTAATGCATGCATGCACACCCTGTCAAATAGAAAATTGATTGATTTATTAAGATGTTTTCAACATTCACATTGAAACTCAGTGGTATTTCCCTTGTTAAATTGTTCCAGTCAAATGTTACATTATAATTGACAAAGTGATCTATGTGAGGAGATTCATATTAGTCAGCATAATAGTAATAACTTTGCTCTTACTATGGAAAGTACTAATAATGTTAAATGCATTATCTCATTTAATCCCTCATGACAACTTTATAAAATTCTCATTTTACAGATTCAGAGACTGACATAGAGGTAAACTATGTTGCTCAACATCTCACAGCTGAGAAGCTGTGGAGCCAAAGTAAAATCCCAAATTTTCTGGTCTTCATGCTTATACCCTTAACCTAATAACTTCACGCTTTATAGAGGATTATATTTAGCTCTCTGCTAAGGCTAGGTTTATTTTGATGTTTGGAATTAGATGAAGGGGACCTTCTATTCATGTAAGGGAACTAGATTTTTCATGGAAAGGTCACATCACATTAATTTCCTACCTGCTGAAGGCTCCAAGTGACTTCCTTCTTTGACATCTACATAGCAGGACTACAACTAGTATTAAACTGAGAGAAGATAGCATAATAATTCAATTAAAGACTGATTATAGTGATACTAGTGATGTAAAACAGCATCAGTAATAACAGTAGGCTTGTAGATGAAGGTAACTATGCACATTTACTTGGAGGCTATTTTTCTGTTGCTGAGAGATCTGTACATCGTATTCAACTAGATGAAATTATTAGTCAAATGTTATCTTATTTTTAAAGTTAATTACGGGTCAATTTTCTTTCAATATTGCAAAATTTGAAAAGATAAGTTCTGCAGTATGGCTCTGGTCATAAATCTCCTCCATTTTTCTCTGAAAAGTTATTGTACTTATAATTGGAGTATCTTTGGATAAAAAATGAGTCTGTTTCTTCAAAGATGCTGGAAAGTAAACATTTGTAATGACACGCTTCAAGTTCTTTGAGATTTAGTTCATCTAGAAAATGTTTTAAGACCATGATATAGCTGGTGTTAAGCATTCTGGCATTTCATTTTCTTCCACTAGTCCACAATGTTGGTGTATACCAAGTAGCTAAATATTCACTTAAAAAACAAATGTTTAAGCTAGAGAAGCATCTTTAAGTAGTAGGAAGATTTTTTTTAAAAGATTTTATTTATTTATTTGACAGAGAGATTGTGAGAGCAGGAACACAAGCAGGGGCAGTGGGAGAGGGAGAAGCAGGCTTCCCACCAAGCAGGGAGCCCGATGTGGGACTCGATCCCAGGACCCTGGGATCATGACCTGAGCTGAAGGCAGATGCTTAACGACTGAGCCACCCAGGCACCCAACAGTAAGAAGATTTTGAGAGTTTATCTCAAGGAAACCTGTTTCCAAATCCCATTACTTCCTTTGCTGATGTTACCTTGGGAAAATTATTTCCTCTTTTGGAGGCTATTTCCTAATTTGAAAAATGGGGAACCAACATTATAGGGTGTTGTGAGGATTCAATCAAATAAAGTATGACGTAGTTGATGGTGAGGAATTTGTTACCATATGTTAAAATATGCTATGACGTTATATTCCCACTAAGGAAGCAGAGTGAATACAGTGTCTAGGGATGTAAAATTCACCCTGGAAACACAGGCAATAAACATATTATAATTTGTGCCCCCAAATCTAATGGCAACTCCTGTATTTTCTCATTTGACAAGTGTCAAATTATTGGCTTGACTTGCAGAACTCACTGTACTTTACTCCTATTCCTCTATGTATTGACCTTAATTTTTCCTGCACCCCCAAAAAACTCTAGGCTACCTACCATTCTGTTCAAACCCAATGTTTTCACCAGGTTTCTTTTATTCACTTATTTATTCAAAATTTATGGACTTATTCATCCATCTACTCATCAAAGCATCTGTTTTAATCCAGCAACACTCCTAAGCACTATGGATAAAATGGTGAAAAAGATAAAACTTCTTGATTTTTGTGGCGCTTACACTATTAAGACTGAAAAGAGATAGCAAATAATTAAATACAGTCGTGCTATGAAGAAAAAATACAGGATGTTAGGAGTGTAAACACCAGAGGAAATTAGTATCAGGACCTGCTGTATTATTTGCAGGGTCCCGTACAAAATGAAAATGCAGAATTTGAAGGTTGGGACAGCAGAGCAAGCACAGGACTCTGCAGAGGTTACATGCCCTTGAAACCAGTTTTACATACTATGGAGGACCAGGGAAGGATTTGTTAGGCAGTGTTAATTTCACAAACTCTGAAGGATGACTGTATGTTCGGTAGACAACTTCAGACTTGCGTTTTCGTTTGCTATTTGCCTTTGGGCCTAACATACTTTTAATTCCTCAAGACTTATCAGCCTCACATGTTAATACTAAGGGATGATCCAGCTTTTTCAGTCTTGGTTAGCATGTTGGTGGTAGAGGGATGAATCAAAAAGCAAAAATTAAGGCCAGAATCTTATGATTCAGAATTTTTAAACATCAACATCTGTAAATCTCAGTCATTCTTAAATACTTGTAGGAGTACGTTGGCTTGGGAGTTTGTAGACCTGGGCTCTTGTCTTGGATCTGCCTCTGCCAAGGTACTCTTTGTATCAAAGCTTCCTAATCTGGAGAAAATATACTTAAGATTTCTTTTAGTTTGACATTTTTAAACTACCAATAATACTTTCTAATTTTCTTTAGTAAAAAAATACAGTACATTTTATCTCGGTCTGCTTTTTTGGAACATAAAGTCACAGTGTTGGCTGAATCGCGGACAGCATAAATACAGTAATAGCTACCAAAGGCCACCTTCAGCTGGCGATCTTTTCTTAAACAACCACATTAAATCCCCAAGGTGACCAGTGCTATTCCATTCTTCTGTTAGTTAAAGGTCACCTCTACTAGCAACCAATTTTTGTACCTCCCTGGGGTAGATGCTTAAGACTACATTCATTGTCTATATTAACTTCTGTACTGCATCTGTGAAATATCAAAGTAATTAAAGACTTATATAGATGTTCAGTCACTTTATTCTCAGGAGACTTTTTTTAGACCAAGAAACTTCAGACAGTGTTGTCTCAGAAGGTGAAACTAAAATTCTTTCAGATTTCTGAAGACCTTCTACCTTATTAAATTGTCCAAATGCATTAATAAACTGAAATACCTTCGGTAATTGAAAATTTGTGCTGTATTAACCTGGGTAGTTAAGGCTGTGCTATGATAAAAAAAAAAAAAAAAAGAAAGAAAACAAAAAGAATACCTATACCTCAGACATAAAACAACAAAAGGTTTATTTATTTATTTTTTTCAACATTCTCCATGACGTTGCTCAGCAGGACAGACTCACATAATCTCCACCATCATGTAGCTGTACCATCTAGAGCATGGGAAATCCTTGGTATAGTGGTGGCGGGTGGGGGCGGGGAGCACTTGATCACTAAAAATATTTGACCTGAAAGTGACACACATTGTTTGCTTACAAGCCATTGGCTAGAAATAGGTATACAGCCCCATCTAAATGCATGGGTTCTGGGAATTCTAATCTTCTATGGGCTCAGAAGAGGTGAACCCTATGGAGTCTCTATCACATTTCCATACCAAAAAAAAAAAAAAAAAAGCTGCTTATCAAAGAATCTGTTTGAAACTTTTGGTTTTCTTAGAAGTTTAAAGTATATTAACATAGGTGGACTCCAGTGATTTACATGGTCAAGAATACACACACAGCAGTACTACCTACTCTTAATATGGTATCTTTGGCTTAAAAGATCATAGTGTCTGATTTAGTTGTCCTATATATGTTTGTTTCTGTATTGCTGTTACCTCTCATTTTGTTAGCTAAATGTTGATTGATTTCCTACTGTTTGCCAAGAGACCATAATTAAAGCATTATCCCCTTCTTCAAAGAGCTTACAATAATCTTTGAACATCAATTAGGCCCATAAATAAACATAGTTCTCAAATTCACACATCCTAGAGGAATCATATTCTCTTTCAACCATACACAAATTGGCTTTTTGATAGCATGTCTTAAAATTTTTAGTTAGGCACAAATTATATTTTCCACACTTTATGGCATATGAATACATCATCTCAGATGAATGTTTGCCAAGGTATTAGAGGAAATTCATAGCTTTTGAATGAGAAAATAAGATATTAGCATTATTCATAGGCACCTTTGCAACCTGCAGCCATGAACAAGTAGGATTGTTTTATATGAGGGCAAAGTTTCACAACTAGATGTAATTCTGCCAATACTAAATGTAGTATCTAAAGCATGAGGTGCTTTTTGATTAGCAATATAGAATCCAATCTCTTTAGAAAATTAGAAATATAGAATACAAACTGTTTAGGGATTTGGGTGTAAACCTATCTATGCATTATCCACAGTTCTTTTGAAACCATACACCATCAATAATTTGAACTTGGCTATGGGATTTATAAATGCATCTCCTCTCTGTTCTTTCATTGTGTACTTTTTGAGTACCTACCATGGAGCAGGCACTCTTACAGCCATTCAATAGGTAATGGAGAATAAAACACAATTTCTAACTTCTGGGGACTTTTTGTCCATTGGAGGAAACATTTATAGCACAACATGGTAAATTCTATGCTAGAGCTAGTAAAAGCTGCACAGGTGCTCAGAACAGGGGAACTTTCATCATGGAGGTGTGTGTGTATGTGTATGTATTTTGTGTAAGGGATAGTCATGGAATGTATATAAGTCAGACAAATTAATGAAAGAAGAGGAAAGTGTCCATAAACACAAAACAAAACAAAACAAAACTCATGAGAAGACCTTGATGCATGACAGGCTGATATGGTCAGAAATTAAGAGATATTAAGTGAAGACTGTAAAAAGTGACTGGGAAGACTACAAAATGAGAATGTGGGGGGAGAGACAGAGGCAAAATCACAAAGGCTTTAGGTCATTTGTAGTTAAATCCAAAAGAAAGTGGCCCTGAAGATTATCTGAAAGTGTTAGAAGAGGAGGGTTACACAATCAGTTTGGGTTTTGGAAACCGTGTTCTGGATATGGAGGATTGGAGAGGAATGAGAGAGAGAGAGAGCGAGCAAAGAAAAGGAAATCAGTTGACACACATCAATCCAAGAAGAGAATGATTTCCCTAGAGGAGAATAGAGGCTGCAGATAGAGAATGAATGAATCAAAGAGACCTTCAGGAGACAGAATGGACAGGACTTAGTATTGATTCCATGCAGGGGGAAGAGAGAAGGAAAGATAGAATTAAAGAATGGCTCCCAGATTCCTAATGCCAGCAACTGGGTAGATGGTAATATGATTTACCCATGTCAGGGTGTTAGAAGTATATGGAGGTATGAGAAAGGCAGGTAGGTATAATAAACTTGTTTTTTTTTTAAATTTTTTAAAAGTTTTTAATTCCCTCACCCAGTGCTCATCTCCACAAATGCACTCAATCCCTATCACCTATTTCACATGTTTCCCCCACCCCCACCTCCCATCTGGTAACCATCAGTTCTCTATAGTTAAGAGTCTGTTTCTTGGGTTGTCTTTTTTCTGCTTTGTTCATTTGTTTCATTTCTTAAATTCCACATATGAGTGAAATCATATGGTATTTGTATTTGACTTATTTCACTTAGCATTATACTCTTTAGGTCCACCCATGTGGTTACAGATGGCAAGATTTCATTCTTTTTTATGGCTGGGTAATATTCCATTTATGTATATACACCACCTCTTCTATATCCATTCATCAATCGAAGGACACTTGAGCTGCTTCCATATCTTGGCTATTGTAAATAATGCTGCTATAAACATAGGGATGCATGTATCCCTTTGATTTAGTGTTTTTGTATTCTTTGGGTAAATACCCAGTAGTGTAATTGCTGGATTGTAGGGTAGTTCTATTTTTAACTTTTTGAGGAACTTTCATACTGTGGCTGCACCCGTTTGCATTCCCTCTAACAGTGCATGAGTGCTCCTTTTCTCCACATCCTTGCCAACACCTGTTGTATCTTGTGTTTTTGAGTTCAGCCATTCTGACAGGTGTGAAGTGATATTTCATTGTGGTTTTGATTTGCATTTCCCTGATAAGTGATGATGAGCATCTTCATGTGTCTGTTGGCCATCTCTATGTCTTCTTTGGAGAAGTGTCTGTTCATGTCTTCTGCCCATTTTTTTTCTTATAATTATTTGTATTTCTGTGGTGTTGGTTGTTTGTCCTCTCTCATTTGTGCTTTTATTTGAGTCCTTTATCTTTTTCTCTTGATAAGTCGGGCTTGAGGTTTATCAATTTTATTGATTCTTCAAAATATTTATTTCTTTATTTTAGAGAGTGAGCAAGCAGGTGGAAGGGCAGAGGGAGCAGACGGGGTGAGAATGGAGCCCCACACTGGCTAGATCCCACGACCCTGAGATCATGACCTGAGCCAAAATCAAGAGCTGGATGCTTAACCAACTGAGACATGCAGGTGCTCCTTGATTTTAATTAATTGATTAATTAATTAATTAATTTTTAAAGAACCAGCTCCTTGTTTCTTCTGTTTTCTTGTTTTTTTTTTTTTATTTTTAGTTTCTATATCATTTCTGCTCTAATCTTCATTATTTTCTTCTTTCTACTTGTTTTAGTTTTAGTGTTTGTGTTTATAGCTCCTGCAGGTGTGAGGTTAAGTTCGAGATTTTTCTTGCTCCTTGAGGTAGGCCTATATTGCTATAAACTTCCTCCTTAGTACCACTTTTGCTGCATCCCAATGGTTTTGAACTATTGTGTTTTCATTTTCATTTGTTTCTATGTACTTCTTTATTCTTTTATTTCCTGGTTGACCCATTCATTCTTTAGTAGCATGTTATTTAACCTCCATGTATTTGTGGTCTTTCCAGACTTTTTCTTGTGGTTGACTTATAGTTTCATAGCATTGTGATCAGAAAAGATACATGATATCACTTCAATCTTATTGAATTTGTTGAGACTTGTTTGGGGACCTAATATGTGATCTATTCTGGAGAACATTCCATAGGCACTTAAAAAGAATGTATATGCTGCTATTTTAGGATGCAGTATTCTGAATATATCTGTTAAGTCCATCTGGTCCGTGTGTCATTCAAAGCCATTGTTTCCTTCTTGTTTTTCTGCTTAGAATATCTATCAATGTAAGTGGGGTGTTAAAGTCTCCTACTATTATTGTATTATCTATTAGTTTCTTTGTTATTAACTGTTTTATGTATTTGGATGCTCACATGTTGGGTGCATAAATATTTATAATTGTTAGATCTTCTTGTTGGAGTGTCCTTTTTATTATATAGTGTCTTTGTTTCTTATTACAGTCCTTGTTTTAAAATCTAGTTTGTCTGATATAGGTATTGCTATGCCAGCTTTCTTTTGACATCCATGTGCATGATAAATATTTCTCCATCCCTCACTCTCAATCTGCAGGTGTCTTAGGTCTAAAAATAGTCTCTTGTAAGCAGCATGTAGATGGGTCTTATTTTTTTGTTTGTTTTTTTTTAATCCATTTTGCCACCCTATGTTTTTTATTGGAGCATTTATTCCATTTACATTCAAAGTAATTATTGATATGTAAATATTTATTGCCATTTTATTACTTGTTTTATGGTTGTTTCTGAAGATTTTCTCTGATCCTTTCTTGTCTTTCTCTCTTTCATGATCTGCTGGTTTTCTCTAATGATATATTTAGATTTATTTCTCTTTATTCTTTGCACACTTATTAGTGGTTTTTGATGTGGTTACCGTTAGGTTTGTATATAAGTTCTGCAAATAGCAGTCTATATTAAATTGATGGTCATTTAAGTTTGAAGCCATTCTTTACTCCTCTCCTCCCCATCTTTTAGGTATGTGGTGTCATATTTTACATCCTTTTATTGTATGAGTTCCTTGACTGATATTTTATAAAAATACTCATTTTTACTGCTATTGTGTTTTCTACCTTTATACTATCACTTTTGGTCTCTCCTTTCCATTCAAAGAGTCCCATTTAATATTTCTTACAGGGCTGGTTTAGTGGTCATGAATTCCTTCAGTTTTTGTTTGTCTGGGAAACTTTATCTAGCAAGGCTATCACTCAGAATAGAAGGAGAGATAGAGTATTCTTGGTTACAGATTTTTCTCATTCAGCACTTTGAATAAATCATGCATTCTCTTCTGGCTTGGAAAGTTTCTGCTGAAAAATCCCCTGATAGTTTTATGGGTTTCCTTCTATGTGACTCTCTTCTTTTATCTTGTTGCTTTTAACATTTTTCTTTAATCATATTTTGCCATTTTAATTATAATATGTCTTGGTGTGGATCTGCTTTTGTTGATTTTTCTCAGGCGTTCTCTGTGCCTCCTAGATATGGATATCTGTTTTTCTTCCCAGATTTGGAAAGTTTTCAGCTGCTATCTCTTCAAATAAATTTTCTGTCTCTTTTTTTCTCTCTTCTTCTAGGACTCCTGTAATGTAAATTTTATTACATTTGATGGAGTCTCTGAGTTCCCTAAGTCTATTCTCATTTTTCATAATTCTTTTTTCTCTCTTTTTTTTTTAGCTTGATTACTTTCCAGTACTCTGTTTCTAGGTCATTAATTTGTTCCTCTCCTTCTTCCAGCCTGTTCATTCTATCAAGTGTGTTTCTCATTTTGTTTATTGACCCCTTGATCTCTGCTATGTTATTCCTTGTCTCTGTGTTAAGGGTCTCACTCATATCTTCCACTTTTTTCAAGTCCAGTGAGTATCTTTATGATCATTACTTTAAATTCTCTATCGGTCATGTTACTTATTTCTGTTTCACTTAGATCTCTGGCTGTGGCCTTGTCCTTTTATTTGGAACCAATTCTGTCTTCTCATATTGTCTGTCTCTGCCTGCTTCTCTCTGTTAAGAAGTCACCTACATCTCCTGAACTTGAGGGTGATAACCTTATGAAGAAAATGCCCTTTAGTGCCCTGCAGTGTGTAGTGTTCCCTATTCCCCAGAGCCTGGCAATTCAGAGAGTGTCTCCAATGTGTGTTGTGTGCTCTCTCCTGTTGTGTCCTGGCCAGTTTTATCCTTCAGGCCAGTTGTCTGCAGGTGCTGTCTTTCCTATTGTGGGCAGTGCTTAGTACCTGGCCTGAATGTGGCAAATTTTAACTAAATGTATGCTGGTCTGCTTAGAAATGAGACCTGTCACCGGAACTGAGGCCCTGCAAAACTCTGTGGTTGGGAGACATGGTATGGGCAGGTGTTTGGGCTCATCTTCTGGGGGATGGGGCCCATCAAGCTGGGACTGAGGCAAACATGACTGGGAAGGGTGTTTCCACTGGATCGCAGGGGCAAGAGTGGTGGTGATGGGGGCGAGGGGAGGGTGTTTGGGGTGGTGGTGTAAGCAAGTTAGGTAGTGAATGTAGGCCCTGCACTGGTTCTCACAGGTAGCCCTGTGCTTATGCTGAGGGGTAGGGGAGGGAAATGGTGCATGCTGGTTCCTTTATTCCTGGAGGGGGTCTCTCCATGAATTTTGTCTCTCTGGGCCATGCTCCAAAATGAGCAAATAACCTCTCCACTGTGTGCCCCAGGTGCTTTTCAGATCATTGTTTTCACACTGTATGTCTGTGGGCTTTTTGCCCTGCCTTTTCTCCAAGAGCAGCCCCAGTGCCCTCCAGGCTCTCCCCAGGCCAAGCCAGCTGACCTCTAGAACTCTAGGCATTAAGCCCTGTGGGTCACCAGAAGTTATGAAATTTGGGCCTTCTCGCTTTCCAAGCCAATTGCTATGGGGATATTTTTTCCCTGCACATTCCCCTGTGTGTTGGTTTGTCTCTTGCCCTTCTCTATGACTGCAGCTCCCTCCTCACCATAGCAACTGAGATCTGTTTCTTCCCTAAATCCTGTCTCCACACTTCCTACCTTTTCTGTGTGGCCTCTTACATACTTTTAGTTGCAGAGTTTGCTCTGCCAGTCTTCAGGTCGATTTCTGGGTACTTAGGCTGATTTGATACTTATCTAGTTGTATTTGTGGAATGAGATGAGCCTAGTGTCCTCCTACTCCACCCCCATCTTCCCCTCCTCTCTCTAATCTTGGTTTTGAACAAATGGAGCTGGAGGTACTTTTGATAATCAAATATCCAGAAGCTCAGTGGGAAAGCTTTGGCAATACCATAAGATTTGGTAATCTTCAGATGGTTCTAAATTCTACCTAACATTGATTCCCACTTAAAACAAATTCCCATTCTTGGTCGTTTTGCAATTTTAGTGCCATTTTCAATTACCATTTTATATTTTAATAACATTAAATGTAAAAGTGGTATCTCTGTTCAGAAAAACAGATTAGCAACCACAATAAATCTGTAGCTAGTAAAAACACATGAGCTATTGATAGCTTACTGAGGTATTTGAATATCGTATTCAGAAAAACCTGAGACTGATAAGGGTTGTTTCAGGGCATTGTTGTCTTTTGTACTCCTAAAATGAACTCAAAAGAGGTAATAGTAACATAACCCCACTATAACTGAATATTACTTTCTATCACATCTAAGAACCATAGGTTCTTCCTCTCTGCCAACTCAAAAGCTTTATTTTAGTTATTCTAATGAACCTAATACTTGATGTCTCCAATACATTAAAAAAAAAAAAATCTGAGCGAAGTATTACAACTGACTGTCATTCTTAAAAGTCAATCATAGAAATTTTGTAGGAATCACAATATCTTCTAAAAGAAATCTAGGAACAATGCCATAATAGATACAATAAAATGAGAAAATAAAAATTCTTCAAGCTTAATTGTCATTGTCATAATAAGGTGTGGGTCTCCTATAATAGGAGGTAATATGGTAGAGTTCTGTACTATAGACAAGGCCAGATATATTTTGCGTCAAAAAGAGGCAACCAGGGGCGCCTGGGTGGCTCAGTCGTTAAGCATCTGCCTTCAGCTCAGGTCATGATCCCAGGGTCCTGGGATCGAGCCCCGTGTCAGGCTCCCTGCTCCGCGGGGAGTCTGCTTCTCCCTCTCCCACTCCCCCTGCTTGTGTTCCCTCTCTCGCTGTGTCTCTCTCTGTCAAATAAATAAATAAAAATCTTTAAAAAAAAAAAAAAAAAAGAGGCAACCAGAAAGGGAGAAAGACAAAAGGGGTTATTACCTAGTGATCCAATCTAACAGGACTTTTGAATATGTTCAAAAGATATATTTGAACAACTGGCTTGATATAGAGGGTTATTCAGTTATGTCACTTATATTTAGAGGAATTATTATCTTTCTCATTGGCCTCTGTTTATTTAAGAACAGTCTCTCCACATTAATTTATAAAGATTTTCAACAAGGTATGAGAATCTTTTTAAAGATGGCTGTAGTTGACTTGGGAACAAAAAGTAAATACATGTGCAAAGATGGATCCAAGTCTATGACATGGAAAAGTACAGGAGTGAAAGGTCATCTGAATCAAGGTGTGGGGGTTCCAGAATGCTCCAGCAGATGCTGTGGCATCCACTGAGGATGCATCATCTCAAATAATTTTCCCTTTTATCTTCTTGATGTTGTCAGCACATTCAATTTGGGAAGTAAAAGTACATTTTGTAAAGAAACAGATTTACTTGTGTTGATAGATGTATGCAACTTTAAAACCTGACCTAGCTGGTTGGGTAGGTCCTGGTTGGTTTTCAAAGTCAAGGTGGAGTTTTTATTTTTTCATGACAGAAAGTAAAATCTGGATGAATTGAATGCATTTCTTGTTTTCTTCATAATGAAAAGCATAGATCACAAATTAACCTATTCCCTGTATTCTTTTTTAATATTAGGTTCCTTCAATCAATAACTGCAAGCCCAAACTGAACATTTATAGCATATGACAAGACCCTTGCAATACAAATGAGCTTTGAGGACTGAATCAAGACAGATGTTTAGGTGCATTATTTAATAGTCTCACTGTACAGGGTTGTAGGATAATTACACCATTCTTGGTGAAACAAGAGAGTGATTCAAATAACCTGTATAAACTAACCTTTTCTACATAAACTATATCAAAACATACGACTTTAAATAACTATTTGCTATTGATTCATTGAGTCAGCAGTTTGATAAGGCAGTTCTTTTGCTGGTCTTCTTTGCCTTGCTTACTCCTATGGCTTCAGTCAGTTGGCAGATTGGGAGATTGGTTGATCTGGGATGGCCTCACTCACATACCTGGGGTAGATGCTGGCTGCTAGGTGGTGCTAGTTGTTGGTCATAGTACTATCAGTGATTGAACAGCCTGTCTTTGGCTAATCCAGGCTTCATAACATGGTGGATGTTATGAAGTTCTTTTAGAGGAGCAAAACAATGCTAGCCCAGAAGTGGAAGCCTGTGCTTCGGTCACTTTTGTTGTTGTTGTTGCATTTAACAAAGCAAGTCAAGGAGTGGAGAAATAGACTCCACCTTTTTTTTTTTTTAAGATTTTATTTATTTATTTGACAGAGAGAGAGAACACAAGTAGGCAGAGCAGCAGGCAGAGAGAGAGGGAGAAGCAGGCTCTCCACTGAGCAGGGAGCCCGAAGCGGGGCTCGATCCCAGGACTCTGGAATCATGACCTGAGCTGAAGGCAGACGCTTAACCAACTGAGCCACCCAGGCACTCCATAGACTCCACCTTTTAATGGGAAGAGCTTCAAGGTAACATTGCAAAAGGACACCTATACTGGATGGGAAGAGTCTGTGGACATTTTTGTACTCTGCCCTAGTCCCTATTAGGGACTTGGGAATCTCATATCTTGCTGACAAAACTGTTATTCCCCATCTTTTCTGTATTATTTATCTTTTAATTTTAGTCATTCTAATGACAGTTTAATGATATTTCATTGTGGTTTTAATTTACATTTTTTTCTGAGTTGAGAAATTAATGTTGAGACCCTTTTATATGTTGGTTGACCATTTGGATAGTCTCTGAATTTGATGATTTTTGCCCGTTTTTGTACTGAGTTGTTATGCTTTTAATTTTCATTTGTATGATGCCTACCTACATACACATGCATAGTTTTGATGCATAAAAACGTATTCACCCAGTCTGTGTATTGTCTATTCTCTTGTTGCCTATTTTAATAAAAATAGGTTCTCAATTATAATGAAGTCAAATTTTTAATCTTTTCCTGTATTATATTCTAATTATGAAAACTTTGCCTTCCCCAAAGTCATAAAGATATGTATATTCCTGTTTTCTACAAATTTTTCTAGTTAACTTTAGGTATTTAGGCATCTGATCCATTATGAATTATGTTATGTATAATAAGGATCATGAGTCCTTATTTTTGGCCATAGTTATTTGTCTGAACTTGAATTTGTATTGAACAGACCATCTTTGATATAGAATTAAAAAGTTGCTGTGTCTGCATATATTGTATATATATATATATATATATATATATATATATATATATATACACCTATATGGGAAACTTTGATAAATTAAACACTTTAAAATAGGAAATCAGATTTTTTTAATTGATTACAAAATTAGCATATTTTATGATAATAGAAATTAATATGAAGCAGGATATGTCAAACTTCAAAAACTATATTCACCACGAATATGTTTGGATTTTTCTGCCTGACTCTCTAATGTGATGTTTCTCAAAGTGAGACACAAAGATCATCTACATCAGAATCATCTGAGGCACATGTTAAGATATAGATGTATATGCTGGGGACATGTAGGCTCATTCCCAGGATTATAGAATCTGTCAGAATCTTTGTGGATGAGACCTGGATGCCTGCATTTTAAACCTGTCCTATTAGTGATGCCCATAAATTTAAAAGAGAAGCACACCTGTATGTTTTGACACTCCCCTGCTGTTGTGATGTTGTGACACAGAGGCTGAAACTCTCAAGAAACATAGGCTTAACTCTTAAATTCTTTAATGCATTGCATATATTACTATCCATTGCATATACTACTTTTCTGGCTCAACATTTAATAGTCTAACTCACACTTTATGCCTTAGCAATTCTGGGCTATTATGGGATTCCTTTTCCCACTCCCCACGACATGCCATTGTGCGAGATGACCCCCAATCCAACTGTCTCCTCTGATCTCCTACCCCCGGGTCTAGTCTCCCCTGCCCTGCCTCCTCCCCGCCCCCCACCACTTGCAGCTCTAACCACTGTTAACAATTTGGTATACATCTCTATTTCCTAGGGCTGCTATACCAAAAAAATGGCTGACTTAAAACAATGGAAACTTATTGTCTCACAGCTTTGGAGACTGGCAGTACAAAATCAAGGTGTCAATAGGACCATGCTTCCTCTGAAACCTATGGGGGATTCCTCTCTTGACTCTTTCTAGTTTTTGGTGGTTTTCTGGCAATTCTTGGTACTCCTTGGCTTGTAGATGCATCACTCCTGTGCTTCCTATGTGCTCATCTCTTTACATAGTATTCCCTTCATGATGACACCAGTTCTATTGGATTAAGGGCCTACCCTATCCAGTGTGATCTCATCTTAACTAATTACATGTGCAAAGGTTCTATTTCTAAATAAGTTTATATTCAGGGATGCCTGACTGACTCAGTGGGTTAGGTGTCTGACTCTTGGTTTCAGCTCAGGTCATGATCTCATGGGTCATGGGATCGAGCCCCATTTCGGGCTCTGCACCCAGTGGGGAGTCTGCTGGAAGTTCTGTCCCTCTGCCCCTCCCTCACTTGTGCTCACACATGCATTCTCTCTCTCTTTCTCAAATCTTTTAAAAAATAAGTTTATATTCTGAGATATGTGTGTTTAGGACTTCAACATACCTTTTCTTGGGGGACACAATTCATAATAGCATCCTTCAAGACTTTTTCTCATGCTTGTCATGAATTGTTTAAATGACTAAAAATAAAAACAACCATATAAAACATGATGACATTATGGTTATTATTTGCAGGAAAGGAATATTCTTTTGAATAAGAAAAAAGTCATAAATAGATTGATAAATTTTATATCAAAATGAAAATTTCAGTATGGAAGAAATTCTGTAACTTTCATTTGGAGTATGTTCATTTCCAGGAAAAGACTGCCAAAAATTCAGTACAGATTAAGACTATCAGAAGAAATGTGGATAAGAAAGATATTCATAGAGGAAGAAGTATAACTGGTTAAAACAATGTGCTTTCTTTATAGCCTTGACTTCTGTGGTGTCTTCCCTGAGCCAGCCTATCCATCTCCCTGCTTGTCACCTGTCCTTGCCCTGACACCTGCAACCAATTTTTAGTCTGTATCCTTAACTATATCTTTTTGACTTCTGTCAGTCACAGCTTCATGAAGTTTCTTAGCCCTCTATCATCCACCTCCATGAGGCCCTGTGTATATCTCTATCATGCTTTTCTTGCTTTTCTTGTTGTAACATGGTCTCTGTTTGTTTTCCCTCTTAGATTCCTAGTTCCTTGAGGACAAGGATTGTGTGTAATTTGTACTTTAATAATCAGAACAGAAATTAAACATAGATAAACTTAGAGGACATTATGCTAAGTGAAAGAAGTCAGAAACAGAAAGACAAATACTGTATGATCTTATATGTGGATAAAAAAAGCAGAACTTATAGAACCAGAGAACAGAATATTGGTTGCCAGGGGCACCTGGGTGGTTCAGTCTATTAAGCGTCTGACTCTTGGTTTCGGCTCAGGTCATGATCTCAGGGTTGTGAGATCTAGCCCCGAGTTAGGCTCTGTGCTCAGTGGGGAATCTGCTTGGGATTCTCCCTCCCCCCCTCAAATAAATAAAATCTTTTGGGGTGCCTGGGTGGCTCAGTCTGCCTTCAGCTCAGGTCATGATCCCAGGGTGCTGGGATTGAGCCCCACATTGGGCTCTCTGCTCAGCGGGGAGCCTGCTTCTCCCTCTGCCTGCTGCTTTCCCTGCTTGTGCTCTCTCTCTCTGTAACATAAATAAATAAAATCTTAAAAAAATAATAACTTTTGATCCACTGATATGTGGAATTTAAGAAACAGGGCAAGAATCATAGGGGAAGAGAGGGAAAAATGAAACAAGACAAAACCAGAGAGGGAGACAAACCGTAAGAGACTCCTAGTCACAGGAAACAAACAGGGTTGCTGGAGGGGCGGGAGGTGGAGGGATGGGGTAACTGGGTGGTGGACATTGGGGAGGGTATGTGTAGTAATGAGCACTGGGTGTTATATAAGACTGATGAATCACAGAACTGTACTCCTGAAACAAATAATACATTATATGTTAATTGCATTTAAATAAAATTTAAAATAACTTTCCAAATAAAATCTTCAAAGAAAAAAGAATGGTGGTTGCCAGGGGCTGGGGAATATGGAAAATGGAGATATATCAGTCAAAGTTTACAAACTTTGAGTTATAAGATGATTAAGTTCTGGGGATGTAATGAACAGCATGGTGACTGTAGTTAATACTGTACTGTATACTTGAAATTTGGTAAGCGATCATAAGTGTTCTTACCACATACAGAAAAAGTAACAGATGGGTTAATTAACTTGAATATGATAATGACCTGACAACCTATACCTATAATCATCATGGTATACATTTTTAATATATACAACTTTTATTTGTCAACTATATATCAGTAAAGCTGGAAATTTAAAAAAAAAAGGACAAATAAAGCAAGAAAAATACCCCATGGAACTTAAACTCTTTAATATAAATGTTGGACTTAATAAACTGTCCACTGTGTAACTCAAAGTCTCATATAAAGAATAAGTTTATATTTCAGTGCCAGAAGAATACACATAGGTTACTTTATTGGACACTGAGAACTGGAACATCTAACTAATTATTTCCCCTCATTTGCTAAGAACTTCTGAACTAAATGTGATGCTGTATGAAGCAGTAACTAGTATGTATATTTTTATGGACACTTAAAGGAAGTATGTAAGAATGACATGGATCTTCCTTAAATTCAGTATAGTGGAATATAATTATAATAAAATATTCCAGAGTTCCATGTCTGCTTGTGTTCTGAGAATATTTTTTCTTTTGAAAACAGGAATAAGAAAACTGATGAGTCTTACCCTGTTTCTATAACTCCTTGCAGGTAACAAGTGTAGTCTAGTATCAAAAGAAAAAAACTGGAACATCAAATGTGATTAATATTTCAGGTAAGGAGAAGAATAACAAAGCAAACACAAATTTGTTTAGCTCTCCAATGAATTAAGTTGAAAAATATGATTATTAACTCCTTGTTCTGTGCTCAAAAAGAAATTCTTCATAACAACTATTTATGCCCTGAAATTTTTTCTCTTCCATTTGGAGTTTTGCATTCTAGTCTGACCAAGTTTGGGCATTATCTCGGAGTGCACACATAGGTGGGAAGTTGATCTCTTCACAAGTCTATAAATCCTTTTGAAGCCATATTAGTATCATGGAATATTTATTACTCTCTGTAAACAAAATAAGTTCCAGCTTGAGACTGCTGGGAAATTAAGCTTTCTATTTTACAGTTGCTTTGAACAACTTATAATAGTTAATATTGAAGCCACACCTACCTAGAGATTTCTTTGTAATGGTGTTTCAGAAGGACTATCAATACTCACAGTGATACTACCACACTTTAACCATTCCAAAAGAAATTAAGAACTATGTTCCATCCTAGTGTGCACCAAGCCATTAAAAAAGTAAGGTGCATTATTTAGGGTCCTGTATAATGGTTACTGTCCCTGTGGTTGCTAATTGCATGGATTGAAGTATAAGAATTTCCTTCTTGCGTGTTTGTTTCTCCGGACTTTTTTGTTGTTGTTGTTGTTGGATTTTTTTTTTTTATATCTAAGGGAAAAAATAATGTACATTTCTTATCACTAAGCTTCTTAATTTCAAGAACTCATTTCAGCTAAGGTATCCAGCTGGGCTATATTGGATGATAAGGCTCACACTAATTCACCTGCAGCATCTTGATAAACAATCTTTAATGATGGATGAAGGGAAAGTAGTTTTCACCTGACAGAGGAGCAAGTCTTCAGGCTGTTAGTAAGTGCTATACAAACTAAAGTGCAGTTAGATAGAATGGTGAAAATAACATTTGGTTGTGTATGCAAGAGCCAGTATTTTCCTGGAAGCCTATAGAAATAAAAAAGTCCTATTAATTCAATCATTGTGTCTGACTTAACATCTCATTAATTTGCACCAAGCAGACAATACATTTGTGAAAATAAAACTGATCGGTATGAAACTAAGAAAAACAATCTTGTAGGATTCTAGTAGTATACAATAACTCAAAATAAACTAACAAAATATTATCAAGTGTGTCTTCTAGATATCCTGCTTTAATCAAATGAAACCTTTATAGCTAACATATGAAATACTTATGAAAGACCAGAAAATGAGTGAGATAAATAAACTATCTTATGATCACTTTTGCCTTTTTATTTTGCTCAGTAAAAGTCTTTAAGGAGAATGCAAAAATAAATTTCATATAAACCAGGACTAAATTATCCTTTTGAATCTAAAGTGAGGATTCTTCACTTTTGGGGAGACTACTTAAAATTTTAATGTCATTTATTACATCCCAGCACTCTTAAGTAGGGTTTGAGATGGTTGAAAAAAAAAAAAAACGAAACCCAGCAATGAGGCGTTTTTGCTAGCATTGCAGCTTAAGTACAGAAAACCAAATGTAGTGACCATAGGGGCCACATAACTGCTTCTGATTGACCTTCACACCTTTATAGACTTTGGTAGGTCAGGGAGATTCAGAAACTGATGAGTTATATGGTAAATGGGAAACAAAAACCCAATGGTTGTTTATGAAGATAAATGCTTCTCTGAAGTAGGAAGTAGGCTCCTAACAAGCAGCACAGTGGCATAGGGCTTATTAAGTAATAAAAAGGAAATATTCTTAGTTGTACAGCAAGTAGAGATAAGAGAGATGTAGAAATGAGTATTAATGGTATCTATGGCTTATTGGATAACTTCTGTGGGCCAGCCATACATTAACACTTATTACATTCTCCCGAACACCCTACATGGAGCAATTTTGCATTTATGGTTGAGGAAAGCAAGGCTCACAGAGGTTGACTTTTCAGCTAGTGAAATGTTTCCCCCTCTTGCACCTCTCACTGTCCTCCCAAGTTCATAATGATCTCTGCGGTTAATTGAAACCCTGTATGGGGGGGGGGGGGAAGAACCAAAACCATATTCCTTTTATCACACAATTTGCACTTGTTTTAAGAAAAGTGTACCCTTGAGTCACCAGATAAGCTCTGATGGGGCTGGGGTGGCAGCAATTGGGAATCCTGCAGAGAAGAATCAGATTGTAAAGTTGGAAAGATGATTACAGGTGACTTCTACAGATGAGGGTAGTGAGTAGGGGGAAGGAAAAAGCAACCAGAGAAACCTATGAAGTTAAATGGGCCATTGGATATCACTGAAAACACAGATAAATTACCTAATTTGTCAGCTTATCTTAAAATTGGGTCTTATTTGAATTAATCATACCATTTTGGCTTCTACAACACACAATGGCAATACTTTAATTGATCTGTTTATTTTAAACTTTTACTAAGCCAACATGCCAGTTCATTATAAAATTTGTTTTTCTACTAATAAATTGAGCAATACTATTCCCTAAAAACAAAACACCAACAAGTAAAATAAGCAAAGCAAACACTAGATATCAATTTAGCATTTCAAATATTTCCATTAAATAAGGAAATGGACCTATGTGCCTATAAGAAATAGACAAAATTTCAGTGATGTATGCCAAAGACTTTTCTTTGGCTAATCTTAATAAAAATTAAAAGTAAGATCTGTTATTCTTTCTTTGACTGGTTGTGATTGTTGAGAACTTTTCCCTTGAGCCTTTAGAAAACTGACTTTGTTGATAATGTGCTATTTCAGATTGGACCTTAAGCTTTTTACACAAAGTACCCAACTATTCATCATTCTAACTTAATAAAGGGAAGAGATATATTTTGTGTATCTTCTATACGTTATATATTTAGGCTTTCCATATACTTGGACTCAACTAATTAAAAATGATTTGTGTGATCATTATAGATCCTAACCACAAAAGATTGTTAGTTTTGTCTCTACTTTCAATTTAAATTCACAACTATCTATGTAGCAATAATTACATAAACATATGCTTCCTAAAAATCTGAAACTTTTCAAACCAGTTGGACAAAAGCTAAATTATGAGCACATAGAAGATAAGATCATGTCCAATGAAAACAACAGAGCTCCAGCTTTTTGTGGAGTTTATATTCTAGCAAAGTGGAACAGAAAATAAAACTATAATCTGCATATGTATTACATGCAAGTAATATACAAAAACATAAAATGTAGAACAAGATGAGGTAGGAAACTTTTAAACTGTGAGAAACAGAGATGAGTCAACAATGATTTAGGGACTAGAAGTGGCACAACTGCAAAGGTAGTTTGCATCAAGGGAGAGGAGGAAGACTGCAGCTATAATACATGTTTCCAGAGAGAGAAGATCAAAGTTCAGTATTAGGTATTTTATGTTTTGCATATCTATCAGAAACCCAAGTGGATATGTGGTTACCAGTTGGATATATGAGATTGTAGTTGAGTGTTTGTTTTTATCCCAGAAATAAACCCCAAGACAAGGACTCCAGTGTACTTGATTTATTTTGGGAGGTGAACCCAGGAAGCACTGGGGAAGTGGGGAAATGAGACTGAAAAGGGAAAATGGCCAATATAGTATAAGTTACCAAGCAAATTAATAATAGTGGGGAATTAGGACTAAATGTCATTAAGGAACACTGGGAGCCTCTGTAAAACAAATACCCAACCAGAAGGATGAGACAGGTCTTCATATATCAATTCCTGTCAGTGATTTATTGAGGCTGGCTTTCAGGAAACATTTATTGTTAGGCAATTCTGGCCTGCTCTATGTGCACGCAGAGCAGGATCAGAGGCTGGAGAACTTCCTTTGGTGAACAGATGCAGCCTTTGGCAATTGAAGTTCTTAGGCAATTGAATGTTCTAAAATAGTAATACCTGAGTGGATATGGTTACAGTGCAGACATCATCTTCAGAGAGGGAAAAAGTCTGGGGACTGTCAGCAATCAGTACTTAAGGTTATGAGATTGGATTAGATCCATGAAATAGGGCATAAAAATGGAGACAGGGACTGGCATGGGAGGTATTTCAATGTTAAGGAATCAGGCAGAATAGGTAGAACCTCAAAGGAATCCAGGAAGGAATGATCAATGAGGTAGGAGGGAAACCAAGAAGAGAGGGTACTCTGTCCTGGGAGCAAAGTGAATAAAATATATTGAGAGGGGAAGTTATCAGCTGCATCACATGATCTGGATAGATCCAAAAAATGGGAAAAGACTGAGAATTTACATTGGACTTAACATGAAAGTCATTAGGGACCTTAACAAAGCAATGTCAAGTAATGGGTGAAGCCAGAATAAATTAGTCTTTAAAAAGAATGTGACAAAAGAGGGAGAGAGTCTGATCAAATCATTTGAGGATGTTGATTGCAAAAAAGAGAAATGAGGCTGCAATTGGTGGGATTCTGAAAGGCACTTATAGAATCTGGCCACACTCAGTATGTTTGGTGAATATATGGAGTAATGGTGAATTAAGTGAAGACCTCTTTGCCAGATGCTTTGAAGAATACAGAGAGGATATAGAGACGCTTATTCCTCCTGAGACATCTTCTCCCTTTTGCACAGTAAAGCTCAAAATAGAGGCATATCAATGACTATTGAGGGATACTTGAATGTGCAGTCTCTCAGGGATCAGAGGAGATGAACAGTAGAAAGCTATTGAGAATGAGGCATGAGCACACCTTAGGTTCCTGTGGAGGTTGGAGAAGACCATTATTGATACATGTCAGTGTCAAGATAATGAGGACTGAGGCCTGGAGATGGAAGTGTGTTTAAGTAGGTAAGTCAATGAGGCAGGTGTGTTTTTTTGTTTGTTTCTTTTTTCTTTTTTTTCTTTTTTTAAAGATTTTATTTATTTATTTGAGAGAGGGAGACGGTAGAGGGAGAGGGACAAGCGACTACCTGCCCAGCAGGGAGCCCAGCATGGGGCTCTATCCCAGGACCCTGGGACCATGACCTGAGCTGAAGGCAGATGCTTAACTGACTGAGCCACCCAGGTGCCCCAATGAGGCAGTTGTTTCTAAAAGAAAAAGCAGATACAAGGCTTTGGTTTTAAAGCTGAAGAAGAGCTATATAGCTTGGTACCTGGCCAAAGGAGTCTCCAGTGTCAAGCTTAGAAACAGTAACATAATAATAAAAAAAAGAAAACTACAAAAAAAAAAAAAAAGAAAGAAACAGATGCCCCATTCTCTTGTCATGGAGAACAAAGCCCTTTATTTCCAAATCTGCATACTGGACACATCCTGGCTGAGTGAGAGGCTGACCTCTGTTTTTAGAGAAGTGTAATAGTTGAAATCAGAAAAGCTCATGAATGCATGAATAGAATTTAAAAAATGGAGTACTTTGGCATTTATAATCTGGCCAGGAAAGAGAATGTACCTTGCAAGAAGGAGAGAGGATGAGTGGAAGAGGTGATTTTATCATGTAGTCCTATCCTGTTGTTTTGTTTTTAGAGTAATAAAAGAACTCAACAACAAGGAGACCCAGTTCTAGTGTTTAGTCTTCACCTTAATCTTTGCAGGGCCTTGGGGAATTCTTATAACTTCTTTGATCTTACAACATAGAGGAGAGGGAGGAAGAGAGTTTTCTTTTTTAATATGAGAGCTATAACAACATGCTTATATGGTGATGGAAATGATCTCATATTATTTTAGTTATCACCCCAAAGTGGTTGCCCTGAGCAGACAAGTTTAGAAAAATTGTATTAGATTCTTTCTTGAACTAAACATTTGTATTATCAAATTAGGTTGGTTAAACCTTAATTTTCCTACTCCTTTTCCATCCTGGCTACCTTTATTTTCTTCTATCCCTCCTTCCTTCTGTAATAACATATTGAGTGCATACCATGAGACAGGACCTTTACTAGGTGCTACTACATAAAAGGATGGCTATACCATTTTCTTAAGGAGCTTTCGAAATTCAAGAACAAGAACCAAACAAACAATTGAAATAAGTAATTTGTGGTCTGAAAGCCAGAGGAGGAAAAACAAGTCCAGAGTACAAAGACGATAGAATTTATTCCTGGAGGACATTTACTTTTTAAACAATAATATTTAATGCTAGATGGGAATTACTATTGATCATCTATCAAACCAGATTTCTTTCTACAGTGTTTCTGGATAAATGGAACATAGGTAATATGGGTTTTTCTTCAAAGCGTCTGCTGATCTCCATTGTAATTTGTATCCCATTTTAATGAAATAATCTGATTTGAATGACTTCCGCTTGCAAAAGACTAATTTATCATCATCTTATGCAGCTTTGACTATAATGCCAGGCTCTCAGGATATGAAAGAGGCATATTCCAAAGAGTAGCATTTGAAGTAAAAGCATCAAATCATAACCAAACAACTTATACGGAAGTCAGTCAAGAGACTGCACCAAGTGTCAATTTAAGAAAGCCTTCAAACCCCTAGGTGTTTTTGAAAAACTTCCCAAATAGCACTTTTGTGGAATGGGGATGATCTAAATGAACATTGTTTCACACCCAATTTGTTGTGCATAGTTTATCCTGCCTTCCATGACCATTAAATTCCCAAAATGCTTTGTGTGCAGCCTGGGAGAGGTATAAACAAACTAAGTACAGGCTTGATTGTACTATGGTAATTGGAGCTTTGCACCTCACACAACCTCATTGTGGGTGTGCATATTTTCTAAAAGCTACGGTTTGAATAGACCTCCCCTCCCCTTTTTTAAGTTGATATATGCATGTACTTTATTTTTAGATGTGAAATATGTTTCAAAGAGCAGTAAGTTCAGAAAAAGATTTTTTAAAATTTCAATTGCATATGTAGGACAAATTGATGATGTAGAAGGCTTGTGATCATGGCATAGAGCCTAGCTTTTGAATATTTTTCAGTTCCTACTTGTAATGGTGTGGCCAGGAAATTAGCTTGTTGTTTTAGTTCGTGGCATATTTGCATTTAAGTCACATGTTAAGTAATCTATCCATGTGGCGCCTTAACTAAAATAATTAGGTAAGTTCTAGTACTTCTAATGAAAGTCATATTTTATTATTCGTTATATGAAAGCATCTAAATTTTTTGAAAGATAAGTGTTTGCTTATCTTGCTCATTGCTGTTTACTGCTATTTTCCCAATACCTAGTACAGTGTTGAATAGTGTTGAATAGTTGAAAGAGTAGAATTACTTGCCTTGGGGTAAAAGCTTTCTAGTGTGTCACCCTTAAGTATAATGTTAGCAAGAGGTTTTTCATAGATGTTCATTATTACTAGTATGCTGAGAATTGTTTTTATGAATAAGTACTGAATTATTTCAAATACTTTACTGTAGCTATTGAAGAGATAATATGGCTTTTCTGCCTTATTCTGTTAATATGGAAATGACATTGAGTGATTTTCAACTGATCTTGTATTTTTGGAATAAGCTCTACATGGTTATGACGTATAATTCTTTATATAAATTTCTAGATTCATTTGCTACGTTTCTTTAAAGGTTTTGTGTGTATGTTCATGAGGTATATTGGAATGTCGTTTTCTTATAATGAGTGTATGAATTTGCCAAACTTTGATATCAGAGATTTAGGGATAAACTATCCTCTATTTTCTGAGAATTTTTATATAATGGGTATTATTTCCTCCTTAAGCATTTAGTGGAATTCACTGCTAAAGATATCTAGGCCTGAAGATTTTTCTGTGTAAAAAATTTTATTTTTTAAATTTTTAAAAAAATATTTTATTTATTTATTTGACAGAGAGATAGAGACAGTGAGAGAGGGAACACTAGCAGGGGAAGTGGGAGAGGGAGAAGCAGGCTTCCCACAGAGCAGGGAGCCCGATGTGGGACTCGATCCCAGGACCCTGGGATCATGACCTGAGCTGAAGGCAGATGCTTAACAACTGAGCCACCCAGGCGCCCCTGTGTGAAAATTTTAATTACAAATTCAAATTCTTTAATAAATATAGGGACATTTGGATTTTCTACTTCTTCTTGTGTCAGTTTTGATAACTTGTATTTTTCAAAGAATCTGTACATTTCCATGTAAGTCATCAAATTTATTGGCATGAAGTTCACAGTATTCTCTTATATTCTTTTAATGTTTATAGGATTTGTAGAAAGTAAATATTTGTTAAGGGTGAATAAATGAATAAACCACAGAAATTTACCCAAATTTGTTTCAACTCTCCACAGTTTTTTAAATTTTTGCAAAGCAAAACAATAAGAAAAACCTTTTGATCAGACAGCAAACTTTCTCAGAAACTTTAAAATACATTTTAAAAAGGAGTATATAGGTATGAATGAGAGGAAAATAATTTTGAGTAAACATGAGCTTCCCAACTTGCTCTTCATCTCCCCCACCCTTTTCTCCTACTGTGACAACTCAGGAAATGTTCCCTCATGGACCCCATGAAGATTTCAGCTAAATACATTTTCATAAATCACTGAACTATACTCTAAGCTTATTAACTGCGGAATGAAATGTTATTCATCTTTGAATTCTTCATAATACTTAATACAGTGCTTTGTACCTAGTGTTCAGTACATGTTTCATTCATGAATTGAGACAAGTGTCTTTGACCCATGTCAAAGAAATCAAAATAATCAATTTATGAAATAAACCATGCTTTGTGGCTTACATAAAATTTGTTAGAGTCTTTATATAATTTCTAGAGCTTAAAGAGAGCCCAGCATGGTAAATCTACTTTGATATTTACATGTATATGAAGAATATTTGATCGAGTACAATATGTTTACCTTGAAGTATGACCTATATCCATGCTAATTTCCAGACTCTATAACCAAGCAGTAATTACAGGCAGGGGGCCATTAGAAGTTAGCGCATTTCTCTTTCTCCTCAAAATTTCTGATGTGATCAGTTTGTTTATTGAATGGAAAGCCAGGGTTTGATGCTTTGTTAATATCCTGACTTTATGTTTTGTATTTCAGCATGAAGCTTCTTTCCTTTAGACATTTGACAATGACTGAAGAAAAGGCTCCCAATTGTAATAGATAAACAAAATATTTTATGCTTACCTTTTCACAAGTTTGGCTGTGTTCTTTGGCAGGGTTTATAAAGATATTTCCAGCTCTAAAATATTATAATTTCATTTACATTGGGACTAATCAACTTTCCTTCAGTCTTTCATCCCCCTCTATAATTATAAAGAATTATTCTCTTTGAGCTCCAAAACCAGAGTCAAAGATCCTCAAAAAGTATTCATCTTCTTTTTCTTTTGAGTCTATTCTCAAATTCAGAGGTACAGTGAGATTTTCAAGATTCTGCAAGCCATACAAATAGGCAGTTTCAGGCTATAAAATAGGAATTCTCTGAATTAGTGTATGACGAAGATGTCCCCTCCACGTATTCTTTTCTTTTTTTTAAGATTTTTTTATTTATTCATTTATTTGAGAGAGAGAGAGAGAGAGAGCACATGAAGGGGGGAGGGTCAGAGGGAGAAGCAGACTTCCTGCCAAGCAGGGAGCCCGATGCAGGACTCGATCCCGGGACTCCAGGATCATGACCTGAGCCGAAGGCAGTCGCTTAACCAACTGAGCCACCCAGGCACCCCCCTTCCATGTATTCTTTACTTTCCAGCACGTATCCCTATTGCAGTTCAAGTATGTTGGAAAGACCTTCTTGCTCAATCAACTTTTAAAAGTTAAACTCCTGAAAAAATGTTGACAGATTTCCTCATCCTTTTATAACATTTCTTTGCAGAATACTAAACGTGAGGGAAGAATTAAAATAGCTAGAGAATTCTTTTTTTTTTTTTTTTTGTCATCCTGGTAATAAATTGCTTCTACTAGACCATCAGAAACAAAACTTTAAACAAGATGCATGAGCAGTGACAGAGTGGATTTGTTACAGATCTTAATCAATGTTCTTAATCTCACAATTGACCTCTTAATTAATGTAAGTATAATTGTAGTAGAAATAGTATTTGCTATGTATCTCATCTACTTCTCAAAAACTTTCCTGCTCTTCCTGTTGCATTCTCCTCCTTCCTTGCTTCCTGTCCCTCTTTTCCCTACTTTCATTCCCAGCCCCATTTAGAAAACATATGCTAACTACTGGAAAGGAATCAAACTTCTTCAGAAATGCCGGGACTTTTTGTCTTTGGAAACCCAAATCTTTACATGGCTGGGAAATACCATGTTATCAGAAGCCGTGTTAATCAGTTTTACTTTAGCTGTTGGTCATGGTTCTACAATAGTCATCCAAATTCTGTGAGTTTTCTCCATAGAAAATCTGATGAACCAGGGTGCCTGGGTGGCTCAGTCATTAAGCGTCTGCCTTCGGTTCAGGTCATGATCCCAGGGTCCTGAGATCGGGCTCCCTGCTCCGTGGGAAGCCTGCTTCTCCCTCTCCCACTCCCCCTGCTAGTGTTCCCTCTCTCGCTGTCTCTCTCTCTGTCAAATGAATAAATAAAATCTTTAAAAAATATTAGCTTTAAAAAAAAAAATCTGATGAACCAGAGGAATGCTATTGTATTTAGCCCATATCAGTAGGTATTATCTGCACTATTACCTGGATTCAAGCTTTTTTCTTGTTTCTCTTCCTCTAAAATATGAATCTCCTCAAAGGAGGTTTCTTACTGCAGAGTCCTTGCTTCCTAACACAGCACTTTCAGAAAGGGGAGGTGAAGCTTTACCCAAGAGGTTGGTGATGAAATGCTTTAAAAAGAGTTAAGTTAGTGAAATCATTCACATTATATATTAATTAAGAATTCACATTTTGTTACTAGCCACATTCTTGCTGTAGGTCCTCGTGCAAGTTACTTAAACTTTCTGACCATTAGTTTTTTCATCTGAAAAGGGATTACAATAACATTCACAAGGCTGATGTGGGGAATAAATAAATGGTGTTGGTTCATAAGTGAATGCTAAAGAAGTGCTCCCTATAATTATAATTTTCATCATCACTATTATAAATTACCTGTTCAGGATTCCTGAATTGATAAATCCTTCCAAGCACCAAGTCTAGAAGCACAGCTGAGATGTAGGTCTGTTTTCCCAGGACATAGACTATGAAATGGAACTTTGCATGGGAAGTTTATTGAGCAGTGCTTTCAGTAACACCTGTGAGAGAGTGAGGACAGCATTAGTGGACAGAGGGAGGATTTGAACTGAGATGCAGGTGCCCCTTGCTACAGCTGAACTCTTGGAGAACCCTGGCACTGAGATATCCCTCAAAGTTGACCTCATTTGAGAGAAAGGAAATTGGTATGTATGTTTTCACATTGGGCAGTCATGGATGTGGACTGCCCCAGGGCTGGGGGAACGAAAATTTGGGTGCAATAGTTTTCTTCATCTGAAAGCAAATCCTGGGGAGGCACTCAGTTGGGTGGTCAGCAGCCAATACCCCCTGCATCTGGGAATGACTTCATTGGTCCTGAAGGGAGGGATTGGGTAGACTATCATAGTGTCCATTACTACTGTCCAACCAAGGATTTACCACGTATATGAATCCATGAAACTCCTAAAAAATAATGTTATGTAATATGTAAATGAACAAAAATGATGTAGTAATAGATGTAGGTTTTATAAGTCAAAAAGTTGAGATGTAAGGAATTTGTGGTAATCAGGATCACCCTCGAGGAGAGGTAAGATTTAAGACATACCTTGAAGAGTCAGTGGCCTAGGAAGAAACTCCAGATCAGCAGATGATAAGAGCAAGGTATAGGGATGGGAGTAGGAAGGGCTAGTGGAATAGTTACTTTTAAATAAACATGTACAGTTTTATTGTCCACATTTAATAACAAATATTTTGTTGATGGTAATATTCTAGAGTCCCTGAAACTAACAGGTAAACAACAACAATAACAAACACAACAACTAAATTAAGAGTAATGGCATGTCCAATTACATACTAACTGAAGACAGAGACTGTAGGTCATTCACTCTCCAGTGATCAGTAAAATGTCTTTTCTATAGACAGTAGTCAGAAAAAAAGTTTAATAAAATAGGAGGAACTGATCCCTGCTTAGTGCTTAGTATTGTAAGTGCTCACAAGGTATGTGTCAAGTAATTAGAGTAATCAAGATGCAGTCACTGACTTTAATTAAACTTTATAGCACTGAGTGAGGAGTAATAAATTTATATGAAATAAAAGTGGAGAGGATTTAGGGCCAATCTGAATTGCATATTGATTCAGATGATAGTAAAATATATGTGTATGGACACATCAGTAATTAACTAGTGTAAATCATTTCCAATGAGTCTTCTCTCTCAAATATATAGTCACAAAGAATATAGTGAAAAAATGTCCAAACATTTTGTTAGTCTTACTCATGACACTAGGCATCTGCATATTTCTGAATAGCTGCAGGTGTAACATTGCATGACCATGTTCAACTTAATGAAGAATGATCAGAGTACTTAATGAATTTTGACTTTGAATTAGAATTACAAGTCTGAATCTGGGAAATAGGGGGTCAAGCAGACTCAGGATAAAGAAATTCCCTGGGAAGGGAATTAAGAGCTTTGTTCTAAGAGGATTGAATTGTCTACTCATGTACTCATCCACTATTTTTCTAGTGTTTGTTATGTGGAAACCAACTTAGGAAACCAACCACTAGGGAAATATGAAGTTTTTATTCTTATGATAGAGCTTAATGGAGGGACAGAGGGAGAAAACAAGTAAACACATATGCAGTTGTAAATTGTTTAGTACTAAGATGAAGAAAGAAGGTGTGTGTATGTGGAGGGCAGGGAGATGCTCATTTAGGATAAGGAGGGAAAACACCTGTAGAAAGATAAGCTTTAAAGGATAAAGATTAAGAACTTGGCTAATAAAAGACCAGGAAACTGGTAGGAGGAGGAAGTAGGTAGGAGAACGTTCCAGGTAGAAGGAACAACATATAAGAAGGCCCTGATATAGGAAAGGATTTGGCATATTTGTCACATGGCAGGAGTCCACAGTTTGTAGTAATGTAAGCAAGAGAGAAATAAAAGCTGAAGTGGGAGGGAAGAAGGGTACACAGCCTTGGGTAAGCATATAGGTTTTAATTTATGTCATGGAAGCAATAAAATATTTTAACCAAAGGAGTGACATTAATTGATTCAACAAATATGTATTGAAAGTCTTAATATATGCCCAGCAAGGTTCTAGGTCCTTGGCATACATTAGTGAGATAAAACGCACATTCTATCTTGTGTTGGACATAAACTTATATCCTAGTTTGTGTATGGGGGTGAAGATAGACAACAAACAGCCCCAATAAATGAATTTTATGATGTATCAAAAAACAATAAATTCTATTGATAAAATGAAATTCAGGGCCACATAAGGTCAGGAAGGCCAGGGGTGGGATGTGAAAATTATCTGTGATTTTAAAGCAGTCAGAGCAGTCTTTAGTGATTAGATTATGATTTAAAAAGATCACTTTGCTTCAGATATTTGGGTTTTCTTCCAGGCTGTGACTCTGAAGGAATGGAAATACATTTTGTTATCTTTGATATGATACAAACTCTGCCTCTGTATCAAGATTTTATGTAAGTGTGATTGTAACTGTGACCATCGCTTCACACTCAGGATCCCCTTGGATTTTGTATTGCCGTGTTTCATTCACTGATTGTTTGAATGTGAGATGATTTAGAAAAATACGCTTTCAATGGCTTTGTAGAGGGAAAAACATTGTTTTTATATCCAGTGGGTTACCTGAGTAAGCAGACAACCAGATTTTAAAAATTGGCTAATTCAGCAGGAGGAAGTCAGTTGTCTGGACATTCCAGTATCTTTTCTTTCCCTACATTGGCTGTAGAGTCAAGAATTCAAGCCTGATTAAGAAATAGTAAGACTGCCCTGAGAAACTTTTAAACTAGAGCTAGTTATTTAAGTTAGGATCAATTCTTGTCTTGATGTCAATGTCTGATCAAGAACTCAATTTTCCATTATCATTTGGTTCCTCCTCCCCAATTACATGTGCTTATGATGATTTTTAGAATATGGCATGGTTCTATGGATCTATTTAAAATATTTATATTGTCATGCTATTAGAGATGTTTAAAGTGAAATTCTGGCTAGCAAGATTTATCAATTTAATTTATCAATTAAATTTTAAGACAAAGTGGCACACACCCTTTCTTATTAATTCTTATCTTTATTCATTCAACAAACACTTACTGAATTTCCATTATAGGCTAAGTCCATGTCTAGGTGCTCAGGAATCAGATAAAAAAAGACAAAATTCTTACCTTGGGAGACCTACACCAAAGGAGATATAGATATTTTTCTCTTCTAGAGATCATTTTCAATTGGTTATGTGAAACCCAACTCATTCCAAAATTTTAAAAGCGATGAAGGAAGGAAAAAAGAAAAGAGATATGCTGATTGAGGCAGAGAGGAAGAATACAAGATCAACCAGAAATAGAGCATTTCGTTAGACAAGTTTTACTCTGTACAAACATGGTCAACTAAGAGGATGCCTGTGTGCTGAAATATAGTTCATGCTTCACTAATGGAGTTCTATACTTTGTAACAGGATTGCTTCTTCTGCAACAAGGGGTGCCTTTTTTTAATATTCAAAAAGCTGTGAATGGATGAGTAGTGACAATGATCAACTCTTACATTTAATGATATTGATAGCTGATATTTATAGCCGTGACATGTGTCAGGCATCATGCTTTGTGCATAATATCTCATTTTATCTGAACCACCTAATGAGGGAGACACCGGTGTCATCACTCTTTTACAGATGAGAAAACTTGTGGCTTAGAGAGAATGCAATGTATACCCAGCTAGTGGAGCCAGGATTTGAAGCTAGCCTGTGTATCTCCATGGCTCACTGACTCCAGCAACCATGTTGAAGCATAATATACACAAACATGCATGCACACACACACACTTGAATTTGATTATCATTTGCAGCTAAAGAGTATACAACATCTGTAGACTAGCAGAGGATTCAAATGTATAGCAATCTTGTGTTTAGAGTTCAGTAATACTGAGCAGGGATGAATTGCTGTTATGGGATTCTTGGTTATACTGCTCTATTAATTTAACAGGACACTCTGACTTTATTACAGTAAATAACATATTCATTAAAATGTTTAAACACTCATGAATGAAGAGAAGAGGCATTAGAAATGCAGACTGGTAGACTAACAAAGCAGTGGAACCATTTCACTGCATTAGGGAATTCTGGGGAGGTGCTCTGCATGTTCTCAGTTTCTGACTCTTTTAGTCTGTTTTATGTTTGGTAGTCAAGCCTTTTCATACATACCACAGAGGCTAACTAAAGAGAGCTGTTTATTTGGGAGAGAAAAATCAGCAGCCTCTCAGTGGAATCAAGCAATTAAGAAGTAGTGTTAAGCCTTCATGAAGGAAAACTTTGTTTTGGATTGCTTTAGACTAACCCACCACAGGGAAGAATTGAGCAGTCCTTCATTCATTCATGTGGCATGAGAAAGACAATTGCATTTTGAACAGGGGACTGAAAATGCAAGTGCTTTATGAATGTCAAGTAAGACTGGTTCTGCAGACAATTTTGTTTGGGATTCTAACTTCATAGGTTAAAGATTATCTGCTCTAGTGAAGGATAGCTCCTGGATATTCCTGATGTCAGCATTTGGGGCATTTATACTGGTAAGTTAAAATATACAACAGGAGTGATTTTAAGAAATAAAACATTATCTTTAGCTAATTTTAATCACCCTTGGAGGCCTTTGAACGGGACGGCTGTAGGTGCACAATGTGTTATATGTGGCAGAGAATATTGAGGTTGTAAAGATGTGCACTGTAAGAACTCAGGTGATAACAGTGGTAATAGAGAGGAAAAGACAGATGGAGAGAAATAACATCTCATATTGATAGGGCTTGACTACTCTTAATAGAATATAAGAGTTAGTGGAGAGGAAAGAGTTCGTCTCTTTCTGCTGCATCCATTCACTTATTTAAGCAGTAGGTCGTTAGCACCTATTAACTCTAAGGCACAGGGCAGTGCTGAGTATACATTGATTGAAAAAAATAAGACCCTTGCTCACACGATGATGGCAATCTAGGTAGAGGTACACAGAGTACACAGGACTAAGAGTATATGATGGAGATATGTAACTGAGTCATGCAAATAAAGGAAGGCTTTCTTCAAATAAGTAATGCATGAGCTGAGATCTTATATTTGAGACAGAGTTAACTTGGTAAATAAGAGAAAGACTGTTTTAGGCTAGGAAAAGTCCCATATCAGGAAAGAGGATGACGCATAGAACTGTGAGACTGGTGTAGAAAACAACAGCAGAGTACAGGCATGGGTAGGAAGACATGAGGTTGAAGAAATATGTAGAGGCTTATGGTAGTCATTAATACTCAAATATATATCAGTTCTTCAACTTACCATGTATAATTTCCCCTGTTTTCCTGAAATGAGGTGTGATAACTGCTTTATAAATCAAAATAGTACAAGATAAGATTGAGAAATGCTTTGGAAGGTAATGAGATTAAAAGTCAGCATTGCAGCAAAGATCAAATCAAGTCATTACACCTCTGGCTAAAACTTCCAAACGGATTAAAATTTCTCTGAGTAGAAGTTCAACTGAGAATGTGAGCCCTAGCATATTCTTCCAATTGGATAAAAATGGCTCAGAGAAAAGGAACCAAGGATGTTTTCTTCCAGCTAAAGCCTGATAGTTGCAAAACAATTACAACTAAACTAAAAGAGTGTATGTGAAAGAGGGAGTGAGAGAGGAGGAGGAATAGGCAGAGGTGAGGAAACAGAAGACAGAAAAAATATTTAGAAAATCTAAGAGGTTTATGGAGAAAAGAACTATGGAACTTACTGGAATTAAAGAAATAAAAAAGGTTTTGAGAGTTGGACTGCCAAAGAAATCATGAGTCTGAACAGCAAGAGCAACAACAATAAAACAAAAGCAAAAAGTCCATTACTAATTGGTCCTAACTTTTATGGAAAGGAAACAAGCCAGGAAAACAATTCTGTGGCTAATGTGAGTTTATACTCCAATTCCTTTGGGTGTGAAACAGTGGAAAAATAGAGAGTTCCCAGAGTCAGAGCCAAGGCAACAAATAATTGTATGCTGGATAATTTCTCCCAACTAATAACATTTGTGCTTAAAGAATATTTCTATCACCAGGGTAAAATTACTTACATTATCTGACCAGCAGATTTCAGAATTGCTATGAACCAGTGATTTCTCTATAATTCACATTCTTCTACCTTCTAAATGGGATTGTTTACTGTGATTATCCTGTCTGTCTTGCCATTGCATTTTAGGTATGTGTGGGTCAAATAACTTTTCACTTCATAGGTCTTTGGACCAAAAGGACTCATGTCCAAACGCAATGAAAGAATACTGGACAAGAGTCAACGATATTGGAGTTTGAGCTGGAGGCAGTGATTGTATGTGATTCTTGGGTTATCTTCTCTGGGGAGAGGGTTGATACAGATGTAGGAAAGAGAATAAACTGAATATTTGGTGATTAAAAGAGTGGACTGTAGTAATTGTCCCTTAATATCTCCAGTTCTCGGTCACGTGGTGTGATTATATTTCTTTACTTTGTGAAATTAGGTCTGATCGTGTGATATACCTTGGTTAATGAATTGGGAGTGGTTCACTGTACTCTTCCTTTGAAGCAACTAGCATAGCTTCAGATGATTGTCCATCCATCAGCATAGGTCCTTCAAATAGGATTAGGTGGAACCTCAGCCAGCCCACAGTGGACATGTAACATGAGGGAGAAAGAAAGCATTTTTTATTTTAAGCCTAAGAGGAGATTGATGAGATATTTGATACTGTAGTACTACCTAGATTATTCTGGTTGATATAGGGCTACATTATGTACAACATTTTAATCAATATTAATTACTGTTGTCTTTATCCTAAAAGTAATGGAAAACTATTAAAGAATTTTGGATAGGGTAATCAATATTATCACTGCCATCTTGTTAGCTAGCTCATCCTTGGTGAGGTCAAGTTTATGCATTGCCTTAATACCTAATGCTCTAGACAGTTTGTATACAAGCTTGGGGCGCCTGGGTGGCTCAGTTGTTAAGCATCTGCCTTTGGCTCAGGTCATGGTTCCAGGGTCCTGGGATCAAGCCCCCACATCAGGCTCCCTGTTCAGTGGGAGGCCTGCTTCTCCCTCTCCCACTCCCCCTGCTTGTGTTCCCTCTCTTGCTGTGTCTCTCTCTGTCAAATAAATAAATAAAATCTGTATACAAGCTCACTGAACAAACCTTAGGTGATTGAGAAAAGATATCTACAGAGTTGGTTTGACATCTTCTCCCCCAGATTATTGAAATCCTTTTTTAGTGTATGGCCTCAGAAAAATATTCATACTGGATGTTAATACCCTCACATAGTGCCCATTCCTGATACATCCTTATTCCCTAGACCTCTGGTTTTCTAATCTTGTCCTTCTCAAATTTCTGGCCTTCCATTCATACCATAAACTGTTACCCATAGACTACCAACATTCTGTTTACACTGACAATGAGGTAACCACTGTGTTTAAGCATAGTTAAGTTTGTTATTCAATTCCAGATTTCTACCTTTGAGGGCAATCTCAAGTCCTATATTGGTCATGGTGCTTTCAGGATAAGGTAAACCATTTTGTGCATTTCAGGCAGGAGGAGAGTAAATTTAGGCAATGTTCACAAAGGTCTTTGATGAGCTGGAGTAACAAATGGGAGAAGAATATTGTTTCCCAAAGATCAAGATATTGTAACTGTCCTTGATAGGAAACCATGAGGGGGCACTTTTAGAAAAATGTCCTTGCTTGCTATTGCTGCTGAGGAGAAATACAGAAGTCTGTCCCTTTACTGAACATTCTAAAACTTCCATTGACACAGCTGGATCCTCTTATATGCCATTGTACATAATTTCTTTGCTGATACTGCAGGTGCTGTTTTAATTGCCCCCAGAATCAGAATAAAAGGGCTCCTCCTTTTCTATCACCTTCTATTCATTCAGCACCATCTCATTAGAAGAATCCAACAAAAACCCAGATTACTAGGGAGTTTGTTATATACTTTGTAGGTGTTTTATCCTTGGTGAGGCAAAAGCATGCAGAAGAGAGAATGTGAAATTAAAAGTCATTGGGCACTATTGGGGAAAAAGGGATTGTGATCACATTTCAACTTAGTGGAGATCACCACTCTCCTAATTTTCTCCTACTTCATTAACTATTCTTCCTTAGTTCTCTTTGCTAACTTTTTCTCATAATCTTGACCTCCCAATATTGTAGTGCCCTATGTCTCAGGCCTCAGATCTGTATCTTCTTCATATACTCTTATGCTTGAAGGCATTCTCTCCTATCTCATGATCTGTAGACAGACCATCTGTATATCTTTAGACCCAAACCTTCCTCCAAATTCCAGACTTCTACATTCAGTCAGACACTTGAACATTTCTTAAGGCAGACTAGCATATACCACAACAGAACCTTTGGTTTTCCCCCCTCTCCTCCCTGTAGCACCTCCAAAAACAAGGAGCAATAACAACACACACACACACACAAACACACAATTCTGATCCTCCCCCAGGCTCATACAGTTGTAATGGCTGGTAGTGTCATCCTTCAGTTGCTAAGTCCAAATACCTGTGGTTACATCTGATCCCTCTATTACCCTGACACTGTACATGTCTTACAATAGCACGTTCTGTCTGCTCCATCTTCAAGATAGATGCAGTCTGTCCTTGACTTTTCCACCATGACCATTCTAGTCACTAGCATCTTTTTTTCTGGACTATTTTCATGGATCCACAACTGGTCTGTCTTATTTCACCTTTAATGCCTCCTACAAAGTCTGTGCCACAAAGCGGCCAGAGTGACCTTCCAAAAATTTAAAGAGGTTAAGTAACTTTGCTGCTCAAATTCTTGTAAAGGATTTCCATCTCACTCAAAATAAATTCCTTAGATTGTTAATGTGGCCTATAAAGTTCTACACCATTACCTTTCTGACTTAATGTCTTACTACTCTATCACTCATGCTACCCCAGCACACTACTTTTTTGCTATTCCTCAACATAATAAACTTATTCAGTGCTTTTGCACTTACTCACCTTTCCATGGAATGCTGTTCCCCTACTTATCTGTAAGTCTTGATCAATCAATTTTGTTAGGTCTCTGCTAAAATATCATTTTAGAGAAATTTTCCTGATTATCAAAAAAGTGTTCTTCCATATGTTCTATTTCCTTTCCCTGATTTACTTTTTTCATAGAACTTACCACTCTTGTCCTTTGTTTGTATAATTCTTTGTTTCTATAACTCTATACAGCTCTTTGTTTATTGCCCACCTCTTGCCACTAAAATGTTTAGCTTCATGACTGCAGGCACTTCGTTTTATTCACTGATGTTTTCTTTGTATCTAGGAGAGTGCTTGGCCCTAGGTAGGTGCTCACCACATACTTGTTGAATGGATGGATGGATGGATGAATTAATGAATGCAGTATGAAAAATGGATTGGAAGGATTCCAGAATTGTTGCAACTTGGGTTGAAAAGTTGTTGATGCATGATGGTAGCTTGACATAGGGTGGTGATGGTAGTAGAAGGAGGGCAGTGTATGCTTTCAAGAGGTATTTATAAAATAATAGACAGCATTTGGTGGTCAATTGAATGTAGGTGGCAAGGAAGAGTTCAATGTTAAAGATGACATTTAGATTTCTAGGTTGTGCAACTGGATTAATGATGGTGCTATTCTCTTGAGAAAAAGGAATAGAAGAGGAACTGATTTTAAGGGTAAAATCAGTTAATTTTGAACGCTTAACTTTAGCCATGTATATTCAGACCCAACCTTTATATCTAAGGAATAATTACCTGAATAATTCAAATCCCTAGATTAATCTAAAAATGCTTATAATGAAGGAGCTATTTATATTGTTGGGCTCTAGGGTTCTTGATGAAAGTATGTATAATTACTAGAGAAATCTTCCTTTTCCCCACTCATAAGAACATTTTTCTTTCAAGTCACCTAAGGCCCCTTCTGCTCTCAAAGTCTGCTGCAAGAAAGTATCTAACACAAATCACTTACACCATAATGTGAATTTGAGTCCATGAAGCATTCTGATGAAGTTACCTTATTTCTGACTATATAATAAAAGTCTCCACCTGTTTCCACTCAGATTTCAAGCAAGAGTAATCAGGTAGGCAAGATCATTTTAGGAATAGTAACTCATCTATTATGCATGATATTATATTTATCAAATAATAATTTAAACCTATTTTTTATATATAAGATAAATTCTGGGTTTATTCTGATAATGTCAGAGAGATGAGTAGCTGAAGCATTTTTAGTCTCATTTCCAGTTGTGAAATAAATAGATCCTCAGCTCCAAGAATTTCAAGCCAGAATAAGCAAGTAGGTAAAATCATTGTAGGAATAAAGACCTATCTAATATCCATGAGATTATAACAATCTGCAGGGTAATTTAAACCCACTTTTTATACATAGGATAAACCCTCAGTTTATTTTAATAATCTCAGCTATGTAAATGGCTGGTTGCCTGGGAGATATATTATGGCTTCTTCTGTAGGCATGTCAAGAAAAGAAATTGCTTAGTGATAAAAATTTGAAAAGGATGAGGACTGGTATAGTAAACCTTTTATGATAAATCTACCTTTGCAATGTCTTTCTGAAATGAGGAGTTGCATCCCAAAAGAGGTGTTTAATGCTCAGTATGAGAACTACTACTTTGATTAAAATAGCAGAGTAGAGAAAATTGAGTTGTTTAAATGTTAATTATGTCCAAACTGAAAAAGTGTTCACATGACAAAAAGCAGAGTTCCCTCCTCCACACACACACATTTTAAGTCGAAGTATTTATTCATGCAGTATAGAGATACTTATTTAGCATCTACCTATCTGACAAGTTTGGGGCTGATGCTATGGGATATAATGAATGTGAATAGACTATGTTTGCTTCATTTGAGAGTCTCTTAGTTTATTATGTGATAAAATATATTTCTGTAACTTCAATGTAATATGTAATAGAATACATATCAAGGGAGTTACAGTCTTGTAGGAATTCAGAAAAGAGAGATGATTTCTTACTGGGTTGGGATGGCGGGGAGAATTTAGGTGGATTGCTAGAGAAGACAGTACTGGGGCTGTGCTTTGAATAATAGACAATACCATAGGCAAGCAGTCATGGAAAAGATACAGAACTCCTGATGAAAGTAATATGAACAAAGGCCTTGAAGCAGAAAGTCATTGCACACATATAGGCTTATGCAAGTGATTCAGTTTGGCCAGAGCACAGAACACGTGAAGAAGAATGCTGGAGAAAGACTGCAAAGAGAGCTTAGGTTAGAATAAGTTGTCTTACATTGCAGTTTAGACATTTGGGCGTAATTTCTATGAAGATTGGAACTGGACAGAGAATTGAGAACCAGGTTATAATCCAGAACTACTGTTAACTATTTGTGGGCAAGTGGGTAAAACCTCATCCTTTTGAGACATCAGATTATTTTATCTGCAGAATGAAGAAGCTCATGTAGTCTCTGAAGTTCCTTCTAGTTCTAAGATTCCTTCAAACATTCAAATTCAGATTTGATGTTTTTTTCTACTCCTCACATGAAATTTGTTATTAATGTTATTCTGCAGACTTTCCTCCAAAATATTTCTTTGGTCCATTCTTCATTCTCATTCCTACTAACATTGCTTTGATATATAAATCTGTTTCTTTGGCTTTGGCTTTAACCTGCTTATTTCGTATCACTGGCCATCAGGACCCATATACCCAAAGTGCAATGATAACAGAACATGGGAAACTTCCTAAACCTGCCTTGCATATCCATGTCTTATAGCATTACACATACTCTTTCTGCTTAGAATGCCCTCCCTGCTAGTTTCCTATGCTTGCGGAAGTCCTTATCTAGTTTCATAGATCAGTTCAAATACTATTATTTCCCTGAAGTCTTTCCCCCTGACTCTTGTCTTTTTGGGGAGTTGGAGGGCATTCTTCCCAGAGCACTTTATTTTACAACTACTATGTTTAGCTTTGCTTTATAAATTTCTGTTTTCCACTAATTATAAATTGTTCATAAATTTATCCCTCAAAGCACCCAGTTCAGTGATGTGAATGAAGAAGGCGCTCAAGCCAGTGCTTGAGTGCATTAAATAAATGGGAAATAATACAAACAGGTAGTCAACATTGAGACTTTAAAACCAAGATAGAGAATTGGCTTGTGGTGTGTACTAAGCAAGTTTCCTCTCCAATTGGTAACAATACTGTTTTAGAGGTCACTGTGCACTTACAGCCCAAGAAACCAGAACTATAAAGGGTCTGATTTCTCAACTTAAGTCACAAATGATTTGGATAGATGCAGAACTGAAGCTGAGCCAATCCATTTGCACTCCTAGGTTTTGAAAGAAGAACACCAAGAAAAATGGATAAAGAAGTAAGCCTAGAAGCACAGAGCTGAGTCACATTTTTGGCAGAATAATAAAGTGCAGATGTGGAAAGTTCTGTGGAAGATTCTGGAACTATTCTACTTCTTGCTTTTCCTTAAAACCTTTTTCTTTAGTTTCATCTTGAATTCCACAATATCTGTAATAAAACTGTGTCTTGAGGTGGTTTGAATGAGGCTTTATTTCTTGGAATCAAATGTTGCTTTCTGTGAACACCTCTTAATCCTCTGGTACCTCTTCTAATCTGATGAGAATCTTTTAAGATTGAATAGTAGATGTCAGGTTTCACTAAGTGGTAAATTGTTTTAAAAAAAATCCATATCTGATTTCTTATATCTCATTTGACTGGCGTATTGCTGGGTCCAAATTAGCAATTTGGTAAATATAGATTAAAATATAAGGGCACTGAGGTGACGTGGTGAACGTGGCCAGGGGTTCAAGTCAATCTGCCAAGAACTAGTGTGTAGTGTTCTGGGTGACTCACTGAGGCAGTTATTTGATAGGGTTTTGCTAGTGGTCAACTTGAGCCAGAATTCTTGAGTTATGGTAGAGAATCCAGAGAAATAAAGACCAGATACAAATATCCACGTAAAAAGAATTAGAAGCAGAAGGATATTTCAGGGCATGCTGGCTAATATTAGATGGAGATTTGTGTGTGGCACTGGTGATACTCAAGTGGGGTATGTTTTTATTGTAAGAAACATGTAATGTGAAATCTGTTCTCTTTCTAGTCTCTAAATGTTTGAGTGTACAGTACAGTATTGACTATGTGTATATTGTCATTCAGCAGATCTCTAGAATTTTCTTTATGTGTGAAACTCTATACTCACTCAAAAGCACCTCCCTATTTCCTCCTCCCCCATCCAGCCAATTGCAACCACCATTCTACTTTCTGTTTCTGACACTGACTGATTTCAATACCTCATGTAACTGGCATCATGGCAGTATTTATCCTTCTGTAACTGACTTATTTCCCATAGCATAGGGTCCCTTCCAGATTCATCCATGTTGTAGTACATGACAGGATATCCTTTTTAAAATTGAAATATAGTTGACATATAATATTAGTTTCAGGTATACAACATAGTGCTTCAACATTTATATACATTATGAAATGATCGCCATGATAGAGCTAGTTATTATCTATCAATATACAAAGGTGTTATAATATTAACTATATTTCCTATGCCATACATTACATTCCCTGTGGGCTTATTTTAAAACTGGTATTTTGTACCTTCTAATCCTCTTCCCTTATTTTTCCCATTTTCCCACCACCTCTCCCCTCTGGCAACCACCATATTATTCTCTGTATATATGAGTCTATTTCTGTTTTGTTCATTTGGTTGGTTTTTTATTTATTTTATTTATTTTTTATTTTTTTAAATTTTTTTATTGTTATGTTAATCCCCATACATTACATCATTAGTTTTAGATATAGTGTTCCATGATTCATTGTTTGTGCATAACACCCAGTGCTCCATGCAGAATGTGCCCTCCTCAATACCCATCACCAGGCTAACCCATCCTCCCAGCCTCCTCCCCTCTAGAACCCTCAGTTTGTTTTTCAGAGTCCATCGTCTCTCATGGTTCTTCTCCCCCTCTGATTTCCCCCCCTTCATTCTTCCCCTCCTGCTACATTCTTCTTCTTCTTTTTTTCTTTCTTAACATATATTGCATTATTTGTTTCAGAGGTACAGATCTGAGATTCAATAGTCTTGCACAATTCACAGCGCTTACCAGAACACATACCCTCCCCAGTGTCCATCACCCAGTCACCCCATCCCTCCCACCCCACCCCCCCCTCCAGCAACCCTCAGTTTGTTTCCTGAGATTAAGAATTCCTCATATCAGTGAGGTCATATGATACATGTCTTTCTCTGTTTGACTTATTTCGCTCAGCATAATACCCTCCAGTTCCATCCACGTCGTTGCAAATGGCAAGATCTCATTCCTTTTGATGGCTGCATAATATTCCATTGTATATATATACCACCTCTTCTTTATCCATTCATCTGTCGATGGACATCTTGGCTCTTTCCACAGTTTGGCTATTGTGGACATTGCTGCTATAAACATCGGGGTGCACGTACCCTTTCGGGTCCCTACTTTTGTATCTTTGGGGTAAATACCCAGGAGTGCAATTGCTGGATCATATGGTAGCTCTATTTTCAACTTTTTGAGGAACCTCCATACTGTTTTCCAGAGTGGCTGCACCAGCTTGCATTCCCACCAACAGTGTCGGAGTGTTCCCCTTTCTCCGCATCCCCGCCAACATCTGTCATTTCCTGACTTGTTAATTTTAGCCATTCTGACTGGTGTGAGGTGGTATCTCATTGAGGTTTTGATTTGGATTTCCCTGATGCCGAGCGATATTGAACACTTTTTCATGTGTCTGTTGGCCGTTTGGATGTCTTCTTTGGAAAAATGTCTGTTCATGTCTTCTGCCCATTTCTTGATTGGATTCTTTGTTCTTTGGGTGTTGAGTTTGATGAGTTCTTTATAGATTTTGGATACTAGCCCTTTATCTGATATGTCATTTGCAAATATCTTCTCCCATTCTGTTAGTTGTCTTTTGGTTTTGTTGACTGTTTCCTTTGCTGTGCAAAAGCTTTTTATCTTGATGAAGTCCCAATAGTTCATTTTTGCCCTTGCTTCCCTTGCCTTTGGCGATGTTTCTAGGAAGAAGTTGCTGCGGCTGAGGTCGAAGAGGTTGCTACCTGTGTTCTCCTTTAGGATTTTGATGGACTCCTGTCTCACATTGAGATCTTTCAACCATTTGGAGTCTATTTTTGTGTGTGGTGTAAGGAAATGGTCCAGTTTCATTCTTCTGCATGTGGCTGTCCAATTTTCCCAACACCATTTGTTGAAGAGACTGTCTTTTTTCCATTGGACATTCTTTTCTGCTTTGTCAAAGATGAGTTGACCATAGAGTTGAGGGTCCATTTCTGGGCTCTCTATTCTGTTCCATTGATCTATGTGTCTGTTTTTGTGCCAGTACCATACTGTCTTGATGATGACAGCTTTGTAGTAGAGCTGGAAGTCCGGAATTGTGATGCCGCCAGCTTTGCTTTTCTTTTTCAACATTCCTCTGGCTATGCGGGGTCTTTTCTGGTTCCATACAAATTTTAGGATTATTTGTTCCATTTCTTTGAAGAAAGTGGATGGTATTTTGATGGGGATTGCATTGAATGTGTAGATTGCTTTAGGTAGGATTGACATCTTCACAATATTTGTTCTTCCAATCCATGAGCAAGGAACGTTTTTCCATTTCTTTGTGTCTTCCTCAATTTCTTTCATGAGTATTTTATAGTTTTCTGAGTACAGATCCTTTGCCTCTTTGGTTAGATTTATTCCTAGGTATCTTATGGTTTTGGGTGCAATTGTAAATGGGATCGACTCCTTAATTTCTCTTTCTTCTGACTTGTTGTTGGTGTATAGGAATGCCACTGACTTCTGTGCATTGATTTTATATCCTGCCACTTGACTGAATTCCTGTATGAGTTCTAGCAGTTTTGGGGTGGAGTCTTTGGGATTTTCCACATAAAGTATCATATCATCTGCAAAGAGTGAGAGTTTGACTTCTTCTTTGCCGATTTGGATGCCTTTGATTTCTTTTTGTTGTCTGATTGCTGTGGCTAGGACTTCCAATACTATGTTGAATAGCAGTGGTGATAGTGGACATCCCTGCCGCGTTCCTGATCTTAGGGGGAAAGCTCTCAGTATTTCCCCATTGAGAATGATATTCGCTGTGGGTTTTTCATAGATGGCTTTTATGATATTGAGGTATGTACCCTCTATCCCTATACTCTGAAGAGTTTTGATCAAGAAAGGATGCTGTACTTTGTCAAACGCTTTTTCTGCATCTATTGAGAGGATCATATGATTCTTGTTCTTTCTTTTGTTAATGTATTGTATCACGTTGATTGATTTGCAGATGTTGAACCAACCTTGCAGCCCAGGGATAAATCCTACTTGGTCGTGGTGAATAATCCTTTTAATGTACTGTTGGATCCTATTGGCTAGTATTTTGGTGAGAATTTTTGCATCCATGTTCATCAGGGATATTGGTCTGTAATTCTCCTTTTTGATGGGGTCTTTGTCTGGTTTTGGGATCAAGGTAATGCTGGCCTCATAAAATGAGTTTGGAAGTTTTCCTTCCATTTCTATTTTTTGGAACAGTTTCAGAAGGATAAGTATTAATTCTTCTTGAAATGTTTGGTAGAATTCCCCTGGGAAGCCATCTGGCCCTGGGCTTTTGTGTTTTGGGAGATTTTTGATGACTGCTTCTATTTCCTTAGTGGTTATAGGTCTGTTCAGGTTTTCTATTTCTTCCTGGTTCAGTTTTGGTAGTTGATACATCTCTAGGAATGCATCCATTACTTCCAGGTTATCTAATTTGCTGGCATAGAGTTGCTCATAATATGTTCTTATAATTGTTTGTATTTCTTTGGTGTTGGTTGTGATTTCTCCTCTTTCATTCATGATTTTATTTATTTGGGTCATTTCTCTTTTCTTTTTGATAAGTCTGGCCAGGGTTTTATCAATCTTGTTAATTCTTTCAAAGAACCAGCTCCTAGTTTCGTTGATCTGTTCTACTGTTCTTTTGGTTTCTATTTCATTGATTTCTGCTCTGATCTTTATTATTTCTCTTCTCCTGCTGGGTTTAGGCTTTATTTGCTGTTCTTTCTCCAGCTCCTTTAGGTGTAGGGTTAGGTTGTGTACTTGAGACCTTTCTTGTTTCTTGAGAAAGGCTTGTATTGCTATATACTTTCCTCTTAGGACTGCCTTTGCTGTATCCCAAAGATTTTGAATAGTTGTGTTTTCATTTTCATTGGTTTCCATGAATTTTTTTAATTCTTCTTTAATTTCCTGGTTGACCCATTCATTCTTCAGTAGGATGCTCTTTAGCCTCCATGTATTTGAGTTCTTTCCGACTTTCCTCTTGTGATTGAGTTCTAGTTTCAAAGCATTGTGGTCTGAAAATATGCAGGGGATGATCCCAATCTTCTGGTACCGGTTGAGACCTGATTTATGACCTAGGATGTGATCTATTCTGGAGAATGTTCCATGGGCACTAGAGAAGAATGTGTATTCCGTTGCTTTGGGATGGAATGTTCTGAATATATCTGTGAATTCCATTTGGTCCAGTGTGTCATTTAAAGTCTTTATTTCCTTGTTGATCTTTTGCTTAGACGATCTGTCCATTTCAGTGAGGGGGGTGTTAAAGTCCCCCACTATTATTGTATTGTTGTTGATGTGTTTCTTTGCTTTTGTTATTAATTGCCTTATATAATTGGCTGCTCCCATGTTAGGGGCATAGATATTTACAATTGTTAGATCTTCTTGTTGGATAGACCCTTTAAGTATGATATAGTGTCCTTCCTCATCTCTTATTACAGTCTTTGGTTTAAAATCTAATTTGTCTGATCTAAGGATTGCCACCCCAGCTTTCTTTTGGTGTCCATTAGCATGGTAAATGGTTTTCCACCCCCTCACTTTCAATCTGGGGGTGTCTTTGGTTCTAAAATGAGTCTCTTGCAGACAGCATATCGATGGGTCTTGTTTTTTAATCCAATCTGATAGCCTGTGTCTTTTGATTGGGGCATTTAGCCCATTTACATTCAGGGTAACTATTGAAAGATAGGAATTCAGTGCCATTGTATTGCCTGTAAAGTGACTGTTACTGTATATTGTTTGTGTTCCTTTCTGGTCTATGTTGCTTTTAGGCTCTCTCTTTGCTTAGAGGACCCCTTTCAATATTTCTTGTAGGGCTGGTTTCGTGTTTGCAAATTCCTTTAGTTTTTGTTTGTCCTGGAAGCTTTTTATCTCTCCTTCAATTTTCAATGACAGCCTAGCTGGATATAGTATTCTTGGCTGCATATTTTTCTCATTTAGTGCTCTGAATATATCCTGCCAGTCCTTTCTGGCCTGCCAGGTCTCTGTGGATAAGTCTGTTGCCAATCTAATGTTTCTACCATTGTAGGTTACATATCTCTTCTCCCGAGCTGCTTTCAGGATTTTCTCTTTGTCTCTGAGACTCGTAAGTTTTACTATTAGATGTCGGGGTGTTGACCTATTTTTATTGATTTTGAGAGGGGTTCTCTGTGCTTCCTGGATTTTGATGCCTGTTTCCTTCCCCAAATTAGGGAAGTTCTCCGCTATAATTTGCTCCATTATAGCTTCTGCCCCTCTCTCTCTTTCTTCTTCTTCTGGGATCCCAATTATTCTAATGTTGTTTCGTCTTATGGTATCGTTTATCTCTCGAATTCTGCCCTCGTGATCCAGTAGTTGTTTATCTCTCTTTTTCTCAGCTTCTTTATTTTCCATCATTTGGTCTTCTATCTCACTGATTCTTTCTTCTGCCTCATTTATCCTAGCAGTTAGTGCCCCCATATTTGATTGCACCTCATTAATAGCCTTTTTGATTTCTACTTGGTTAGATTTTAGTTCTTTTACTTCTCCAGAAAGGGTTTCTCTAATAACTTCCATGCTTTTTTCAAGCCCAGCTAGTATCTTTAAAGTGATGATTCTGAACTCTAGATCTGACATCGTACTAATGTCCGTATTGAGTAAGTCCCTGGCAGTCAGTACTACCTCTTGTTCTTTTTGTTGAGGTTATTTTTTCCGTCTTGTCATTTTGTGCAGAGGAGAATAGATTAATGAGAGAACAAAATGCTAGCAGGGTAACAACGTCCCCAGAAAATATACTCTAAACAAATCAGAAAAGACCTGAAGCAGTGGGAAAAGAAAGGGAAAGAGAGAAAAAAGAAAAAGAAAGAAAAAAAGAAAAAAGAAAAAGATAAAGATAAAAACAAACAAAAGCAGAACAAAACAAAACAAAACAAAAACAGAATGTGATCAAATATGATCAGGCTGGTTTATAGATCAGTGCCACACACTAGATTTTGGGTGTATTTTGGTCTGTTAAAAGAAAGTCCCTCCCAAAATTTTAAAGAAAGAAAAACTTATATATGTACAAAAATAAGGGTTGATATGATGAAGGGATGGAATATGACTGTAAAGATGGAAATTATAAAAAATTTTATAAAAGGATTTGATAAGTTGTTTGAAAAAAGAAAGAAGAGGATTAAAAAAAAAAGAAAGAAAAAAGGGAGAGAATGATCAGGCAGGGGAGTAGAAAAAAACCATACACTAGAGATTTAGAGTTTATTTTGATCTGTTAGAAGAAACTATCTCAAGATTTTAAAGAGAGAACAACTTATATATATATGCCAAAAATACGGGTAACTACTATGAAGGGATAGAATATGACTTTAAAAATGAAAAATAAAAATGTTTTTTTTTTTAAAAAGGGATCGATAAGATGTTGGTTGAAAAAGGGAAAAAGAAAAATTCAAAAAAAAAGAAAAAAAGACAGTTAAAAAAATAATTAACTTTGAAAGACTAAAGAATCATGGTAAAAAAGCCATGAATTCTATGTGCAGTATTCCCCTAGCGCTGGAGTTCTGCTGTTCTCATTGATCGGTAAACCTGGTCTTGGCTGGCTGTTCTCGCTGATCTTCTGGGGGAGGGGCCTGTTGCCGTGGTTCCCAAATGTCTTTGCCGGAGGCAAAATTGCCCCGCCCTTGCCGGTCCGGGCTAAGTAATCTGCTCGGGTTTGCTCTCCGGAGCTTTTGTTCCCTGCAAGCTTTCCGCACAGCTTTGGAGGCGGAGAGTGAAAATGGCGGCCTCCCAGTCTCCGCCCCGGAGGAGCCGAGAACTCGGGGTCCCGCTCCTCAGCGTGCCCCCAGAGAAAAGCAGTCAGTCACTCCCGTCTCCCCGGTCTCCGGCCACACTCCGCGCTCACCCGGCCTGTGACCGCGCCTTTCTATCTGGCACCCGACCCCGGGTGGAGTCTCCAAACCCAGCAGATCCCCGCAGTGCACTCCCGCACCTCTCCTCCCGGGGGAAGAAGGTGAGTCTCCCCGGATCTGCCGCTTGTTGGGTACCTGCTGGAGGAGCAGTGGCCCGACTGTGCCGCGGATCACGGTTTATGGCAACCCTGAGCTGAGAGCCCGCGCCTGGCTCCGTCTCTGCAGCCGGCTTCCCTGCTCCGATACCTGGGAGCTCTGCCACACTCAGGCACCCCCGGTCTTTCTGTGACCCCGAGGGTCCTGAGACCACACTGTCCCGTGAGGGTTCCACCCCCCACTTCGCCACCAGAGTGACGTCCCTCAGTGGAGCAGACTTCTAAAAGTTCCGATTTTGTGCTCCGTGGCTCTATCACTTGCCAGAAGCGGCCGATGGAGGCCCCTCCCCCGCCGTCTATCCTTCCGAATAACGCCTCGGATTCACTTCTCCGCACGTCCTACCTTCCAGAAAGTGGTCGCTTTTCTGTTCAGAGAGTTGTTGCTCTTCTTTTCTTCGATCTCCTGTTGAGTTTGTAGGTGTTCAGAATGGTTTGATCCCTATCCCGCTGAATTCCTGAGAGGAGACGAAATTCAGGTCTCCTACTCCTCCGCCATCTTGCTCCGCCCCCTCCATTTGGTTGGTTTTTTAGATTGCACACATAAATAAAATTGTACAGTATTTTTCTGACTTATTTCACATCACATAATACCCTCTAGGTCCATCCATGTTGTAACAAATGGCTAGATTCCATTCTTTTTTATGGCTGAGTAATATTCCATTGTATTTTAAAGCTGAGTAATATCCTGTTGTCAATATTTACCACATTTTCTTTATCTTCTCATCTATCTATGAACATTTAGATTGTTTCCACCTCTTTACTATTGTGAATAATGTGGCAATGAACATGGAAGTGCAAATATCTCTTCAAAATCCTGTTTTGAATTCTTTTGTATAAATATCCAGAAGTGGGATTACTGGATTATATGATAGTTTTATTTTTAATTTGTGTGAGGCACTTCCAAACTATTTTCCATAGTGGCTGCATCATTTTATATTCCCACCAACAGTGCACAATGGTTTAAATTTCTCCACATCTTCATCAACATTTCTTATTCTCTGTTTGTTGATAGTGGCCATCATAACAGGTGTGAGATGATATCTCTTTGTGGTTTTGATTTGCATTTCCCTGATAAACAGTGATCTTAAACTCATTTCAAAAATCTTTTCTTCTGTGGCCATTTGTATATCTTCTTTGGAAAAATGTCTATTGAAGTCTTTAGGCCAGTTTTTAATTGGGTTCTTTGTGGTTTTTTGCTATTTAATTGTAGAAGTTTGTTCTGTATTTTGCAAATTAACTTCCTATCAGATATATGATTTTTAAATATTCTCTGCAATTCCATAGGTTGCCTTTTCGCTCTGTTGTTTGTTTCCCTTGTTGCAGGAGCATGTTAGTTTGATGTAATCACACTGGGTTGCTTTTGCTTTTGTTACTTGTATTTTTGGTGTCCAAGAAATTCTTAAAGACTAATGTTATGAAATTTTCCCTGTGTTTTCTCCTAGGAGGAGTTTTATAACGTTAAGTCTTAAGCATGAGTCTTTAATCTATTTTGAATTTATTTTTATGTATGGTGTAAGATAAAGGTCCAATTTCATTCTTTTGCTTGTGGATATCCAGTTTTCCTAAGATGATTTGCTGATGACACTATTTTTTTCTCATTGTGTATTCTTGACATCCTTGTAGAAGATCATTTGACCTTATATGTGTTTGTGTTTATTTTGGTGCTCTCTATTCTATTGCACTGGTCTATAAGTCTGTCTTTAGGCCAGTTCCATACTGATTTGATTACTGTAGCTTTGTAATGTATTCTGCAGTGAGGATGTGTTAGGCCTCCAGCTTTATTCTTTTTTCTCAAGACTGTTTTGGTTATTTGGGATCCTTTGTGGTCCCGTATGACTTTTAAAATTGTTTTGTCTATTTCTTAAAAAAAATGCCATTGGGACATTGACAGGGATTGCAGTGAATCTGTAGATTGCTTTGTATAGTACAGGCATTTTAACAATATTATGTCTTTGTATAGTATAGGCATTTTAACAATATTATGTCTATTTTAAAATATCCGTGAACACTGGATATTTTCCCATTTATTTTTGTCATCTTTAATTTCTTTCAGTCATGTTTTGTAGTTTTTAGTATACAAGTCTTCTGCTTTTTTTGCTTAAATTTATTCCTAAGCTTTTTGTATTTTTGTTTTTGTTTGGATGCTATGTAAGTGGGATTGTTTCCTTAATATCTTTTCCAGATTGTTTCTTGTTAGTTCCTAAAAATGTAACTGATTTTTGTATGTTGATTTTGTGTACTGCAATTTATTGAATTTGTTTAGTATGAAAGTTTTTGTAAGGAATTGTTAGGGTTTTCTGCATAAAATCCTGTCATCTGTGAACAGAAATCATTTTACTTCTTCCTTTCCTACTTGGATGCCTTTTATTATTTTTCTTGCCTAAGTGCTCTGGGCAGGACTTCTAGTCCTATGTTGAATAGAAGTGGTGAGGGTATCCTTGCCTTGTTCTTTATCTTAGAGAAAACCTTTCAGTTTTTTGCCATTGAGTATAATGTTAGTTGTGGCTTGGCATATATGACCTTTATTATGTTGAGTTATGTTCTTTCTAGACCCAATTTATTGAGTTTTTATCATGAAAGGATGTTGAATTTTGTCAAATGATTTTTCTGCATTTATTGAGATGACCATATGATAATCATGTGATTCATGTTGAGCATGCTTGGGCTCTCTAAGGACCTCCTACATGTAAGTGGAGAGACTTTGGAGTGGAATCAGCATGAGGTAGGAAAGATGGGGGAAATAAGCAAGCAAAGTCTAGGCAATAATATCTCTAACTTCATTGTAACTACAAGGTGGTGTGACCTAGATTTGACTGGTTTGGATAAATGCCAAGAATAAGATGAGAATCATATCAAATGTAGAACAGGTAACAAAGAGAATCATATCAAATGTAGAACAGGTAACAACAAATGTATACAGGTAACAGGTATAATGCACAAGCAATGATAATTCCTCAAATACTGGGGGGATATACTTGCATGGTCTTTATCAGTTAGTAGATATATAAAGTGTAGGTTATCTTGATGACTTCAAGGAAAATATAGAGAGGTAGAAATTCTAATTCAGGAATCTGGGTAGAAAATGCTCAGATATGTTCCTCCTAGGCACGTGTTATAGGCTGAAATTTATATCCCACAAAAGATATGTTAAAGTTTTAACTCCCAGTACCTCAGCTTGTAAGCTTATTTGGAAATAGGGTCATTGAAGATGTAATTAGTTAATATGATGTCATGCAGGAGTATGGTGTGCCTTTATTCCAATATGACCAGTGCTCTTAGAAGAGGAGGAGAGACACAAAGAGACACACAGGAGAAGATAATCATGTGATGGTGGAGGTAGAGATTGGAGCGATGCATCTCTAAGCCAATGAATGTTAAGGATTGTTGGCAACTCCAGAACCTAAGGGCGAAAAAAAAAAACCCCATAGAACAGCTTTTCCCCTAGACTCTTCATAGAAAATATGGCCCTGTTGACACCTTATTTTTGGACTTCTAGCCCCCAGAACTGGCAGATACTAAATTTTCTGTTGTTTTAAACTTCCCCAGTTAGCGGTTCTTTATTGCAGCAATCTTACAAAACTAATAGAAAATGGCTGGCTGTGCATTAGACAAACAAGATATAATGCAGTTTAGAGATGAGAAGTTCAAAAAGAGGTGCCATGGACAAAACTTACGGAACAACTGGTCACAAACTATTTTCAAGTTGGATGAATTCTACCCCTCTAGACTAATCACTGCAAAACATAGTGCCTTTCACTCTGTGGGCTGCTGAACACAAACCACCTTGTTAAGTCATCAGTCACTCTCAAATGTACAATAATGGAAGAAAAAGGCAACATGTTATTTACTCAAAAATGCTTGCTTCAAACTGAACAATGGAAGAGTTAAATAACAGCTTATGTGTTCCTGCTTCCCACTCTTCTGCTTGATTTCTCATCTTATGTGACTGTAAGAGTAAGAGCCTCATGGACCCCACTGATGGTGGTAATATGGCTAAAGGAAAAATGCCCAACTATGAAATAGGAAGGGAAAAAAATTAAAAGCATCGATACAAAATAAGCTCCACTGGAATTTATCTGAATTTGTGATCACTAAATCTATTACAGGCTCTGGTTACATAGTCCAGAATCAATTGGAAGAAAAATAAAATATACCACAAAACACAGGAATATTTTTTTCTCTGCAACACCAGGTAGGAGTGTCTGATAGTGTCTATTACATTTTTTGTACTCTTCATTAAGTTAAATTGGCATCGGGGATCTTAGTAGGTAATTCTCAGTTCTTCCTGGGCATATGTAATGTGTTGCATTATGCTGGCTTCTTCATATATATGTCAGTCTTAATGGTGACCACACCTTTTGGTCGATTTCCAAACATCTCCTAGACCTGTGTGTGGCTTTTGTTCCATATACAGCTCCTAGCTGTTCTTCTTGGTCTTGCCTTTTAGAGACGCCCTGTTAATGCACAGGCAGGTATTCAGGTAAAGTTTCAATGCAACACTTGTGCAGATTTCTATGTTTGTTTGTTTTTTCTTCTGTGTATCTCCATTTTTTTCTGCTACACTGTTCTTAAAATTCTAGCCATCTTATCCATCCTCAACTTTGAGCTCTGTCTCCTTAACTCGGTGAGACTGCCACACTGCTTGGTAGAACCCTGCCTTGGTCAAGAAGTTGTCTTCAGGTGGAAAGGTGATGCAATCCGAAGTCTCCATTTTTTGTTTGTTTGTTTGATTTGGTTTGGTTTGGTTGTTGTTGTTTATAGGGATGACAGTTCTGCTCTACCTGATGTCCAAAAGACTGAAAATTGTTATTTTATATAATTTACCCAATGTTCTGGTTATTTATGGTGAGAGGTCAAATTCCCACCAGTTATTTCTTTGCTTCCAGAAGTAGAGTTCTGTAAGCTACATATTTGTATAAAGTGTATCCAATCTCTTCTAAACTCTCTTAAAATACTTTTATGTTTCTTAATAATCTCCAAATTCTTTTTTCCATGCACAATGTTTATTTTAATCTTTATCCTGTTTTGTTTCATTTTTTTCAAAAGTCAGGCTCATATTAAAAACAATAGTAATACTTAATGTAAGTGGCTGTCGGGAGTTCCTGCTGGTTCATCCCTGTTTTTTCACTGGGTCTTTTAAGTGTGATGGCTGCACTTCCCTGATGGTATCTAAGTGGGAATTTGGAAATAGAATTACTTATAAATGACACTCACATGATCATTAAGGAGGGCATTATGTTGTGACAAGATCCACCCCGGCCGTTCTAGTTCTTCCAAGGCAGCTTTTTCTCCATTTCTTTAGGGAGCAGTTCCCATGTTTTGGCCTGAGGATAAATACTCTGCTGCCAACTCAAAATTTTAGAAGATGTAGAAGAGTAATTTAAACAGCTATCCTATTAAATTAATACAGGGGAAGAGAGGAAAGGGGGAGGAGATGGGGGAGTGTGGGGGAGAATTTGGGTGGTGTTCGTGTCACCTCACAGAGCTAACGCAGTACAGCCCGCTCTTCAGTCCATGCCTTTAAACACGATCACTTTGGGTATCACTAGTGAGTGGTTGACCGCTATAATGGAAATGCAGGAAAGGCTCTCCTCCCTCCTGCTTCCTGATGGTCTCTTGAACGTGACTGTGTCATTTTTGACAACACTCTCATACAGACCTGACATCGGCGATAAGATAACTCTCCTCAGGAATAGAAGAACTGGGGAGTTCCTTTTTGTTTAAAAGCTAAGGTAGTTTAGCTTCTGAGGAAAATAATTCACTCTTTGAATGAGCCCCTGTTTTACCTGAGTAGGTAACAGGTAAAAGTTTCCAGCCTCCACTTATATTTCCTTGCAGTTAGTGTCATGATTTCCAGTCATCAAAAAGCACTATTTCGACGGTACAAGCTCTTTAATTTTATAAGCTATCATGTAACACCAAAAATCATCATCACCAGTGATACGAGTTGCCTTTGATTCTTTTTTTTTTTTTTTTGGCCCCATAGTCCAACTCCAGAATTCAATTTCATATAGAATGTTTCAAGACTCACTGAACCTTTAGCCCAGAATTCACATTGGAAGCGATAATTTCTCCTAACTTGTGAAGTAATTGTTTTCAAAGTGGCATGCTTTGACTGAATTATTTTGTAAGTTATATTTCTTAATATCCTGTGAGAATTACTTAGTGTTTTTGAAACTGAAGGGTAGTTGACATACAATGTTACCTTAGTTTCAGGAGTACAACTTAGTGATTCAACAGCCTCATGTATTATGCTGTGCTCACCCCAAGCGTAGCTGCCATCTGTCACCATACAACACTATTACAGATACCATTGGCTGTTCCCGATGCTGTACCTTTTACCCTGTGCTATTGTTGATTTTAAATTAATTGCCAGAAGTACTGTTATACGCTATGTCTGCATCACCCTTGAGATTCTTGCCTATCTTTACATGTTAGAAAATTCTCATCTCCCATCCATGTGGCTTTTGAAAATTTTCAAACTTTGAGAATTATAGAAAAGGTAATTATTAATGAGCATACATCCTCCAAGTTTCATGTTCTTCTCCCAGTAGTAGTTATTTCCTTCCTTTCCACATCTTATCACGTGTTTATAAAAAGAATTTCAAATTAAAATAATGATATAGGGGCATCTGGGTGGTTCTGTCACTTAAGCATCAGATGCTTGGTTTCAGCTCAGGTCATGATCTTGGGGTCCTGAGATTGATTCTGGTGTTGGGCTCTGCGCAGAGTCTGCTTCTCCCTCTCCCTCTGCTCCTCCCCCTGCTCTCTCTCTCTTTCTCTCTGTCTAGAATAAAGAAATAAAATCTTTTAAAAAATAAAAAAATAAAATAATGATATATATCTCTTACAGAATTTACTATCAGGAGACTGAATGGTTTATATTCTGTTTAAAGAAAATGAATTAAAAGATACCAGCCAAGAGGAATATGAACTTAATTGGTAGTACTCCTTGCACCCAGAATTAGCAATGTTTATCAGATTATTTCCCATGCTATGCTGAGAAATATGTATTCTTTTGTTACTAAGCATACGCATTCATGTACACACATATACATATGAAAAATTAAAACATGTTCCATGAAACAAGCTTACTTTCATTTTTGTTGTATTCTATATTTTTTTTTGTGTGTGTGTTCCATTTCATTACTGATGTCTAGCATCTCAAGACCCTCTGTAATGATGAGGAATTATCATTGTGTCAGTAAAGGCTAGAAAATTCTCACCCCTCATTTTGATCACTAGGGTATAAAAATGGGACTTAATCTTGTCTAGTTAGATTGTTCCAAGGGAGTATTGAACCTTTGTATTTTTATATTTGAAATATAGTATACAGTTATAGAAAAGCATAAAATAAATAGCTTAATAGTAAGACTACCTGGGCAAATACCACTAAGGTTAAGGAATAGTAGCATGGAGATATTTTAGAAGCATTTCTATGGCCCTGCAGAATCATTATCTCCATCCTTTCCAAAGGCAAGTACTATCTTGATTTTATCATTCCCTTGCTCTATTTTTATTGGTTGCTACCTAAGCATTTACCTCTAAATACTATGATTAGATTTTGCCTTTAAAAATATTCTATTACTGAATATTGATGTGTATTCTTTCATGTTTTCTTTCGCTCATCATGATTTTTGTAAAATCCATCTGTGATGTTGCATGTAGCTACAGTTCCATTTATTCTTCACATATTGTATTCTATTGTGTGACATATATATTACTTTTCTATTAATTGTTAAAGGACATATATTGTTGTTAGTTTTAGGCTATTATGATGAATAGTCATACATATACACCAAAGTTCTTGGTGTATATGTATCACATTTCTGAAGTGCACAAACCTAAAAGTGGAATTGCTTGATCCAACACTCATTGGAAAGTGACAGTGTTCCAAAGCAGCTGTTTCAATTTACACACCCATCAGGAATGTCTGAGAGTTCTAGCTGGCCTGCATTCTTACCAACACTTGGTATTATCAGTGTTTTTTAGTCAAGTTGTTCAGTGTGTATATTAATCTAATTTTAGATTTAATTTCCTTTCATTGATATCTAATGAATTTGAGCATCTTTTCCAATATTTTAAAGCCATTTGGAAATGTTTTTGAATCAAATTCCTATTTAAGTCTTTTGATTTTTTTTAAATTGGGTTGTCTGCATTTTTGTAATTGATTCATAGGAGTACTTTGTATTCTTTGTATGTAAATTGTTTTCAGGTATATGTTTCAATACATTCTTGTCCAACTCTGTGGATTGCCTTTTTACTATTAGTAGAAAGTTAATTTTAAATCAAATAAGTGTTTCTTTGCCTTTATGTTCAATAATTTTGTGTGTGTTTCAAGGTAATTTACCTCTTTGATTATAACTCCCTCTGTTCTTTCTAGAGGTAACCACTGGCTATTATAGTAATTATATTCTGGATTTTTAAAAAAAATATATTTTTACAGTCTCTTTTATGTATGTCCTACATAATTTTTTTAAGTTTTACTTGTACATAATATAGTGCCATGCTTTTTTCTTTTTTTGTATTACTTCTTTTGATCAATATTTTGTATGTATTCATATATTCTCATTGATGTACATGACACATTTCCTTTTACTTATATCTAAAAAGGTCTGTTTCTATAATTTATCTTATTGGCCTATTTGTCTATCTTTGCATCAATATCCCACTGTTTTAATTCTTTTACAATGTAATTGATATCTGATAATGCATGTCCCCTTAGTTTGTTGTGCTCCTTCAGTATTACCTGAATTATTCATGGGCCTTTGCATTTCTTTCTTTCTTTCTTCCTTTTTTTTAAGATTTTATTTATTCGTTTGAGAGAGAGAGAGCAGGCACGAGCTGGGAGAGGGGCAGAGGGAGAGAGAGAGAGAATCCCAAGCAGACTCTGTGCTGAGCACGGGGCTCTATGTGGGGCTCAATCTCATGACCCTGAGATCATGACCTGAGCCAAGACCAAGACTTGGGTTCTGAACTGACTGAGCTACCCAGACGCTCCTGCATTTCCATATAAGTTTTTGTTCAGCTTGGCAATTTCCATGCAAAGTATGGCCATATTTTGATTGAAATTTCTTTGATTCTGTTAATCAATTTTGGGAAATTTACATTGCTCAATTTATCTTAATCTTTTAACATTGCTTTTAGTAACGTTTGTTGCTGTTGTTTTTAAAGATTTTATTTATTTATTTATTTGAGAGAGAGAGTGAGAGAGAGCACGAGCCAGGGGAGGGGCAGAGAAGCAGGCTCCCCGCTGAGCAGGGAGCCCGACATGGGACTCCATCCCAGGACTCTGGGATCATGACCTGAGCCAAAGGCAGACATTTAACCAACTGAGCCACCCAGGCGCCCTATTTTATTGTTTTTGTGACAATGTCTTGCTTTTAGATTTTTTTTCCCTAGGAATTTGATATTTGTGCTATTTTAATTATAGCATAGATTAGTTTAAATTCTCTAATTGTTTATAGCTAGTATATGGAAACAAAACCGGTATTTGTATATTGACCTTATATTCAGTAAGCTTGCTAAATTTATCAATTCCAGTAGATTTTCTCTGGATAGTTTGCTTATGTTTTTATATTTGCATGTATACATTCATGTCCTCTATGACCGGTAGCAGTTTTAGATCTTTCCTACCAATTCTTCCATCTTTTGTTCTCTTTCTTGCATCACAGCTGTAGTTAAAATTAATGTTAAAGAGTGGATGGTAAACGTTGTTGTCTGTTACTGATTTTGGGAGAAATGCAGTATTTTACCATTAAATGTGGTATCTGCCATAGTTGTCTGTAAATATCTTTACTGGGTTCATATTTGGAAAGTTCATTTTTATTCCTATATGTAACTAATGTTGGCAGAAAGTGGTTCACTTATTTTTTAAAATCCAGTTTTAAGAACTTTCTTCTCACTACAACATTAAGTCCACTTTCATTTCATGTAATTACTGACAAGCTTCTATCTGACCTATGAGTTTATGATTTTTATTTGTTCGATTTATTCTTCATTTTTGCTTATTTTTGGCTTTATTCTGGATTCATATTTTTAATCATGTTCCTAGTGGTTACCATAAAAATCCCAGTATGCTTCTCTAAGCATCTGTAGTCCTGGGAAAGGGTCTGCATCCGCTTCTGTTGCTCCCCTTTCATGTGAGTGATGAGTCCTGTTACCAGTCCTGGCTTTAAACATTGAACTTGCCTTAGGCTGGCTTCTCACATGGATTACTTAGTTTCTATGACCCCATAGACCTGAATTCCCAGATACCTCCACTAATTCTGAACACAAAGGCTGGAATGTACATGGCTTAAGCCTTATTCATACTTGATGTTTCCTTTTGCCTTTTGATGCATGTCAATGTTTATCATGTTTGTGTCCCCATCTATGTCTTTTAAATTCTTATTATGTTAATCATCTGCCTCTGTATTTGGAGAAGAGGGTGTCATACAAAGTACAATTGCAATTCCTATCTGACTGACATTTCTAACTCCATTTCTACTGTCTGGATTTGGAGTGTTCTGGATTAGATGATGATTGAGTTAAAGTGGTGGCAGTGAGCAGAAGCATCTCTACTTGAGGTATATGTTTTGTATCAAATTTTATAAAATTTTATGATTGAATGTGGGTGGTGAGGTATCAAGAGTTGTAAAATTATCTCTCAAGCCAGATCAACTGGATAAATTAATATCCTTTATTGAAGTGGGAGAAAATGGAAGAGAAATTTTGTTTTTCAGGTAGTTGCAATTTGGTTCACGTCTGAACCTGTTGAGAGAAAATATTTGCGAGACATAGAAGTGGACATACCAAGCAGGTAGTCGTATCCATGAGAGGTTCAGCAGAAAAATTGGGCTAGAGACAAATTTGGGGGTTGTCAGCCTATAAATGGTTTTGGAAGCCTTTCTCTCCAGTTGATACCTTTTGCTCTAGTCTCTTAGGTTGATTTTTCATAGTCACATGTGTTTACTAGTTCTGACCCTACTAATTGAGCTTCCAGCCTTCTCTATTCAGGTTTTGAAACTCCACCACTATTACTTCACATGATTTCTGAGGTTTCTCTTAGTGTTTTACATTTAAATGGAAAGGCAGCAAGAGGGTTCATAATTAAATCCAGTGAACATTGGCTGACTTATGAAGACATGGATATGGGACACAATAAGCGGGTTATTTAGATAAATGTTAGGCTGGAGCTTTTTTCTGATTTGTTAAGATTTTTTTAACAGGGCTCAAGTTATTCCATATGCATTTTGTTCTTTTAAATAGAAAGTCAAAGTTTATATAAACCCTTTTTTTTTAAATAATTTAAAGCTTTTTCAGAGATCCATCCCATCATAAAAGAGCCATATTCTCGAACAAAATCAATACCTTAATTTGTTAAAATGAATGAAACTAAAAATTCCTTTATTGATTCTGAAGAGGACTTAAAATATATCACTCTGTACCTCCTTATATTCAGATCCTCATTAGTGAAAACTGCCATGCTTCTCATCAGATGGTAGGTCATTTTTCATAACAATATTTATGAAGTAGGATATGCTTATAACCCTGGGAGTAGAGCAATTTCAGAACGTACAGCTTGGAATTCCATCATTACTAGTGCAGTCATATTCTCAAGGTATGAAGAAAAATGTAGAACTCCATAGTTATATGCAAGTATGTTTATCACTTTCAGCAGCCCTTCCCCCAAAACAAAAGAGAAAAGAAGAATCAGAAAATTAAGGTTTGTACCAGAATAGAAACAGTAATATCTGAGGAAAAAAATTGCATCTGGTTCCATGTAGCTGAATAAAAGTTCTTTTATTCTGATTCTTAAGATATTTTATAATAGCACATGTCTTCAAATCCCAGATTTCTCTCTCATTTATACCACCAGGTACAATGATGTTGCCTAAAAAAATCTGAATCAATAAAGTGAAAACTAAGGACACTTTCTGTTGTTTTAAAACAATGTAATGAAAAAATCGGAAGAATCTTAAAATAGGAAAATTAACATGCCAAATCTTATCAGGTTCATTGCCTGACCTGATTTTCCATCTCCGATATGAAAAGCTACTCCTTGGTTCACTGGTGCTGTGCCTGATTCAGTCTTCTGCCGAGTCTTTGCTACCAAAAGTGAAAAGTAGTTAATACAGTTTAATAAGTACCATTATAATGAACAAGCAGTCTCCAGACCCTGTTTGAAAAATCTAATAGGCTGACTTTGCATTATTTTAACTCTCTGTTAATTCAAGTAAGCGCCATTTGAGGGAAATGAGAGGTGGATGATGGAAGGAACTGAGGTTTTGTCTTCTTTTTCCCTCTCTCATTTCCACCCCAACCTAGGTGGAGGGGAGAGAGGCCATAGCTATAATAAGGATGCGTGGCACTTAATAAATGTTTATTTACATTCAGATCTGTTCACTTAGCTTAGGAGTTATTGCCAGCTAGTTAATGGGACATTAATTAAAAAGCATATTCAATGAGGAGGGTCATTTCCACCTGCAAGGTTTCTACCTGCTTTTGGAGCCCTGATGGAATCTCAGCTAATTAGCTGCATTTCACAGAAGACCAAACCTTTGTGTCATTTAATAAAATATATCTCATGACAGCAGCATAACGTATAAAGGAACAAAACGATAGGGGCAGCCACCATATTGGCAGTGTGGCTGGAAGTTAAAAAAGAAGGTGTATAAGAAAACTTTAAAACTCTAAGTACAAGGGGAAATGTGTAAGCTCAAAATGTTTTTGCTTTTGTATTTTTAATATATTTTATAGAAAATGAGGTTGTAAATACTAAGGAGTTTTTGTATTTGATTGGTAGAACAATTCCTCTTCTTTTCCCAAGACATTCTAATTTACTGTATTTGCGATTTCAGAAATTCAACAAAAATGCTACTTTCTAGATTTCTTTAAGGTTCTGATATTGAAAGAATAATACATTTCAATAAGTTTTTAAATATTTTGCATGCCCACTAAGGGAAGGTCACCGTTGCGGGGACTAAATTTTAATTTTGTTAATGAAATCGTACAGCTTGCTTATTGCAGAGATAGAACAAGATCCTCCATTTTGTGGTTATTTGCACTCAATATTTTGGAAAATACACATTCCATACAGGTGCATGAAGTTAATTTTAACAACTATAAAAATTTTTTAAAGACTTATGTATTTGAAGAGAGGGGTGTGGGAGAGGCAGAGGGAGAGGGAGAGAAAGAATCAAGCCGACTCCACGCTGAGGCTTGACCTCACACCTGGGAGATCATGACCTGAGCTGAAATCAAGAGTCTGGGCACTTAACCAAATGAACCACCCAGGCACTCCAGTGCTATAAATTTTGAATGGTAATTAATCATGGTAAAAATAAATGCTAAAATTTAGCTGTACGTATATATCAGATAGTTATTATGTTTCATATGTGCCAGCCACTGTTTCAGTGGTTTATAATCATTGCCTCATTTGGCCTTCACAATGCCCCCATTATACTAATTTGCATGTAGTTACATAACTCGTCCAAGGTCACTGACGTGGTGCATATCTCAGCCTGAATTCAAATCTAGGTCTGTCTTTATTCCAAGCACACCCTTTTAATGACCACAATCTATCACTTAAAAATAAAATAAAAATGAACATTTTCTATAAAGGAACTTTTTTTTTTTTATAACCACTATCTGACCAGTTGCTGTTCTTTGTATTCTAAAAATTGGTCATGGTATAAACCAATGAAATGCTTTTTTATAAGAAACTGGAAGAACTTGAAACATGGGTCTAAGAGAAAAACTATTCTAGTCAGATGTCAAAATCTTAGTGCCAGATTGTCAAATTGGATTATATTTCTTTGAAAGATGGAAGAAAAGAAAGGCTACAAAACATGCAATCATTTATTGCTCTGCAGATAACCCAGGGATTTCATTAAGTTCATTACATACATGTACTCGTACTAAAGTTCACGTCTGTGTGGATTTAGGAGCCCTGGAGCTCTGTGTTCCTGGGTGGGCTCACCCTTCTCTCCCCTCTGGCATTTGGAGCTTCACCACCTGCTTTGGCCATAGGAACACATATCCCATTCTGCCCTTCATCCCTTTCTGCATCAGTCTAAGACACCAATGTCATGCCACAGCCCCAGATTCTTATATTCTATACACCTCCTGTTATTGCCCCATAGAAAAATCCTTTGTACCACCAAGCTCTTCTGTCTCCTGCACCTCTTTGCTCTATTGGGATTCTGACTCTTTCCTGAGGATACGGTTTCCCCTGTGGCTCTCTCAAGGTGTGACTATTGTCTGACATATTCCTTATACTTGGAATTAGGGTTATGTGCCTTTTGGGTCCTTATTGCTGTTTCCAGACTCTCTCTCCGTCCCAGATCCTCTGGTTTTCAATCTCATAATCTTGCGCCCTCAGAGATTTCAAGCAATGTCCTTCCTCACTGCAGTGACCTTTAGATCCTTAGATTACCTAGCTTCACTCCTTAGAGATTTTAGTTCTAGGCTCACAGTTATCCTCTCCAATACCATTCCAGTATTCATTTCAATATATATGTAGGTGATTTCAATATATATGTAGATGACCCTTCCAATGCCATGGCTTATCGGGGCTTTGTCTATCTTTCCTCTTATTATCTTGTGCTACTCCCACCTCAGTCATTCACTTCCGTAGTGATAAACTAGACTTATCATTGACAAAACTTCAGTTCCTCTGGTATCTTAATTTCAATCTCAATTTCACCTGATATCAAATTACTACTTCCTGATTCTCCACTCCCTCAGAAAGTCCAATTCCAACATTTCTTTAACTGAACCAGGATTTACAATTCACTGTTGTTATCTACTTTTTATGTTTTTTCCCCCACAACATCCTATTTTTTTTTTAAAGATTTTATTTAAGAGAGAGAGAGACACAGAGAGAGTGCACAAGCGGGGGTGGGGGGCAGAGGGAGAAGCAGACTCCCTGCTGAGCAGGGGCCCCAACAGGGGCCTTGATCCTAGGACCCCCCCAAGATCACGACCTGAGCTGAAGGCAGACATTTAACCGACTGAGCCACCCAGGCACCCCTCACAACATCCTAATTTTTAAAACTGGCTTAGATCCATGCTCCATTGTCACACACTTGTCTCTCTCATCATTTATCATACTTACCTGGAACATTCCAACCCTAATGAAAATCCCTACTTACATGCCCTGTACTCAAGTGGCTGACTGTTGGAAAGGAAAAACTCACAAATGTGCTGACAGGTTTAGATTTATGACACTAACCAGAAGTTGTCCTTAGTGCAGCCCCATAATTCTGTTAGTTTCCTGCTCCACTCACTCTTCCATTATCTTAGATAACTATTTTATACTTTCTCCTCTCTCCTCAAATCTCCAAATCTTCCTATGCTCTAATCCTTCTAAGGATTTGCCTTTGTGTAACACTGAGGGAAAAAAAATTAAAAAGCCCTTCCTTCTCCTACTGTCACATCTATGTTCCTCCCTGTATCTCTAACAAAAATTCTTGCCTTCTTTCTCATTACTAGAAATGGACGCTCTGTACTTCTAAGGCAGCCTCTTTTCTTGAACATTTATTTCTTTCATTTTTCAACTATTCAGGGTCATAGATCCAACAGTAAATCTGTTCTTTGTGTGATCAATTTCCTCTTTTAACTTGAAAATAGAATTATGGTTTCTAAATAAGCTGTAATTTCTCCCAACAAAGTCAAAACCTCAAAATATCTTGACCATCCATTGCATTCCAGCTACCAGTCCACATCTTGGCTCTCTTTTAGAACAAAATGACATGGAGTTCAATATAATTACTCTTGCCAGTTCCTATCCTCTTTCTCTTCTGAACCCACTCCAGTCAGTTTTCTGCCACTACCATACCATTGAAATGCCTCTTGTGAATATAAGCAGTGGATATTCAGTTACTGAATCTGATAACCAATTCTCAGATTTAGCAGCATTTGACACAGTTGGTCATTCCCTTCTCCAGCTTGATGAACCGTCTCCATGTAGGTTCAAGGCTGCCCTAATCCTCTTTGCTTCTACTTCACTGACCATGCTTTTCGTTTCCATGGCTGGATTCCCATGATGATTCTTTGCTCTCAGTGTTGGGTTGCTCCATCTCCTACAGTCCTGTGGCTTTCAACATCATGATTGCTTTCATTTCTGAAATCAGTGTTTTCAGTTTGAGCACCTATACTAAATTCTAGATTTGAACAATTAAATTGCCAGTCAGTGGCTTCATCTCACTGGCATCCCATACTTGACACGTTTAAAACCAAATTTCTAATCCCTCACCTGTCTCAGTAAATGGCAGTAAATGATTGTCTAGTTACTCAGGCCAAAGTCTTTGAGGTAGCAACTGAAATCTCTAAAACTCTGTTTATTCTAAAAGCAACCCCCATGGGTCTACATTTATCCACCATGAAAATGTATGCTTTACCTTCTCCCTTAGTATCTCTACTACTAATATTCTTGTCTCAGCCACCACCATCTCCCTGTTAGATTAATGCAGTAGCCCCAAAGGGCTTTCCTGATGCTGCTGTTTGCATCAAGTGGCCAAGATGATATTTGTAAAATTTAAGCCAGTTCATTTCTATGCTCAAAACCTTTTCTTGGTTTCATATAACATTCAGTAAATAAACCAACGTCCTTCCATGGCCTGCTGAGCGCTGTATGACCTGGCTCTATGCCACCTCTCTGACCTCTCCTCATTCCACACTCCTAGATCAGTCCATGCCAGTCACACTAAAATCCCTGATGCTCTTCAAATGGGCAAGTAGTTTTTTGACCTCAGGGCCTTTGCACACCTGCTGTTCCCTTGGCTTGAAATGTTTTTTTTCCTATATAATCTCAGGGCTTTTATCCCTCATCTCCTTTAGGTATTTGCTCAAATATTTTCACATCAGTAAAGCATTTCCTGAACAGCATATTTATAAGTGCATTCCTCTTGCCATATCACTCTCTATCTCCTTCCCATACTTTAATCTTTTATTATACTCTGCCAGTTCACTATCTGACTACCGTATATACTTTAAATTGTTGCCATCCCTTCTATTAGAATCTATAATATATGAGTCAGGTATCCTTGCTGTTGTTTTTAAACTGTCCTATCCCCAGTATATAAAATGATGCCTGCTGAATAGGAGGTGTTTAGTAAGAATTTAGTAAATAAATGTAACACACACAATGTGCTGGTACCAATCAGTTCAACATTCCTGTCTGGGTCTATCAATGACAGTACAGATAATGAGAGATGGGAATGGAAAAAAGGCACTGAGAGAAGAGAAATTGTCTCTTGCTAATGTTACTTAGAAAGAGAAATGAGTATCTACACACAAAAACACAGCTTTGTGGAGCTGTGTTTTAATAACTTTAATAGCACAGAAATGATCAAAAGAAAAAAAAAAGTCTTCCTTTTAAAAACTAGTTTTGGACCATCAACAGTGTTTCCCAAGGAGCATTCCATTTGAAGTTGTTTACAGGAGCTATTCCCAGGCGTAATCTATGAGAAGGATTCTATAGCACACAGGCTTGAGAAAAGCCATATCACATTTAAATAGGTTTTCCCATTACAAGATTTCTTAAATTTTTTAAAACTCAAATTTGTATTGCCTATCCTGAAGAGGAATAATTTACATACTGTTTTCAAAACTTGTTTGAGTATATAACGATTTTTTTCATGAAGCTATTTATGGAGTTTCCTTAAACATATTGAACAGTATTTAACACCTATTATGGGTATTATTCTAGGCACTGAGATTATAGGAGGAACTGAGTCCCTATTCTAAGGGAGATTACATTTTACTTTCCCACTAATAAAACTAAGAAGGTACAACAATACACCCATGAATACAAAAGCCTAGCTCATTTAAGCTATTTCTCAAATATATGAGAGTGTATTTTGCTATTTATCATATACTAGCACTTTTATTATTTTAAATTATATATACTTTTACTATCGTATAATAAGCTTTTTAATAACCTTTCAAATTGCTGATACCTTCCCCAAAGGAGAATTCTACTTCCTCCCCCATTGAGGTCATGCTTGGCTTCATGACTTCCCTTTGCACAGGGAAATATGAGTGGAAGCCATGTGGTCCACTTCTCAGCAAAAGTCTTAGGAGCCATTATATAGTTCTACCATCTCTATTGGCATGAAACAGATAAGAGGTATTCCTTTGGTGTTGGTCTTAGACAGTGAAACTGAGCTATAGTTCACCCACAACTGACCTATTGTAGACACAAATGTGAGCACAAAATAAAGTTTTGCTATAAACCTCTATGAATTAGGGTCACTGGTTACCACAGCAATATATAGTGAAGCTCACTGATCTAAGAAACTTTAGAGATAGATTTACATTTTAGATGTGATTTGATTTGTAAGATGTTCATTATCTAGGCCTAGGGTCTGCAAAAGAAGAGCTGGAATTCCAGGTAAAGAGTGCAAATGTGCAAATATCTGGAAGCAAGCAAAAGAGTGGTGGTTTTGAGGAACTGCAACTACTTTATCACGTCTACTGTTGACTATATATTCATTTTTTAAAAAGCTTTGAGGGGCGCCTGGGTGGATCAGTCAGTTAAGCGACTGCCTTAGGCTGAGGTCATGATCCTGGAGTATTGGGATGAGCCTCATCAGGCTCTCTGCTCAGCGGGGAGCCTGCTGATTCTCCCTCTCCTTCTGCCCTCTCCCTCCCCCCGCCCCCACTTGTGCTCGCTCTCTCACACACTTCTCTCTCTCTCTCAAATAAATAAATAAATAAAAATTAAAAAAAGAAAATTTTAATTAAAAAAATAAAAATAAAAAAGCTTTGAGAGGTAGTCCAGTGCTATATCATGGTCAATTTTATATATTAAGGTCTTCAGACTTTATCATAAAGATGTTAAGGATTTAAACAGTGATGGCAGCAAAACTGGATTTGTCTTTTAAAAGAGACCATGCTTGGTCCAACATAAGTGGTGCACTGGGCTATTGTGAGAGTCTGTTTGGGAAACACTGGCATTAATTCAATAGAGGAGTTGGGAAAACTTGAATCATGAGGGTGACAGTGATGGAGACAAAAGTATAAATTCTGGTGGCATTTAGGTGGGAGAAGCAGGAAGACTTAATGAGCTGCTGGAACCAAGAAGAACAAGTAGAAATAGAGGAGCAGAAGGAGGAAGATGAGATCTGTTGAAATGTTCTAAAGGCTCTTTACAAATGTGAGGGAATATCCTCCCTACCACACTAATAATGAGGAAACATGAGGATGGGGCAGGTAGAGCGAAATGTGGATTTGGTTTTTTCTTTAGGTAAAACAGCAGAAGGAGGAATGGGCTGGCTGAGGGGCAGTGTGTAAATGTGCCATCTTCAGAGTTCTACAATTCCTTGTTTGTACTGATAGTAATTCCCTGAAAAACCACAAGTCACAGTAGGCTGTGCCTAAAAACACAACCCAGGATGACCAGTGCTCTTACTAGGTGCTTGATTCAATTTTACCTCATCGTCCGGTAACTAAGTTTCTCTGCAGAGCTGGAATAATAAAGACAGGATAAGTTCCCTGCTCTCGTGACAACCAACACGAGGGGGACAGTAGTGTGCCCTGGAGAACGTGGTTGTTGGAGCATGCAGACAAATGCAGCACTTTGGAATTACATGCTTTCATAGATTACCCAGTTCTTTCTTTAAAGAGAACTTGTGGCCAAGAATAATCAGAAGAAAACTTATTGCCACAAACTCCTCCCCATGTTTGTTATCGCAGACATTGCACTACGGCTTCTGGAGTATTCAAACTTTGGGAGTTCGCCCATTTATCTGGACCTCATTTTTTATTCATCACAATTGTGGATACTGGAAGCATTTTAGTTCCTTTGTTTTGGGCACTGCAGTATCACCAACGGCAGAGTAGTGCCTCATGCTTGTACGTACTTTTAAACTGGAGAGAAATTTAAGGCATCCAAATGAGGGGAAATGCTCTGCTTTGTTGGTCAATAGGGAGTAAGGTATGGATATATTTTCGTACATGATGCATGCATGAGAGGGAAGATCCCCAAATGGTGGCTGTGGGCTGTCAGATGGGGTTTTTCAAATGTATTAGAATGAAGAAAGACAAAGAGATCTCAAAACCTGTTTGATTTGACATTTAACATTGAAAAGGGAATTTACGAGCAGAGAAATCACAGGTGGGACGAAGACAGAAGGCTAGGGTTATTTAAGGTTACTTGGTGAGTGTCAGAGGAATGGGGAAGAAGGGGAGAAAAGGTATTTTTAAAAAGAAACTGATTAATAGTGTGATAAATTCAGGGGAAACTGGAGCAAGAATTGAGCAGCAAATACTATAGAGGACAATGAGTGTAAAGAACTGGGATTTCCTCCCTTCGAGTGTCTAGAGAAAAATTCCGATGTTGGCAGTCACATACCCTAGTCAATTGGATCTATTCATATCTTCTCTTCTCCTGTAATCCTCTTTTCCTTTTCAAGCTCTACCCTATTCCACAGTTAAGACCAGTTCACTTTTCATTCCAGCTACTACCTCTGACCTCAGCAGATACCTAATTTATTACCACTCCCGGGATAGAATCAACTTTATCTTCTCTTCTCTGACCTGGATTTGGGAACCAGTATCTGGGGGGTTTTAATAGAACTCTTCTATCCCCATAATTTATTCTGATAAAACGTACTGATACAAACTCAGGAATTAACTCAGAAAAGGATACTTTTATAATACGAATATACCTGGCCTTGTTTGTGCCCTCATTCTTCAGCTAACTCCTGGGAGAATTTTATCAGATTGGGTAACCTTCTCTGTGCAGGCTGCTGCAGGGAATTCTAGGACTTTCTTTATATATATATTTTAAAGATTTTATTTATTTATTTGACAGAGAGAGACACAGCGAGAGAGGGAACACAAGCAGAGGGAGCGGGAGAGGGAGAAGCAAGCTTCCACGCGGAGCAGGGAGCCCGATGTGGGGCTCCATCCCAGGACCTTGGGATCATGACCTGAGCCAAAGGCAGACGCTTAACGACTGAGCCACCCAGGTGCCCCCTTTCTTTATGTTTTTGTGTTCCTCTGGGTATAGATCACATTCTCTACCTAATTATCTGAATGTGGTTTCTGTGGTTTAAACTATCTGACGTGTTAGTTTAAGCAGTGAAGGTAATCAATAGTTTAATCAGTCACTCCTTTTCTGTTTGTGTTACTTACATTATTCATCACATGCACAAATAATGCCTTCCTCCAGCTAAAATCAAAATCAGGTCAAGTTGAGTGATATCAGCAAATGTGGAAAAAAATCAACGTGCATGTCTTCATGCCTCTTATTTTGGATTTGGAGGTTATAGTGCAGACAGTGTAAAAACACATGAAAATTTATTTATGTGGGAGTATCTGACTTCTGCATATGAATTTTGGGAATCTACTTGTTTGCAACTAAAATAGGCAAAATCAAACTAAAGTTACTCAGAGGTAACTTTGAAAGAGAAGTGTATAAGGATACTAACACCAAGGACACGAGGTTATTTTGAGTGTTAAATGTAATGTATATGGGGCGAAATGATTATTCATTGAATAACAGTAATACAAACTCAACTTTGAGGAAGCTTGAACACGCTTGTAAAATGAGGAGTTCCTTAGTGATAAGGTAGATTCTGTGGATAGGAGTTCCTGCTAAGTCCAAGCTAGAATTCAGAACTTGGGTTTCCTGCTGAATGTTAACCTTTTGAGGTATCTGTGTATCTACTAACATGGGTAGATAACCATGAAGTTTTTTGTTTTGTTTCTTATTCTGGCTTGGTTGTGTTTGTGGCCGCTATTACTGTGTAGTTTATGTATTTATTTGTCAACCAAAGGAAGAGATTTTTTAATTCTTTCAGGTAGGGAATTATGCATGAGATAGAAGAGACGAGGAAGGTGGAAGGACATACCCTTACCTGGACCCAGGAATTATTGTTCAGTCCTTCTAAGAAGAAGGGTAGAGTCAGAAACTGAAAAAATGGGTCTCATAAAGGACTTTGTGAGAACTGAAAGAAAAGCAGTGTTGGTTTTGGTGCCTGGAAAGCATCGGCACTCATCATCCCAAGCAGAGCAGAGCATTGCTTTCCTAGGCAGTGAGTTGGGGTGGCCAACTCAGCAGAATCCTGGCAGCCAACTGCAGCTCCTCAGGGAACACTGTAATGCCTGATGCGTACAGCAGATCACCAGGTGGAGACGCGGCAGGACAGTATAGCTCCCAGATGGCATAGCTCCATCACGATCACAAGCACAATGTCTCCTGGGAACTGTGGGAAATATTTGAGAGCAGAGACTGTGGCGTCTGGCATTTTGGGTGAGAAAATGAGGTCCAGAGCAAAACCAGGGCAATTTGTGATGCCTTTCTAGCTATATAACCCCATAGAAGTTACCTCTAGTGACAAGAACTAATTTTCTGTTACCTAATTTTGCTCAAAGGTCTTCACAAAAATCCTCACCAACAAGTATCATGTTAGTCCGTGTAAGAATGTTGCATTCTGATGTATCATCACAGACACATGTGCATAAATGTATAGGTTTATATGGAAATAACATTTTGCCTGAACTCCACAGCTTGAGAACTGGAAAGAGCCTTTCGTTAAAACAATCCAAATGATGGTCACATATATTTAGGCTGTAGAACTTCTTGTGAAAAATGCTTTTCTGTTCAACATACATTTACTGAGCATACTTGCATGTATAAATACAAACATCAGTAAGATACAGTGCTTGTTTCAGAAATGTTTCTGTTCACTAGAGGGATCACTCACACACACCACAGTGTTCCATGAATTTATGAATAGGGAGAAGTGATAGAATGGGCGGGGGGCGAGGGTGGGAAAGAATGGAGGAAAGTGGGAAATGGGAAAAGGGTATATTTCATTGGAACACATAGTTCTTGACCTGGGGCTCATTTGAGGGATGGAGAAAATCTTCAAAGGCGGAAATTATCAAATAAGTTATTCTTGATACTAGAATAATATGAGCAAAGGCAGGGGCTTAAAAACATGAGATGTTTGGGTGAATTTGGGCCATGATATATTGACCTAAAGTCCCAACTAATTTTAAGGAGGGTATGGATCCATTTTGAGAAGGGTATTGATAACGAAGGCTGTGCTTTGGGGAAATTGTTTCAGCATCTGAAGAGGCACTTTCCCAGGAAAAGATGATGGGGTGAGGGAGGGAGTAGGGTGGGTGGGAGAAGGGACAGGATGGTGACTGGAGCCTCACCCAATTGCTCCCTCCCTACAACCCTGAAGTGACCCTTGGGATGACTTTACAGAAACTAGAGGGCTCCATGGACAGGATTTGAAAGCCTTTTGTTGAGTCCATCTTCCACTTTTCACAGCTGAAGACATTGAGTGTTGGAGTTCATGAATGATTTGGGTCAAATGATACAGTAATCCATTTCTGGGCTTTTCGCTCACCAGTCCTCAATTTTAGATTGGTGGCTGGAAAAGGCTCCAACGTATTTTCTCCTGGTTCACTTCACACCTTCACAATCTGCTCTTCCTGGAAATACTCTTGATTTTCCATGAAATTACCAGTCCTTTAGGGAAATTAGTATTCATAGGCAAGAACATTGGCAGACCCCTGGTGGTTGCAATCTCTATACATTCTTCACCATTATTATATGTATTGTCATTGTTGTTACTATTTGGGGTAATAGTGGTTGTGAGAGTGTTTTCAGAGTCATGAAGGGTCTTGGCATTTAATTCTTTTTAAGATCCAGAGGTTGGAATTGTATAATTGGGGAGACATTTAGATTTTTAACAATTCCTTTCAGAATGAAGTATGTAGTAATACCTATTTATATCAAAAGTGAATGCCAAATTACACTATCATATATCTTTATAAGCATGTTAAATTGTCTAAAGATGAGACAGGCATGTAGTTTCCTTCATGCTCACCTGACCCACAGGTAATCCATGGATTGGCATCATCTATGTTCATTGGCAGTGCAGCTACAGATCCTGTCTTGATTTGAATGAGAGACTTGGAATATAGGAGAGACTGATAAAACTGGGAGACTGATAAAACCCTGATCTTGCTGGCTATTGTTTCAGTCTTGGAGGAAAAGGTTTTTTCTTGACCCTGTTAGTGTCCCTGACTGGTCTGTTTTATTTATACACACACACACACACACACACACACACACATAACATATACATACATATATACATTATATATATACATATATATATAACATACACATCTATCTCTGATATATATCTCATATATATCTGATACGTATCTCATATCTCTTTCATATATATATATATGTATATATGTTTTTCCCAGTTTTCTTGAGAAATAATTGACATACATCAATGTATAAATTTAAGGCAATCAGCGTGATGGTTTGCTTTATATATATTGTGAAATGATTACCACAATAGGTTCAGTTAACATCCATCTTCTCATATAGATACAATAAAATAAACAAATAAATAAATGCCATTTGACTCTTGATAGGGATTGCATTGAATTTATAGATAGTTTTGGTAGTTTTGTCATTTTAACAGTGTTTTTCTGCTCTATGAACATGGGATACCTTTCTGTTTCTTTGTGTCTTTGATTTTTTTCATCTGTCTTAGTTTTCAGAGTAGAGATATTTTATCCCCTTAAATTTATTCCTAAGTATTTTATACTTGTTGATGCTATTGTAAATCTTTATTTCTTTTTTCAGAAAATTCCTTATTAGTGTATAGAAATGCTACTGATTTTTATTTATTTTTTTTTTTTTTAAAGATTTTTTATTTATTTATTTGACAGAGAGAAACACAGCGAGAGAGGGAACACAAGCAGGGGGAGTGGGAGAGGGAGAAGCAGGCTTCCCGCGGAGCAGGGAGCCCGATGTGGGACTCGATCCCAGGACCCTGGGATCATGACCTGAGCCGAAGGCAGACGCTTAACGACTGAGCCACCCAGGCGCCCCGCTACTGATTTTTATATGTTAATTTTTTGTCCTACAACTTTACTAATTTATTGATTAGATCTAAGGATTGAGTCTTTAGGATTTTTTATATATAAAGTCATGTTATCTGCAAATAGAGACAATTTTACTTCTTTGTTTCTGATTCTGATACCTTTTATTGCTTTTTCTTGCCTGAATGCTCTAGCAATTCTAGTACTATGTTGAGTAGGAGTGGTGAGAGTGGACACTCATCTTCTTCCTGATCTTAGATGAAAGCTTTCAGTCTTTCACCATTAAGTATGATGTTAACTGTAGGCTTGTCATATAAGGCCTTTATTATGTTGAGATATGTTCCTTCTATGCCTAATTAGTTAAGTTTTTATCATGAATGCATGTTGAATTCTGCCCAATGCTTTTTCTGCATCTATTGAGATGATCATATGATTATTCTGTAATGTGACATGTCACATTGATTGATTTGTATATAATGAACCATCCTGCATCCTAGGGATATATTTCACTTGATCACATGAATGTTCTTTTTAATGTGCTGCTGAATTCAGTTTGCTACTATTTTGTTGAGAGTTTTTACATCTGCATTTATCAGGTATATTGGCCTGTAGTTTTCTTTTGTAGTAGAAAACTTTCCACAGCAGATGGGGCTATGATTCAGCTCCTTGCCTAAACGTGGGAAAACCAGACTCTAAGGCTGGCAAAACAAAACTCCTCTTTTGAGGGTCTGAATCAGGCAGATCTGTATCCCACCAAGATACCTTGTCAGAGTGTACTCTTTTTTTTATTTTATATTTCTTATTTTTTAAATATTTTATTTATTTAGTTATGAGAGAGAGGAGGAGGAGCAGAGGGAGAGGGACAAGTAGACTGTGTTGAGCACTGAGCCAGCGTGAGGCTCCATCCCAGGACCTTGAGATCATGACCGGAGCTGAAACAAAGAGTTGGACACTTAAGTGACTGAGCCATCCAGGTGCCCTCAGGGTGTACTCTCAACTTGGTTCTGCAAATGAGCAAAACCACTGGTTGAGATTACTACTTGGGCACTGCAGGTATTAACTAGGACTGCTAAGATCTGCGTGCTGGTTATTGCAAGCCCCTCCCCCACTTCTCCATCAGTCAGATTCCCATTGGTTGAGATCCACAGACTCCCCTGTAATCTCTGGGTGCAAGATCAGAGTAGGAGCTCCTACAAAAGAGTGGTGGGGGGGGTGGTTAGGGGTCCCTGCTGGGTTCTTTTTTCTCCCTGGAGGACCTGGAGGCTCAGAAGAGACCTCTGAACATAGTGCTGCACTGGCCTTGAGGAGAGATGATGCGGTCAATGTGTAGCTGCTTCTCTTCCCCTTCCAGTACAGTCTGTCTTGGTCTCTGTGGTGCAGGGGGAGGCTTCAGCCTCACCCACATGTTATAGGATTCTCTCAGTGAGGAACAATCTATGTCACCATCTCAGTGAGCTGTTAGATCATGGCTGTGTCTGACAGTTAAACTGACAAAGATGGAATAACAGGAAAAAAGCATGCACATTTATTATGTTTTATATTAACATGAGAAACTTCATAAGGAAATGAAGACCCAAAGGAACAGACCTGTGTATGTTTATGTGAGGTTTGATGAAAAGTGGATAGTTGTGGAGGAATATGATAGGTTAAGGAGTATGAGGTGATCTATAGTAAACTGCAAGAAACTTAGAAAGGCCTATTTGTTAAAATTTGTCTTGGTGTTCCCACTCTTTGTCTCTTGGTTTAGGGAGGGTGCCTCTCACATGAGGGTTTTATGACCTTTTTCGGGGGAAGAATAGCTTGGTGGGAAGGAGGTCAGAAATACCTTCCTGCTTCTGCCATTTTCTCAAACTCCTTCAGCTTGAAGTATTCAGTATACCAAGGTGCCGTATTTGAGGGTAGTATGTCCGCATGCTGTCAGCCTCCTCTATATTTTTTTATTCTTCTCCTTCTAACCATGTTGGCCAAATGGGACTATGACTAGAACTTCCTGGGACTGTTCTGGTGCTTAACTGGGAGGTAGTATAAGTATTCTTTTTTTTTTTTTTTTTAAGATTTTATTTATTTGCGAGAGAGACAATGAGAGACAGAGAGCATGAGAGGGAGGAGGGTCAGAGGGAGAAGCAGACTCCCTGCTGAGCAGGGAGCCTGATGTGGGACTCGATCCCGGGACTCCAGGATCATGTCCTGAGCCAAAGGCAGTCGCTTAACCAACTGAGCCACCCAGGCGCCCCTGTAGTATAAGTATTCTTATGTTCATGGAAATCTTGAAGAGCTTCTCTTGTTAGACATGTTGAATTTAATAGTGGTTACTGCTAGGCAAGAAAAAAAAAGGCTACTTTCAACAGGTTCATTGTAATTAATTGCATTAGGAAAAACTGTAAGCTAGGTAAGCATGGATAAGGAATATAAGTGGTTATTAGATCATCTTTAATTCCCATCCCTCAGTGAGATCCGAAGAATCTACCTTGGGTTTTTGGTGACTCACTGTTAGCCTTTCAGCTCTGTTGTTTATCTTGGGCTCCTATTCCTCCAACCTAGAAGCCTATTTTTTTTTTTTTTTAAGATTTTATTTATTTGACAGAGAGAGACACAGTGAGAGAGGGAACACAAGCAGGGGGAGTGGGAGAGGGAGAAGGAAGCTTCCTGCCGGGCGGGGAGCCCGATGCGGGGCTCGATCCCAGGACCCTGGGATCATGACCTGAGCCGAAAGCAGACGCTTAAGACTGAGCCACCCAGGCGCCTCCCTAGAAGCCTATTTAAACCTATTTTTCAACACAGTTTCCCTCCTGGCTAACTGACATGTTGAGACAATTAAATGAAATTTAACCCCGCAGAAGTATCATCTAAGGAAGATATTTACAATTTAAAAGTGGGGTTTTAGTAATTAAGATGCTTTCAAGACCTCAGGGAATAATTCCTAAAGGGGCACTTTGAGACTGTGGAAGTGGGAAAAAGAGATTTTACAGAGGAGCCTTAATGGCATGCCTCACCCACACATAGTCATCTTCCTGTCTAGAAGGTTAATTGTACAGGAGAGAATGAGGCTGAACCCTAATTTCCTTTTGGTGCCTCATTACATATTTTTCTCTTAGGCTGAGTCTTCAATTTTATGCAGAGCCAGGTGTTGTAGAGTGTGTTGAAGTAACAAATCAACCCATTTGAGCTTTTGAAGATACTAATTTGCCTTTGCATATCTTTAATCTGGCTGTATATATCCCCTTTTCAAAGCATTTCTGAACTTAAACACTATCCAAAAAAACATGTGGCAGTTTCTCTAATTACTTATGATTAAGAAAAAAGCAAAGTCAGGCCCTCGAGGCATCAACACTTTACCATTTTACTGGAGAAATGAATGCTACAGAGCAAAGCAGCTTGAAAATTAATGCACGCACAACCAGGACAGCAGTTCAAGATCACATTTCTTTTCTGCACTGTATTTCAAAAATGTTTTACACAACAAGAATAGGGTGGGGGAAGAGCAGATGGTTTGAATTCTAAAAGCCATTGAAAACAACGGTGCAAAGACATTTCTGTATGGTAAAAACTTCATCAAAATTGTTAGTCACTGAGTCTGTGGCAGAGTGAAGGAGAGAATAGAAAAATAACAGGAGTGGAAAACAAAGTTATTTTGATGTGGGTTCTAGAAAATGACGGAAGCATGGTTGAAAAAATTAAGAAGGATGTTGACTGTTAGAAGGATAATATAGAATTTCTCCTTGAGTTAACAACAACAAAAGAAAGATGATAGAGAAACACATTTATTTAGAAAAGGTAGGGTAGCATTTTTCCAGGTATTTCCTTAGGAAGTAATTTGTAATTTATTCTCCCTTTAATGAACTAATTTATTCTTACTGATTTTGGAGAAAAAAAACATTTCTCCTACTTGGTGGGAAGAAGTTTATTTATCTGTCAAAAGCTAAAAGTTATAGAAGTTAATGCCAAAAATCAACCTGGCAGGTGACCCAGAGCAAAATGTAACAAGAAGCTTAAAGTGGATAATAGTAGTTTTACCATCCCTAGATTGAGGACTTTTGATTATTTTTTACTATATAATTTCTCCAAATTTGACCGGGTTGCTCTTATAATTCTAGAAATTCTCTGTATTGACCAAGAGTTGCTCCCCTTATCTTTGAATAGGTCTAATTTTTTTTGACATTCTCCACATTCCCCATCACTTAGGAAAATTTTGTCCTTGCATTTACAAAGGCCACACTCCATCTTCAGTGTGTATACTGGTCTGGGTGATACCCAATGGAAGAATTACCACCCAAAACACTCTTCTCTAAAACATTATTTGTCTTCTGAATAATTTCAGGGTCATCATAAGTGATGAGCTGTCACTTTAAACCATGGATTGGAATCTTTGACCATGTTCAGCCACATTTCATATGACAGAAGGAAATAAAGTTTAGAGCTAAAAAGTTCTCATAGTGCAATCCTATAGGAAATGATAGAGATAAATAGAAATTCCACTGGCAGCAACTAAAGAGGTTTAGTTATATACTCAGGCACTACATAATGGCTTCCATGTTTTTTTCTAATGTTCTTATCTTTTTTTTTTTTTAAAGTGTGTGTGTCGGGGGGTGAGCCCCCACAGAGAAATTTGACACAAGAAATGGTATGGATTATAGTCTTCCAAGTATAAAATAATGTTGAAGCGGAGAAGAGGGGCCTTAAAGTATAAATATTGCCAAGAACTTTAAGTCCAAACAAATTAAACATAGTCATTCTTAAGTTACAAAGTGAAGAAGACTGAGAGAATATCTCAAAGATCTGAAAGAAATTGATTAAACTAGCACTTAAAGTTAACTTTGAGTCAGGGCAAGTATAAAGATAACATTTTATGCAAATAGAATATTGCTCTGAAATAAGGAAGAAAACAACCCAGCATGGATACCATGAAAAAGAATGCACTAGGACCTTGTATAGGTGTAGGACCATTCTAGTGTGGGACATAGCAGATCAGCACTTGGAAGAAAATCTCAAAGGAAACCAGAATTTTTCCTTTGACCATCCTGACCGCAAGACTGTGACTGAGCCCTATTGCGTTGTGTAATAGTTTGTGGTGTATTCATATACAGACCAAACTGCACATTTGTTTTCATTTTATTGAGTCAGTTGGACAGTTTTTAAAAATCCCTTGTAGGCTTCAGAAAACAGCACTAAATTAAATAATTCATTAAGGCTCTGTTCTGTCTAATAAAAATAACCTAACATTTATATAGTATTTACTTGACATTTCAGGGGCTCTATAATCATAACTCTCCATCACAAAAACCCTTTTGTATTTGATAAGCCGTATTTTGAAGATGAGAATACTAAGGTACAAAGAATATAAGGAATTTTGTTCAGATGACATAGTTAACCAGTAGCAGAGAGAGAATTTGAACCAAGGTTGTGGCTGCTGGATTTTACCATCTTAACCTCTTTGCTATAGAGCCTCTCAGGTGTGTAGAGATCTGAGATAGATGGGCTCCATCACATGGATTCAGAGTCTCAGGGTGGACAAGATCAAATAAGCATTTTCTCCTTTCCCTCACTCCCTGTGGAAGGCTGTTCAAAAAGACTTACTACTCTCTGGGTGTATGACACTTTATATAAATACAGAATATTCAATTTGGGGATAGTTATTAATCATAATCCCAGAAGAAAAGAGATGCCACTCTTCAACTGGGTCAATGTGGAGAGTTTAAAAAAGGAAGTTGGAGGAACTTAAGGAAATCTCAAGGATATCAACAGCTCCAGTACCTATCTGAAGGAATAAGAGGAAAAAAAGACAAGCTATATGGAGAAGAATGACTACTATGATCTGAGACCCTCCGCAGAGGGACACACCCAGACAGGGAAAGGATCAGAAATTAACCTCCTTCTATCTTGTAATCACTTGACAATGGCCACCATTGGCAAACCCAACTGGATATCAAAGAACAAGAGAGCCTGTTGATAAAGCCATATGAGTCAGCCTACCAAGATGGAAAGCAGAGTGGGTTTAGAGGTGTAGGATATGGACCTAGAGGTATAAATGGAGATTACCTTATACTTCCTGCTTGGTTTGATTGTACCAAAGACATTTCTCGTGTATACCATCAGACATTTGGTTCAATGAAGTGGAACATAGAAACTTCTTCCTATTTCTTTTCTTGTTCTACTCATTTAAAATCCAAACCTCCCTTTAATGACCAGGTGAGATGCTAGCTTCTTTATGGTACTGGTTCTCTGACACCCCCAACTAAATATGATTTCATGCCATGAAACACTCTCTTTGAACTTCCCTTAAAGCACACATTCTGCCTCTTTCTAGTACAGCTAGATGCCTATTCCTAGATTCCAACCAGACTGTGAGCAGACTTCCTAAATTCTCACAGCACCGAGCACAGGTTATAATACAGTATGTGAAAATATGCACCAATTAGATTTTCTCTTTTATTTATTTTTATTCCTCTTATTTCCTTCTTTCTCCCTTTTGTGTATCCTCAGTATGCTTAACTACTCTTCAGAAATCTGCTAGTTCTGAAAGTGTTATGATTAGAAATAGCTGGGCTGGTACAGATTCCATTATTATCAAGGCAGGATCTTCTCTCATGATTGGTTAAAAACATTTTTCTCTAAAATGTGTTAAATGACCATGTGGGATAAATGACATGATTTTAGTGGCAATGGAGTAATTTTTAAATTAATTTTCATACTTAATATGTATTAGAAAATTATAACCACATTCCTTTTAAGCTCACTAATATTATTACTTAAGATGAGACAAAAATAATTTTAAAAAAGGGATCATCAGGGAAATGCAAATCAAATCTACAATGAGATGTCACCTCACATCTGTCAGAGTGGCTAAAATCAAAAAGATAAGAAACAACAGGGGTTGGTGAGAATGTGGAGAAAAAAGAACCCTCTTGCAGTATTGGTGGGAATGCAAACTGGTGCAGCCACTGTGGAAAACAGTATGGAGGTTCCTCAAAAAGTTAAAAATAGAAGCACCTGCGGTGCCTGGGTAGCTAAGTCAGTTAAGCATCTGCCTTCGGCTCAGATCATGATCCCAGGGTCCTGGGATGGAGTCCTGCGTCCAGCTCCCTGCTCAGCGGGGAGCCTGCTTCTCCCTCTCCCTGCTGCTCCCCCTGCTTGTACTCTTTCTCTCTCTCTCTCTGTCAAATAAATAAATAAAATCTTAAATAAAAATAGAAGTACCCTATGATCCAGCAATCACACTAATGGGTATTTACCCAAAAGATATAAAAACACTAATTCAAAAGGATATATGTACCCTTATGTTTATTGCAGTATTGTTTACAATAGCCAAATTATGGAAGCAGCCCAAGTGTCCACTGATCGATGAATGGATAAAGTGTATATACACAATGGAATCTTATTCAGTCATAAAAAGAATGAAATCTTTCCATTTGCAACAACATGGGTGGAGCTAGAGAGTATAATGTTAACAAAATAAGTCAGAGAAAGGCAAATACCATATGATTTCACTCATATGTGGAATTTAAGAAACAAACAAGCAAAGAGGAAAAAAGAGACAAACCAAGAAACAGACCCTTAACTGTAGAGAACAGATGGTTACCAGAGGGGAGGTAGGTGGGGGGGATGGGTGAAATAGGTGATGGGGATTAAAGAGTGTACTTATCATGATGAACATTGAGTAATGTATAGAATTGTTGAATCACTATATTGTACACCTGAAACTAATGTAACACTGTATGTTAACTATACTGGAATAAAATTAAAAACTTAATAAAAAAAAGCAAACAAAAATGCTTAAGTAATATTTGTACAAATGATGCTGAGACATTGCAAAATATATGTAGAGGTTATAAGAAATAACTAAAAAGTGGAAAGAACCTAACCTGACCTTTGGCCCCATCCTTATTCTAATTGTGTTCTTCCTCTTTTCTTGAGTCCCTCCCCTATTACCTTACCTTTAGGCATCTCTTGCTGAGTCTCTATTGGCTGTCACATCCCACAGGTGTTAAGGGCTAAGTAAGCACAATATTGCCTAAAAGTGTCTGTTTTTATACCTCATGTCCATATAGAAAAGATTTAGAGTGGCTTATGATAAAAACCCAAAACATAAGACAGAAACAGCTACAGCCCAAGTGCACACGCACACACACACACAAATATACACAGAGTCAAATTACTGTTGGTTAATTGACCATCTTCTTTTCATGATCCCCTCCCTTTATACTTTAAGCCCATGCTCATAATTCCATGGTTTTGCTGTTTCTCTTGCTAGGAATTTCTCTGTCCACCTATTGTACTTTACTTAATTTTCAGATTTCTGTTCATATCTTGGCTTCTCTGGTTCCTCAGCCATGATTAAATTCTCCTTCCAGGCTCACATACTTTTCTATTATAAAAGTTAGCACACTGTATTGCAATGATCTGTGCCTTTCCCTTCTTGCCTTGTGAGCATCCCAAAAACAAAGATTATGCTTTAGTCATCTTAGGAATTTCTGTGTAGTCTGCCATATTTTGGGAAACTAGTGATAATAACAACTTTTATTGTGCATTTAGGATGTGTTCGTTCAGAAGCTGTCCTAAGCCTTTTAGATGTACTAACTCATTTAACATTTCCACTGGCCTCCAAAGATATGTTACATTATAATCCCCACTTTATACATTAAGAAACTGAGTTGCTGTGATTATATAAGTTGCCCAAGGTTGAGAAGCAAGAAAATGGCACAGTTTAGATTTTTATGTCTAAGCCAAAACTAGGGTCAACTTGCTTTATTCTATTTTGACCCTTAATGGCTATGATGACAGAATTGTTATCTAAAGAATCTTTTAATAACATTTAGAGAGGTTACATTCTGTTAAAAGCTTAATACACCTTAAAAATTGACCATGATATTTAAGGCACCATGAGACTACCTCCCCAACCAGGGAGGAAAGTGAAGAGGTCTCTTAGAAGGTTGGCACAGATATTGGTCACTGCTATGTAACTTTCAGTACATGGTGATAGAATAGATTTTCTCTGAAACTTTTAATTTTTTCCCACCCCATCCCCATTTTAGGATGATGACTTCCATTGAACATCAAAGAATTGAGAGAGCTGAAAAGGGGTGGTATTTAGAGCTGAGAAAATTATGCCATGAAATTAAAGAGGGAACAGGAATTTAAATTGTAGAAAGAGAGCTGTAAGGAACTGTATTTTCAAGGGGAAAATAAAGAAACAAGCCTGTAATGAGAGTGGGGAATGCACTCTAGGTTCAATGGTTCTTACCTCCATTTTCATTCTTTTTTTTTTTTTTTAAAGATTTATTTATTTGAGAGAGAGAGAAAGAGAGAGAAAGTGGGGTGAGAGGCAGAGGGAGAAAATCTTCAAGCAGACTCCCTGCTGAGTGGGGAGCCTGATGTGGGGCTTGATCCCATAACCCATGAGATCATGACCTGAGCCAAAACCAAGAGTCAGATGCTTAACCAACTAAGCTACCCAGGCCCCCCCCCCTTACCTCCATTTCCTTAATAGAGAATGGTGATAACATCAGGTCAGGACCTGATAGGTTATGTGCTGGTAACAACCCCTATATCTCAGTGTCTTAACAAAATAAAATATTTTCACATGTCCACAGTAGATTGACAGGGTGCTCTGCTCATTATGGTCACTCAGGATTCAGGCTGATAGACATGACTATTTCAAAGGGTGCAGGGAATTTGGGGAATGGAATCATACCAATTGCCCAGGAGGTGGCTAGCAAGAAACATTTGGTGAGTAGCACTAATTACTACTCCAGGGATTAATGATAGTATCTACTCCATAGATTATTGTGTGTACTTAATGAGATCATGCTTAGAAAGTACTAGCCACATAGTAAGTGTTGGCTATTAATGATAGTAATAAGCAGCCCTATTTTCTTACAAGTTTTTTTTTTGTTGTTGTTGTTGTTCCTTAAAGAGAAAAAATAGAATGCATTACACACTGCATGGCAAATTGGAAATCAGGCAGATCAACTTTAATTTCTGATTGGAAGTATTATCCCCAGGCCTATAAACACAATTATAAATTGATTCTTGGTACCTGAGGACATTTTTTAAAAGACCTAAAGAACATCATAATAAATATACCATATTTGTTTGATTTAAGGCTCTTTTTGATTTTAACATTTTAATGTTTTTTAGTCTGTGTTGTATTTTATAGTCAATTGAATGTAAATATGATATGCTTTTTTTTTTTTTAAAGATTTTATTTATTTACTTGAGAGAGTCAGACCGAGAGAGAGAATGCAGAGGGAGAGGGAGAAGTTTCCCTGCTGAGCAGGGAGACCAATGTGGGGCTCGATCCCAGGACCCTGAGATCATGACCTGAGCCGAAGGCAGATGCTTAACCAACTGAGCCACCCAGGCTCCCTGCCTTTTTCCATTTAAAAATTTTTGTTCCTGAAAAGCTGTTCATAAATAATTTATATGTCATAAAACTTTTGATGTTCTTAAATTAAGAAAAAAAATATGAGTTGAAAAAACTGAGTATAATATCAAAAATGAAAGAGCTTTCACCACAACGCTTTTTAGGAAATGGTAAGCCCGTATAGGATTTGGACTTCAGATGTGTAACTCTTTGTGTTTGATCACTCTTCACCTTCTTGTTATACCAAGCTTCTTGGCTTCGCAAGAAACATAATGCAAAGATGTTTTTTTTTTTTTTGCCATACTGAGCAATGTCTCTTGGTGGGATTTTTTTTTTTTAAAGGTAGCTATTGCAGGGGCGCCTGGGTGGCTCAGTTGGTTAAGCGACTGCCTTCGGCTCAGGTCATGATCCTGGAGTCCCTGGATCGAGTCCCGCATCGGGCTCCTTGCTTGGCAGGGAGTCTGCTTCTCCCTCTGACCCTCCCCCCTCTCATGTGCTCTCTCTCTCATTCTCTCTCTCTCAAATAAATAAATAAAATCTTTAAAAAAAAAAAAAAGGTAGCTATTGCGTTCTGAATCATTAGCTGACAGCAATACAACTTGGATTGCAGCAAGAAAACAGCTTCCTCTCACTGGTGTGCAAAAGGGAAACAGCAGGGATTTCATATGGGATGTCAGTCTAGGTAAATGACATCTGTTGTAACATTGTAGCTGTGGCCGAGACATCCATCAAGGTCGCAGGCTACCTCCACTACAGAAGGCAGCCGCCTTATACAGCAGCGGGGTTCACTAGCAACAACACAATAACAGCAATTTATAAATCACATCAAATTGAAACTGCAAACCCTGTGGCTGCCTTGGAAGCATTCTTCAACACCCCCTAGTCTAAGCTTTCTCACTGTCAGTTGATGGAGAAAATACTGAAGGGGCTGTCATGCCCCCAAACAGTCCAAATGCATATTGGTTTATTGTGCTTGGGCAGCCTTTCATCTAACCTGACAGATTCCAGAGCAACCGATCCGCCCTGTGGGTAAGATGAAGGCCAGGTAGCTGCACCTCGTGGTGGGTTAGTAAGTGGGGACACACCACCTCCCTTCTGACTGTGACTTCCCAGCTTCCTCATTGGGAAGGAAACTTTTCTGACCCTGTAAGTCTTAACCCCAGGACAATGAGTCTACATTTTTTGTGTCAAAAATTATTCTGGGGAATTTGTTAAATTTTCTAGGTCCTACCTTTGGGCCTTCCAATTCACAGGCACTAAATTTGAGTCTTATGTAGTTAGTAAGTGGGCCTCTCTGCAATGAACATTGCCTCCACAATGGATCTATTCATTTTTAAATGGGAAATCAACTCTGAAACTTACTAAAATTATACCTGTTTTGACCCCACCCTTGGAAGCTCACTATACTCAATGGGTATAGGCATCTGTGTTTAAAAGGAAAAAATGCAAAGATTCTGACAAATACTATACAAGACATAGTTATAGATTAGCAATTTATATCTCAGTACAAAGTTATATAATTACTTTTTGAAAGATCATTAAAGGGGTGGGTTGCATGATATGAACCCTCACAGAACAAAGTAGCAGACCAGCTAATATTATTGAGGCCTTACTATTTATTTATTGGTTGACAGCATAGTGCCATAATTAAGAGCCCTGGTGCTGGGAACCTGACTGCCTGGGCTTGAATGCTGGCGCTATTACTTTTAACTGTGTGAAATTGACCAGGAACTTTTCTCTGCTTTATTTTCCTCATGTATAAAATGGGTATCATAGGGTCACTTGTATTGAAAGTGCTAACCAAGAAAGGCAATTGGACACACCTGTTAGAGAGTAGGTGTTCAGTAATTGTTAGTTGTTGGTATTACTATGTGCCAAACGCTTGAATATATCATTGAATTCTCACAATTTTATAGTGTGAAAACTATTATCTTCCTCTTACAGATGACGAAATTGAAACACAGAGAGATTAGGTCACCAATCCAAAAATCGCATAGTCGGTAATACTGTGGATTCTGCACCCATAGCCACTGCTGTAAATGCAGAGCTGAAGAGAATCAAAGGGCTTCTTAAATCTGTCAGACATCTTTCTCAAGGTTCTTCAGTGGGTTAGTGGACGTGCAGGCAATGATTGATAGTTGGAGGTGACTATCTGGTTTTAGAGGAAGACAGAGGAGGCTCTATTACCTATTAGTGTGACTGTGGGTAAGTCCCTTAGTATTTCTGTGACTCAGTATATAAATATGCAGAAATATTAAGATGATAATATCTTCCCCATGAGTATTTTCTATGGATTATATAACAATGTGCGAATTTCCTAGTAGGTCTTCCATACATATTGACTGACTTCTATTTCTGCCAGCAGGTTTAGAAAAAAACAAAACAAAACAACATTATGTACATAGTTCTGTGTGAGGTGAAATAGAGAATATAAAAATAGGATGATGAACACTTATTTGTAAAACATAATATCAAATATAGTTCCTGCTTTGCACTCACCCCTTTGTGTTAATCACAGTGGTAGATTCCCGGTGCCCCCAGTACTTCGCGGTTGGACCATTGGATCAGCGCCAGGCAACTGGCACAACTAGAGCCAGATTCTCTCCCCTAGAATTTGGAATCAGATTCAGTGTATGGGGATTTTGAGGGAATATTAATCATGAAATTTGGACTAGCCACATACAGTGGACCTTGAACAACAAGCCAACCCTTGTGCAGTTGAAAATTTGCATAGACCTTTTGACTCCACAAAAACTTAACTGTTACACTAACAAGCCTTACTGATAACACAGTCAATTAATACATATTTTGTATGTCATATGTATCATATACTGTATTCTTATAATACAATAAGCTAGAGAAAAATGTTATTAAAAAGATCTTAAGGGAGAGAAAATACATTTTCAGTACTGTATTGAAAAAAAAAATCCACCTGTAATTGGATCCATGCAGTTCAAATCCGTCTTGCTCAGGGCCAGCTGTATATAAAGGCAGGTAAGTCAGACCTACAGGTGAAAGAAAAATGAGGTAGACAGAAGCAGGTTTAGAACCCATGTGGCATCAGAGAGAGGCAATTTAAAAATATCTGCTTAGGTTCCTGATAGCTTGCTGTTTGCTCTTCCCGCTTGTCTTGAGACCTGGTTGATTATCCTTTACTTGGATTGTTTGAGTTTGCAGAATGTCTTTCTGATAACTTTCATTTCATGCTTAAACTAGTTTGAAGTGAGTTTCTGTGCTTTGTCACAAAATCACCTTGACTAAGATACTGAGGTAGGAAGTAGAGCAGGAAACTAATACCTGGTAAGCACTTCATTTAACCCTAAAATAGCCATGAATTATAGGCATTGTTATTCACATTTTAGTGTGAGGAAATTGGGGTTGGGAATATGTAACTTGCTTAAAACCAGACTTCTGTAAATGATAGAAACATAAGTCTCCGTGACAGCATATCCCATTTTTGTCACCACCTTACTATGCAGGAAAAATCCTTATGCCACATAGATGATAATGCACTAAAATGAATAATTCAAGGTCATTTGGGGGGAGCTGAGAGTGGGCAAACTTCATGTATATAGGAATGGTACAATAAGGATCTTATTAGACAATAAATATTTTATAATATGTTTCTAATTAAAAAAAATATCTAAATGAAACCACTTAACAAGTAGATAAAGACAATTTAGAGATCTAGAATGAAAAGTTCCTGGTCCTATGTTGTTCCCACCAAAGTTTTTGTTTTACTTCTTTTTCCTGTGAGGAATATGAATACCTGAAGATTTAACCCAATACTTAGGCAACTTAAGTTCTTCTCTTTTTTTCTTTTCAAACGATAATTACAAAGCACTATCTAGTTTTGTTTTTGTTTGTTTGTTTTTTTGTTTTGAGTTTAGAAGACCTATCTTTAAAACAAGCTATTTAGCACTCTGGAATTGTGGGTTGATTCAAAATATTTACCACAGTGTAATAGTTATGAACATTTTTCTGTGAGAACATATTGCTCATCCTCTGAAGAGAGCTTTAAATTGTAATACATAGCACATGCTTGCTAGCATGATCAGATGTGAAACAGCCTAGTCTAAATCTTCATTCTTTTTTTTTTTTTTTTTTTAAGATTTTATTTATTTGTTTGAGAGAGAATGAGAGACAGAGAGCATGAGAGGGAGGAGGGTCAGAGGGAGAAGCAGACTCCCTGCCGAGCAGGGAGCCCGATGCGGGACTCGATCCTGGGACACCAGGATCATGACCTGAGCCGAAGGCAGTCACTTAACCAACTGAGCCACCCAGGCGCAGTCTAAATCTTCATTCTAATAAATAACTGTGGACTTAGATAAAAGCTGACCCTCAGATTCTTTATCTGAATAATAGAGAAGATACAGCCAGTAGTTGTACTTAACTCACAGGAAGTATGATAGTTTATTAGGTAATTCAGATAAAGTAGCTGCTAGGCAATGCCGGCTCTGAGATGTGATGGTGAAGCATACGGGGCTTATAGTCAGAATGACTGGATTCAAATCCCAGCCTTGCTGTTTACTAGAAGGTGAGACCTTGAGCAAGCTATGTAACCTTGCATGGATAACTTTGCTTTGTGAAATGCAGTTAATCTTAATACCTATATTACAGTGTTGTTTTGAAGATTAAGTGTTTCTATCCATGGAATACACTTAAAATAATGACTAGCACAGAGTAAGTACTCAAAAGATATCAGGCTATTTTTATTAAAACAATGTATTTGCAACCTTTATTGTAAATGGAGTTAGATCCATATCTGATACCATACTGGAGCCTATACGTATGATTACCTCTATGTGACATAGTGATTCGCTAAGCAGTAGTAAAAAAGTGAAGACTTTGGAAGGGTTTGAAAGGTTAAGACTGTGATCACAACTAAGATAACGTGTGTAGGTCAGCCCTTGGAAATGGAAAGCTACAAGTAGAGAAAGAAGATCTTTGAGTAGAAGGAATTGCCTAGCGTAATAAAAGCTGCTATTGATGTTAAACTTCTACAAGGGGAAGTGGGATTTCTAGAATTAGTACTCCTGAGATACATACAGAGAATGGCCCTGATGCTCTGTTGCTCATCTAGAACATAAAGAATAAAGCCTTAGGTGAGCAGGTAGATCAACCAATCTCTAAAATCATTGTTTCTAATTAACTTAAAAGCAACAAGAGGAAAGTATTTGGAAAATATTGAATGTCAAATAGTGAAATATGGCCAAATTATAGAAAATTACTTAATTTATATTTTTTATAAGTAAGTGAAGTTTCCAAAACATGGTGAGAAAATGGTCTCACCTTCTAAGAGGTGGTGGGAAGGAGATAGTTGAGGAGATTCAGGGAGATAAACAAAATACAACAAATAATTGGGAAAACGCAGTTTTTTCATCATGAGATAGAGTAATGTAGTAGAAAAAACAAATTGAAGCTAATTAGTTCTAGGTTCAAATTCTGAGTAAAGGGCGCCTGGGTGGCTCAGTTGGTTCAGCGACTGCCTTCGGCTCAGGTCATGATCCTGGAGTCCCAGGATCGAGTCCCGCATCGGGCTCCCTCCTCAGCGGGGAGTCTGCTTCTCCCTCTGACCCTCCCCCCTCTCATGTGCTCTCTCTCTCTCAAATAAATAAATAAAATCTTTAAAAAAAAAAAAAAATTCTGAGTAAATTACCTTAGGTAAATTACCTCAGCTTTCTGATCTGTAGTTTATTATAAAATATGGATATATATTCAGGTATGATTAAATGTATTAAATTACAATTTAATATGATAAAATTAAATGTATTCCAGTACATGGTTAAATGTATTTATATGTATCAGCCCAGTACCTGAAACATAGTTGGTCTTAAATACATTAGTTTCTTCCATCCCACTCAAGTGCTTTAAACACTGAAATATTAAATGAAGGCAAAGAAAGTCCTGTTAACTGAAAGAGGGAAAACACTAATCTCTCCCTGGTCTCAGGAGTCTATTTTATGAGTCTGTCAAGTCCCTAACTTGATATCATGAAGCTGCTCTGCAGGTCTTCCTGGCTGATGTCAGAATGAGAGGTGGTTGTGTCTGGGAACTTGGTTGTAATATATGTCTGCCAACTTGGATCACCACGGTCTCTGTCAGCTTTGGCATGGCAGCTAAAAGAGGCCTTTTCGTCTCACCTGGGCTCTTTTCAACAGTTTTGCTGTAGGGGAAATTCCTCTTCCCTTTTCACCATCAGACTGACGATTTCTTCTTTGCCTTAACTCTTGTTACTCACATTTTCATAATGTTGGATAACAGCAAACCACATAAGAACATTTTGATGTACAGCCAGATATATATATGGTAATCTCATTGAGTGACATTTGCACGGCAGGACTGCACTGCTGTTGATAAATAATACATGGTATTACATTATATACACTGAGGCGGAAGAATTAGAAATGGGGGACAAAAAGCCCTATTCAGTTATTTCCATTCCAGTCATGGTTAGCTATGATGTGCTGCTGAGTGTTGCACATGTTTTAAAATGAATACACAAAATGTGGGGATTTTGTATTTCTTTCAGATTATTATACAAAATGTATTCATAAAAATGCCAATACAGACTGTAGGGTATATCTTGATACATTGATGTAGGACCATATGATGATAAGGATATTACTGGGCAGTGCATCTGCTTATTCTCATACATGAATGGCAGATACACAGAATAAATATCCTCACTTTTCATTGCAGTACCTGTGGCAGCATCACCGAGTGACCATAACGTGCTTTTAGACTAAATCCAGAGGTCGCTGCGGCAGAAAAAGGCCATATTAACACAGTGCCCAGGCAGCCCCTACCGAATGTTACTGGCAAAGTCAAACTTCTTTGCTATACCTGCCCCACAAAAGTTGGTGGATGTGGAGGAATGCAGGAGCCTGCAAGTCTAACTAAGGTCAGACAGCAACAGGTCCATAGTCATAATTCCCTCAGTGTCAAAACAGTAAATGGACATTTAAAATCCAGCAAACTTCTATCCATTTGTCCTCATTTTGTCACATTGTGAATTATTTCCCAGTGGTCCTCCTATGTGTCACCTAATTTAGTTAATAACTTTATTGAGTTGCTACAGTATTAGATATGTCAAACACCTGCCATGACAACACCTTTTTCAAAACCTCCAAATTAAATTTATTTCTACATTAAATTATTCATGGCATACCATGAACGCCATACCAAAACCTCTCAAGTCACCAAGATCTTAATGAGCTGGTACATGTATGTAAATTTGTACCAGAGTAAATTATTGTGTGTTTAAATCAACTCTCACAATTATTACATTATATCATGTTCCAGAGCCTAGGAAGAGTTCAATGTGCACAAATGGGTAGGAATTTGGAGGGAAGAGTTGGTAAGAGAGAGACAAAGATTGGTATCAACCTTGAGTAAGTCATTTGCTCTAAACACTCTACAAATATATCCCTCAATCTTATACAACTCGGGAGCCATCTTTAAGAAGAACAGAAAATTATAAATTCACATGTAGGTATAGGACATTGGAAGAGACCTGTGCAACTAAAGAGACCTGAATCTTAAGCATCAGTAGCTTTATGATAAATCTGTCCCTGATTCTGGCAAACTAGAAGCAAAAATAGTTATTTGCACATACATTTGTAATGGAATAAGAGTTGGGACCTTCATTGTTATCCTGGGGTTTAGGTTCTGCCCCCCAAGTTGAGTAAATTGAACGTGTTTCTACATTTTAAGAAGAGGAGCTACAAATATCTCTGTTGGGATAATTGAAAAGGATTCTAAATTTACCATATAGAAAACACCTACCTTCTATATATGAGCAAAATAGAGGAGTATTCCAAAGAATTTCCTTGAAGAGAATACATGAAACAGGTTTTGTGTACTTTCCTTTCATTCCTATTAGTGAAGGGCTGTGTTTCCTCTTGTTTCAGGCCAAGTGATTTAGGGCCAAATGAAAAACATTCAGAGATTGGGTCGTCTACAATGGGGGAGACTTCCACACTGAAAAAATTATGAAGACTGCTTCTACTAGAGTTAAGTGCAAGGAAAATCTTGAGAGGAAGAATGCTTCTTCCCTGCCTGAAAAAGCCCAAAAGAATTAAAGCTAGCTGGCATATCTCCTGATGGTGGGGGAAGAAGAGAAAGTTCTATTGGAAATGGTCTTCCCTTTGAGATTTTGGTAAGATGGAAGATGCATGTGTGTTTCTCACGTAAGCTCAGTAGATGGGATTATCATATTGAAAGGACTCTGGGTGTTGAGTGCAGGTAACATGGGAGAAGAGACTGGAGAGTTTGAGTGAGGTCAGCCATATAGTACAACACAAATGTCAGAATGGTGCAGAGTGAAGGCTCCAGTGAAAAGTCTCCAAGGATCTTCTAATGCACATTCATAGAAAAACTAACACTGAGATCTCTGACTTTGCAATCACCAAAGGACTACAACCGGTGTTAATGAAGTAGAAAGACTTTGTTCATTACCTTCTCATCCCTTTCTCTCCTCTTGCTTACCTCACAAAGTCTGTCAAGTGGAAAGATACCATGCCAAAATCCTTTCTTGTTGCTGGTTCCCCAACATTTGGTCCATCTTGAGCTGGGGTAGGGGAAAATGTTTGAATTATGGGAGAGGTTAGTTTTGATTCAGATTATCTTAGACTTGTTAAATGCTGAAAAATAATACTCTTCTAACACCCAGAAGTTATCAGAAAAACAGTCTATCTGTCAAAGATATCCAGGAGAGGGAATAGAGATCTCAGAGTATATTGGAAGGCTCTGGTGGTTAAAAAAGAAAAAAGACAAAAGAAAAGAAATTGTTCTCTGACTATATCCTACCAAGTTCAGTATATTTACTAAACCCGTTAGACATCTTTATTTACTTTTATAAAATGTTTTATATAGCCACATAGCATTCAATTGCATCCAGTTTTCTTCTCCAGTGGAGCTATGCTCCGTTGTCATGCTGTTATGATAAAAACTCATTATATAAATATATCCTTATAAGAGCTACTATTCGAACTAAAATATGTGAAATTTTAGAGTGTTTTATTTGCTGTGTGAAGCACATCTTCTAAAAGTCCTTCCATTAAGGAATTGAAGAAGTATACTTTTTCTCTAGTACATTAAGAAATGATTAAATTTGCTGATGACACCAAGTTTCATTTCTTTTCCTTACCTTAGCTGGTGCAAGTTTTGCCATTTTCACCAGAATTATATTGCTGTGAGTCCCCAGAGATTTCAGATATACTGTAGGGTAGGCTTATACATAGAAGGCGGTGTAGGAAGGGGTTATATTTAGCAACAACAGAAGAATCTATTTTATGACAGAGGTTCCAAAAATATTTACTACTGTTTATGGTTCTTGTATGTGAACAGCATTATAGAAATGTAGCTTTTTTTGGCACCTGAGTGGCTCAGTCGTTAGGCATCTGCCTTTGGCTCAGGTCATGATCCCAGGGTCCTGGGATCGAGCCCCGCATCAGGCTCCCTGCTCGGTGGGAAGCCTGCTTCTCCCTCTCCCACTCCCCCTGCTTGTGTTCTTGCTCTCGCTATCTCTGTCTGTCAAATAAATAAATAAAATCTTTAAAAAAAAATATAGCTTTTTATCAGTTGACATTTTTGATTCTTCATTCATTCAAGGAAAACCAATTATTCAACATTTTGGATTTCTACTTAAAGTTTCAATTTTTTAAAACACAAAAATCAAAGTGGAATTTATTTTAATAGTAACCGTTATCCTTTAGTGTCATGAATTTTGCGTGCATTTAAATATTCCAAGGAGAAAGATTTTATTACCATTAAAAAAAAAAACATATAAAATGTTACCTTATGAGGCATTAGGATGATTTTTACAAAGATGATGTTGATCCACCCACAATACTTTAACTGATACTTTTATGGACCCTTTATTCATTAAAATTTCATTCATGTATATTATCTTACTTTATCCCCATGGCAACTTGATAGTAGCTGGTTTTAGATACCTTTTGTACATTTGATATTTGATGGAAGGTTAGATAAATTTCTAAAGAAATGTGTAAACTATATGTAACTAGAAAATGTGTAAGCTATACAAAACTAGAAAATATGTAAGTTATATGTAACTAGAAAATAATAGAGCTGTTTCTAATACTAAATCCCATGGGCTCCCAAAACCGAATCCCATGCCCTCTCTATTTCACAATCACAAATATACCTGCCCTTGAGGAACTTGCTTTTAATGAGGAATATTAAGCAAGAACACACACTCAAAGCCAGCTATTAAATAAAGGTTATTGAGATTTATACAAAAAGAGAAAATCTGGGTAAGTGTTGGTGATCTTTGGTAGTAGGGTGAGAGAAAGTTTGGTAGCATTTAAACTAAGTGTTGACGAATATGTTGATTTCTTAAAAGTGAAGAATCAACTAGTAACATTTTCCTGCTACAGAACAGTGAGGAAAAGGCTAAGAAACTTTGTTTTCCCGATCTGGGGATAAAACATTAGAATTTGGACTGTTTAAATTAGCTGGAATTTGCAGGGCATACATTGAAAAAGAGCCGTACAGAGTGAGTACTTCAGAGGTTTCTAAGGTCATTCATTGTGGATCTTGGCCATGAGCTAGGCTATACATGCACAAGGTGAGATTCCTTTCTAGCCTCAGCCTGGTAGATATCCCCTGCTATGAGACTGAAAGCTGAATGATGACGCTAAAGGTCCTGCAGGGCTGGGACCGGAGGTTGTACCATTCTGAAAGACGTTGGCATTCCAGCCCAACCAGAATGGAAAGACCTCACTGAGCACCTTGGACATACAATGCAGGTCTTAGAAAGGTCCTTAGTAGTGAGGATCCCTTACTACAGTAAGGAAATTCTCTAAGGCCAAGTTCCAAATAGCAATAGGCCTGTATTAATGGAATATAACCAAGCCTGGCAGGATCAAAAGGACCAGCCAGTAATTTAACTACCTGTGCAAAGAGTGAAAATACTTTTTAAAAGGTGGCATAAGTTAGGCTCCCTTCAATATATGATGTGACGTGAAGCATAAAATTTTAAAAAATTAGTGGATAACCAAAGAAGCAGGAAAATGTAACTCAGTGCCAATTTTAAAAGTAATAAACATGAATTATGGAATTAGCATACAAAGACTTTAAAGCAGTTATTAATATATTTAAAGACCTGAAATAAAAAGTAATTGGTCACAAAGAGTGAACAGATGGCAAGAGTTTGAATAGTAATAGAAGATAATAAAGAACTAAATAGAAATTCTAGAATTGAAAATTATATCTGAAAAAAGTTAAATGATGAGATTATTAGAACTAGAGTCAGGAAAAGAAAGGGATATTAAACTTGAGACAGATTCAATACAAATTATTCAACCTCCAGAATACAGAAGAAAATGTTGGAAAAAATATGAACCAACCAAACATTGACTCGGTGACCTGTAAGTTAATCTTGAACAGTGTAACCTAGTGTAATTTAAGTCCCAGAAGGAGATGAAAAAGGGAATAGTCAATGAAAATACTTGAAAATCTAATTGCTGACATTTCCCTAAATTAATAAGAAACACCAAGTTATATATGAAAACTTGTTGATTTTTAATCCCAAGAAGGATAAATGCAAAGAAAATCATGTCATAGTGTACCATACTTAAATTGCTGAAAACTGAAAATAGAAAATCTTAAAAGCAGACAGAGAAAAAGAAACATTAGATACAGAAAAGAACAATATTATAAAGGATTACTGGCTTCCCTTTGGAAACAAAGGAGGTAGAAGTCAATGGACCAACATCTTAAAGTGCTGAATGTAAAACAATAGTCAGCCTAAAATTCTACAAGCAATGAAAATACTCCTTAAGAATAGAAAAAGACATTTCAGATAAAAGACAGCTGATAAAAATTGTCACTAGCACATCTGTTTTTCATGAAATGAGGAAGTTTTTGAGACTGAAGAGAAACAGCAAATGGAAATTTAGATCTTCCAGATGGAAAGAACACAAGATGGTAAATATGTGGGTAAATAAAACGCATTTTTTTCTTCTAATTTTTATAAAGAAAACTGGCTATCTAAATTATATTGCAGAATTTATTTCATAAGCAGATGTAAAATGTATTAAAACCATAGCACCAAGAATAGGAGGATAGTAAGATTTCACTATTGTCCTATCATTTTATATGTAATTGCACAATACTGAATCTAGGAAACCTTGGTAAGTTAAGATACATATCATCACCTCTAGAAAAACAACTAAAAATGTATAAAGAGATACAGCTAAAAAGTCTATAAAGAAGATTAAATAATAAAACTTATTAACTCCAAGAAGTCAGGAAAGGAGAATGAGAGAAATAAAACCAGGTAGTACCACTGCAGAACCCGTTGCAAGTAGTTGAATTAAACCAAACCATATAAATAATGACATTAAATGTAAACAGACTAAACATTCTAAGTAAAAGGCAGAAATGGTCAGACTAGATTAAAAAAAAGCAAGACCCAACTATCTTGTGGTCACAAGAGTTAGTATATACTTTATATACAAAAAAACAATTAGGTAAAATGTAAAAGGATGGAACTACATACTAAGTGAATACTAAACATAAGAAATATGGTATGGTTGTATTAATAATAGACAAAACTGACTTAAAGAGTATAACAAAAAGATAAATAGGAACCTATCAGTTACAAATCAGTTAATTCATCAAGAAATATGTAGAGCCTATGGGCGCCTGGGTGGCTCAGTTGGTTAAGCGTCTGTCTTCAGCTCAAGTCATGATTCCAGGGTTCTGGGATCGAGCCCCACATCAGGCTCCCTGCTTGGCGGGGAGCCTGCTTCTCCCTCTCCCCCCTGCTCTTGCTCTCTCTCTCTCTCAAATAAATAAAAACCTTAAAAAAGAAATACGTAGAGCCTAAATGTCCATAAATCTAATAACAGAACTATAAGATACATTATATACTATAAGATACATCTGGACAGAACTAGATGAATAATAAGACCAATGCAGATTTTAACACCCTTTTATTAGTAATGAATAGGGAACTTAGATAAAAATATCAATGGTTATATATAGTGATACTTAGTGACAAATCGAACATGAAATCACATAACTTGATTCAATTTATACAAAGTCAGGCTTAATAATTGTAAAACACATGTTCTTTTCAAGTGGACATGCAGAACAGCAGGATGGACCATATATTGGACCATAACATGAGTCAAAATACAGTCCAAAGTTATCTGGTCTGCCTGGGACAGTTCTGTGAATAGAACATTAGGCCGCTATATAAATATATCAGGTCAATCAAACTGAGGGAAAATTGCCAAGTGTGCTAGGTCTTCATAAGAAATGTACACTCTGTAGAAATTAAGCTCCGAAGATTCAACAGCTTACCACATCGGTCAGTTTTTCTAGGGCCCCAGTGGTATGGGGCATGCCTGGATGTCTCCTCCAAGGTAAAAGGACACCTTTCACTGGTTTATAGAGTAGGGGCTAAATTCACAAGTAAGCAAAATAAGTTAGCCATCTGACATCAGCTGTTTTTTTTTTTTTTTTTTCCATTGGTCACCTCAGTGCGCCCACAATGGTACATGAAAGGCGTAGTCATGATGGCAGGAATGGACGCTGTACAAAGACCTAGTAGCATAGGCTTCAAGGCCGAGGTAGCTATGCCTGCTGCAGAAACCTGCACTTAGTTCCCCAAATGGTACATTCCCTTAAGGGATGGTCACTTGATTGCTTTGGAAAAGACAGCGATTCATCTTGATTAGAATCAGCACATATTCTGGAATCGGGTTTTTCTTTTCTTCTCCTGGAGTTTTCCCTAGCACCATTTCCTGAGGATTTGTTTGCTTCACCTATGAGATTACACATAAAATTGCATTAGACTAACGGACCTGCTTTATAGCTGCATTGGTTATCAATTGCGGCATAAAAATGCCCCCAAGTTTAAGTACTGAGTGATAAATGAAAGCAGAAATACAACATACTAAAACCCATAGAATGCAACAAAAGTGGTTCCAAGAGGAAATTTCATAGCAATACAGGCCTACCTCAAGAAACAAACAAAAAAAATCTCAGTTTAACTTCACACCTAAAAGAACTACAAAAAGAACATACAAAGCTTAAAACATACACATTTATTACATAATTTCTTTGGGTCAAGAGTCCGGAAGTTGCTTAGTTGGATAGTTTTGCTGGCTACGGTTATACTCAACATGTCAGCTGGGGCTGCATTCACCTAAAGGACTGATTGTGTTTGGAGACCCATTGCCAATTTATCTTACAGACCTGGCAAATAAGTGCTTGTTCTTTGTAGGGGATCCCAATTCTTTGTCGCTTGGACCCTGCATAAGGCTGCTTGAGCTTTTTTTTTTTTTTTTAAAGATTTTTTATTTATTAGAGAGAATGAGAGAGAGAGCACAAGAGAGGGGAGGGCAGAGGGAGAAGCAGACTCCCCACTGAGCAGGGAGCCTGATGCGGGACTTGATTCAGGGACTCCAAGATCATGACCTGAGCCGAAGACAGTCGCTCAACCAACTGAGCCACCCAGGCACCCTTGAGCTTTTTAATTTAAAAGAGTTTTTTATATTTTATTTTATTTTATTTTATTTATTTAAGGATGACAATTTAATATTTCATCTGGATCCAGAGTGTTTGGGCTGTTTAAGAACTCGACAAATGCTTCCCCTGGAGCAAATGGTCTAGTAGGGAGCAAGGTAGATGAAGAATGTTATATGAAATATCTCTGGAAGTCACACACTATCATTTCCACAATGTCCTATTGTTTATAGAAATTAGCCCCATTTGGTGTGACAGAAGACTACACAAAAAGATGTGTACATGGAAATAAGAATCAATATATACCCTTTTGGAAGTTGGCCTTCATAAGAGCCAATATGGTGAGGAAGTGGCCACATACTATGGGAACCATTGGTCTGTCACTTACAATATTCCACAGAAGTATAGGTCCACAGTGGTAGAGTGATGGATGGAATGGTCTTTTGAAGGCACAGCTGAAGTTCCCACTTTGAGATCTTATGCTACAAGAACAGTGCTCCATCCAGCCATGATGCAGTGTACACCTTAGTTCAATGGCCTTATGTGGTATTTCCCAAATAAGTAGAATACATGGGTTTGGTTATCAAAGTATATAAGTGGTAGTAGCCCCATTTGTCATCAGTCTCAGTGTTTGGTGAATTTGTACTTCATGTTTCCACAAATCTAGCTTTTCTGAGTCTAGGCTGTCTCTTTTGTAAAGACTTTCCTTTCCTTTGACTTGTTTTGGTCAAAAATCAGTTCACTCCATGCGTGGTGCTCTTTGTAGTCTCTCAAATCCATTCAATTGATGATCTGTGTGTTTATCCTTATACCAAGGATTTTGATTACTGGCTTATGGAGTAAAACTTGAAACCAAATAGTGTAAGTTCTTCATCTTTTTCTTCCACAAATTGGCCATTCTAGGTCCTATGCATTTTCATATAAATTTTTAGAATCAACTTGTCAATTTCATCAGCTATCAGTTTGGATTTTATTAATACTGAACTGAATCTACAGATCAACTTGGAGAAAATGGACATCTGTCTTAGGTTGGATTCTCTGTGATATGGGCTCTGACACTGATATTTGCACCCACGAGGGTATTGGTGAGTTATCTTGAGAATAACAATTCTGGACAATGAAATAAATTCACCCATGACACATATTATCAGAGGCCTCAGTCAATTGCATGGGGAGCTCTGAAACAGGAACAGATATTCAGAATTGCCTGTGATAGGTACCACATCGTACTAGGTCCACATTGTTGCCAAACATTGAGGAAGTTGTCAGAATAATAAATACAAAATAAAATAATACGAATTAGAGCTAATAAATACTGAGTAGATCTTTGTAACTACAATTTTTAAAAAAACTTTTACTTCCACATTGGTAAAAAAATAAGTTAATTAACTATTAAGGACTAACCATCATTTAACCAGCTTTGCAATGTATATCTTTTTCAAACTTTTATTTCTTCTATTTCTTTTTTCAGATATCCATCCTCTTTTTAGCTATTTAAGAACTGACTACTGACACATAAGTTTGCAGCTGTTTATGAGTTTGCATCTTCATTTTCAGTGTAAATTTTCTTACTCTGTTTTATCAAGATTCCTGGAGAATAAAATATACCATTTCTTTTCCAAACAGGATAAAAATGTATTGAGTTCAAATGGTTTAGAAGGGATTTACCAGGGAGATAATCACATAGTGTGTTTTACCTTTTGCTATAAATTCTGTGGTCACAGCATATTAGGGCAGAGTGCCTACTCAGCATTAGTAAAAGTTTGGTGTTGTCACTTTACGCATTATTATAGAATCTGGTAGATAGAATGTATTTCCCCAGAGAGCAATCCATCCCAAGGATTGCATCATTGACAATTTATTTCTATTTACAGTGGTGGTGGTGGTTGTACCCAAGGCCTGCTTATTTTCACTTATCACAATTGGAGGGGGCATTCTCTTTGCTCCTGTAATTGGAAAATACCCTGTCACTCATTCTTAAATGCTGAACTCATCCTTCGTCAAGTTGTCACTTTATCTCTTTTCCTCCAGTACTTCTGTCTTGTGAATTCCAATATATTTGTTGATAAATTGCTTTATTCCCTACAAACTGGTTGTAGGCATCGTATACCAGGAATGTTGTTTTCTAATTATTATTCTCTCTGATGCCTAGGAAAAATACCACAATGTGCTAATGAATTAATCTTATCCAAAGGAGCTAAAAGGAGACAATATAGAAGAAGAAAATTATAAACTGCTTTGATATAGTTTTTTCCCCTAAACAATATGTCAAAAATGCTGGGGTTGATATTTTTAAATTGAGTCTATTATGATAGTAAAATTGGTTTAGAAATATGTGATAGAGGTGGTAGAGAGTCCTGATGGAAGGTTGTAGAAAGAAAACAATATTTTATGAAATAACAAATGCAGGATGTATTTTAATGCAGAATATAGCAAACTATGTATTTATCACAATATGTTCAAATATACTCTAATCAAATGATGTAAGCCATTAGGTTAAATATTTTCAGATATCTGAAAATGCAACATCAGCCTTTTTTTTTTTTTTTTTTTTTTTACAGGCAAAGATCTTGTCTATAGCCATTTCATTAAATGCCTAGAGAACAGTTGACTCTTACCAGATTTGCCACACTTTCTCTAGAAGGCTGAATCTCTAGCAGTGGCTGTGTTTCTCCATGAGTAGAACTTCTGGACCCTGACCTTCCTCCATAGTCTTGGCCTCACTGAATTGTAAAAACTATTTTGTCCACTTGCCCCTTCATTCATCAGCATAAAAACAGCTTCTTGCTTTTTCTAACCATGCCCATGTGTTCTCTTAATCTTCCCTACACCTCTGTAATTATTCTGTAAGTGAATGTCTTTTCAATACTTGCCTTGTGTATCCTTCTGAGACCCTAAATCAGAAACCAATTTTACTGTACATTCATAGATTATATATCCTGTTGAAAACTTTCTCCACCCTGAAGGGGATATATTTCCACATTCCATGTTCTCATTTCCTCTAACTTCTCTTTCCCTGAAAATATCACCATGGAAGCTACTTTTTATCCAGTTTCATCTCTTATGGAAAGAGACCTCAGGGCCAGAATTTGAATCAGTGTATCACTTAAAGTTGGACGACCACAAACTCCAAATTAGCAACATGTCACATATATTGAAACACACTGAAATAAAAGTTGTAGTTACATGAGAAAAGTTTTAATGAAGAGGCAAAAGCTCATGGAAACCCCAGATTATGACAACTGAACCTTATCAGTTTCTTAATCTTTGCAAAGATTGCAGGTCTGAGCATAAACACCACTGTCTCTCAGTTACTTATTGCTGTCCATCCTTACCTATGAAATATAAAGCTTTCACTAAATTTAGTATTTATTAACCATTAAACTTTAGATAACTTAAATATGGGGTCTCCTTTCAAAAAGTTCATTTCTAAAGGAAGTTGGATCTTCTATTCCGCCTCCTACTTAAGCACCTGTAAGTGTAGCAAGTAGCAAGAGTAACTTGCTTCCCAGACTAACCTTTCTGTGGTGACTCTTCTTTTCAAAAGTCACTGTGGATCTACTTAGTTGCTAAAGGGAGCCATAGATTTTCCCTGTCTTCTTGGATTTGTTATTAGCCTTGCTCTTTCACTTTCATGAAACTGTCTCCCCTATTTCCTATCAATTTTCTCATCTTGATTCTATCCTTTTCACTGCTATCCCCATACACATGTCACTTTCTCTTGCTCCAGACCCTTCCACTGCGTAGTTCAGACTGTTTCCAAACTCACATTTTCAACTACTACCTCACCTTGACTTACAATCTCATGGAAATGACTCTCAAATATTTACCATGATTAAATGTTGAGCTCTGATTTTGCATTTCTGTCTGTCTGCTGGGCATCTATTTTTGATGCCATCGAATAACTTCAGCGTACACTCATAAGGTAAAAGGATCGCATTGCAGCATCTCACCACTGAAATACAAACCTCAATCCCTTTCCGACTGCTGAAGTTTCACACGTGTAGTACAAAGGTGGAAAAATTACAGTCCATGGGCCAAACCCAGTCTGCCACCTGTTTTTGTATAGCATATGAGCAAAGAATATTTGTTATATTTCAAATAGTTGAAAAACATTGAGGGGAGAATAATATATCATGACATGTGAAGTTTTTTATGAAATTAAAATTGCATCTACAAGTAATGTTTTATTGGAATACGGCCGTGTTTGTTTACATGTTTGTGGCCCCCTGTGTCCTATAATGTCAGAGCTGAGCAGTGCATCAGAGAGAACATGGGCTGCAAAGCTTAAAATATTTAATATTTGGCTCCTTCTAAAAAAAGTCTGCTGACCCCTGATTTAGTGGATGAAGCCTGCTTCTCCCTCTCCTGCTTCTCCCTCTCCCCCTGCTTGTGTTCCTGCTCTTGCTATCTCTCTGTCAAATAAATGAATAAAATCTTAAAAAAAAAAAAAAAAAAGAGTAGACTAATGGAGCTAAATAGAAATCTTAGGTACGCTCTTTGTTAGGTGGAATTTCAGAGAAAGTTACTCAGTACTAATGAGCCTGTTTTTTTCTCTGTGAAATAGATATGCCAACAGCCAAGTTCTTCTATGAGGTTTATTTCATCTCAATCTAAGACTATTACTGTAGGCTTTAAATTATTTTTCCATTTTTTTTTTTTTTTTTTCAAATCAGCCTGGTGAAACAATGACAGATAAACCTATATTATGGTAACATCTCAGGAATATTTCATAACATCTCTGTTGTTCAAGGCTGTTTCAGATTTAAGTGAAAGAATCTCAGCTTGAATTGATTTAGACAGACAAACATTATATTATATAATTGCATATAATTTTAGAGCTTCCTTTTTAAATTTTATATATACACACACATGCAGTATATAAATAAGCATATATGGTGTATAACGTATTATCTATATAAAGTGTATTACGCATATGGTGTTATAAAATTGACTCTTTTAAAGTGACGTTAGAAAAATTGCCTTACCATCTATGCTACTTACAAAAATAGACTTCAGTTTATTTAAAGGCCTAAATGTGAAAGTTACAACTATATGATAATAGAAAAATGTAGGAGAACCTTGGCAATTTCCATTCTTATAATTCATGAAACAATTTTATTCTAACTCTCCCCTTGCACCTACATCAGGTCTTTATCAACACAGGATCCACTTTCTGTACGAACAACAATTTTTAGAGCACAGTAATTATGCTACCCTCGAAGTTGTTTTAGGTACTTTTTGCATTTTATTCCAAACCATAAGTACCCATTTATCTAAGATGAAGACAATATTTTAATTAACCCTCCATTTTTAAATTTGTACTTTATTAGCCTCAAATTGTTTCTTGTTAGTTTTTCTGTTTTTCATCCTCCTGAATCTTTCTGTATGAATACACACACACACCCATCTCTCTCTCTATAATGTATATAAAATATACATTTGATGCATATATTAGACATATTATGAAAAAACTTAAAGGAGCAACAAGTAACCAATAATAAATTAGATAATTGGCAACATAGATCTTAAAACAATATTTGAGTTAAGATACCTCTCTCTCTAACTCAAAAAAAATATTGTTTTGTAATCTCTTCATGTTTCCAATTATCTAATTGATTACTTCTTGCTGTAAGGTATTCCATAGTATATGTCTCAAATATTTACTTACCCATATCTGTATGACAGACATTAAGGTTGCCACCAAATCTTTTTCATTACAGAGTGTTACAGTGACCACATTTGACTTTTCGACTTAGCAATTTTTGTAAGAGTATGTATGCATGTATGTATTTTTGTGATCCATCCTAAAATTCATATGGCATCTCAAGGGATTACAAAGAGTCAAAACAATCTTGAAAATAGGAACAAAGTTGGAGGTCTCACACTTCATGATTTCAAATTTACTACAAAGCTATAATAATCAAAAATTGTGGTACTGGCACAAAAACATATAGATAAATTGAATAGAAGAGGAAGCCTAGAAATAAACCCTCATATATAAGGCCACGACCATTCAATGTGTAAAGGACAGTCTTTTTAACAAACGGTCCTGGGAACATTGGATATCCATACACAAAAGATGGAAGTTGAATCCTTACATCATATGTAAAAATTAACTCAAAATGGATCTAATATTTACACAATTAGGTTTTTCAGATTAATATAGTTTATTAAACTATTTTTTAAATTAAACTATTTTATATTCTACATGTATAGAAGGTTCACAATGTTTACTATATATCACTTGGTATATACATGGATTGATAACTCACTCTCTTGGCCCTCAAAGAGTTTACAGTCCAATAGGGAAGATGTGGGGGAAAAACCAAACCAATAATAATATCTGTATGTATATTTATCGCATATAGGATATGTAAGGATAGCAGTGGACTTACATCTATGTAAGGTACTATGGATCACAACCAAAAGGCAGTTTAACAGCATTCTGAAAAAGCATATAGATTATATAATTAATGGTTCTGACATGATATGTTTGAATTTAAAATAAACATGGAGCTAACATAGTTCATGGCAGCTACATAAATTGTATAGTTTTAGGTTGATGTTAAGTCCCTTACCATATCACCAGGATAACTTTTGACAAAGTCTATGGAATTCATTCAGAGGATGGAGAATTAATCTTTGGAAAATTTGAATAATATAATGAGTCTATAGGAAAAATATTTAGCTTTTAAATTGTCTTAAGTTAGATATTTATCTATTTATACTTGCTTAGGCTTTTTTTTTATAAATTAATGTCCTTTCCTTTTTCCATTTAACTTCTTCACTATAAGAAATGACTACTCTGCCCACTCCCTCTCCCCACACAAAAAAGGCTATTTCCACCTGTACCCATTTTTAATTGAATCTGTTATTGACTTAACCTGCACTTACGTGATTTCTCTTTTGTGTTTTATTCAGTCATTATCAAAGGAATGATTTAAAGATGCAGGTTTTACTGAACTATGTAAGGATGAGTGTTTTATGTAAAGGGCAGCAATCTTTGTATTTCAGGCTCCTTTTATTATACTAAAATTCAGGATCTGTTATTTAAATGAAGTTGAAAGACAACCTATTCACCAGCTGGTAATTATAGACTGTGAATTTGGAGTTCTTGTGGCTTGATCTCATTGTATACCGTTTGAATAGAATATATCAAATGAAATGTGGGGAAATGCAAAAGAAATAAAATTGCATACACAATTAAAATACAAAGATGATGTTTGCATCTTTTGATTTCTCAGAACCTATCATGTTTCTTCAATACAAATGTATTGAAGAATTTGTTCAAAGTATTCAGTAGTTTACAAATGATTTAGTGAATCAGAATAAAGGCAATGTTCTCCTCCAAGATACTCTCACCAACTTCATAAAAGGAAATTTCAACTCTTATAGAACTCAATAATAAAGTATTGTTTCAACTATATAGCTTTAGATTATGTACAGTTTCTTGGTGAGTGTAACCAGTGCTTTTCTCTGCATTATGAAGCCAGGAGTAGGGGTGGGTAATGGTATTAAAATCCCTTTATGTTTTACAAAATGTTATTACATACATTTATCAACCATCTTATGTGGGTGTCTGGGCAGGTATTATTAGTTCTCTGACTCCCAGTTAAAATTTCTTGCACACACTAGATTACCAATCTTTTGCTGTGGTAGAATCATTGGAATTATCAAATGGTCTGTAAATATAGGCCTATTTGCCTCTGTAGTTTGTGATTAAAAATACTTCAAAGGGAAAACAGAAAAAATTATGCTACTCAGCTGCCAGATATATTTTTGAAAAAATAGTATATACAGTGATCAGATGAATGTTTATAATATTAACCCAGTTTCTGATTATGCAAGGTCTGTCTGAGAAGGAAAACAACTGTTGTCATTTTCCAAGACAGGATGTGGGAAGATAAGTTGCCACATAGATGTTCCCACAAAGAAATTAACTGGATAAAGCATGAAAGGAAAGAGAAGAGACACAAGGTTAGTGGATTCTTTAAAGTTAATGGGTAAGAGCTGGAGTAAATTCTCCTTCAGAGTTCAAACTAAACCATTTCAAGAGAGTGGGGCAAGACCACCACTTTCTCAGAGCATTTAAGAAGGTCAGAGGCAAGATGATGGAAATGATGATGGGAAGGAGTGTGAGACAAGTGTACTTGTGTTTGGGGACATTAACAGAACAGGACCTTTGGAGTCACATTGACCTCGGTTTAAATCCTCGACCCGCCACTTTTCAGTGATGTGAATGTCAGAGCAGGTCAGTTTTCAACCAAAGCCAAATCAAACCAAACATAAAATTCTAAAGTGATATACCAGAGCAATATGAAGTTTTCAAGGGAAATATTTACAAACAAGTTCAGGGTTCTCGAAAGTCCCCAAGGACATAAACACATTGAGAGAGAGGGCAGAGAGAGGATACACGAGGGCTCTTTCTTTGGAGAGGGTTGTGTGTGTTCTGTGAGTCTCTGTCACCCCAAAGCAGAGGTACAGTGTACCTGTCCCCAACCTCAATTCTACTGAAACAGGCTTCTGTGGGACCCCTTGGAGTGCTTGGTATGTATTTCCTATAATTGTAGGGGAGTAACACGATAGACTCTTATTGAGGACTATAATGGCAAGAGGCTGTAGCTATCAGCTTGAGACAGGAGAGACTGAGAGATACTTAGAGTGATGAGTAATGCCAGAGACAAGAAGGTGGAAGTACCAGTATCAGATGTGTGTGACTTGGAGAAGAGAGCCATTCTGAAGTCATTTAAAACACCGACCAAGAGAACACAAAGAGGGATGATGGGACCCCAAGAGAGAAATCCTGAGTAGATAAGTTGCCAAAGGCCAGGGTTTGAAGGACGGGTGGCAATCCAAAGAAAATCCTTACTCACATGCAGCAGTGTCTCATCAGCTGTTCGGGGCAAGGTGGGGATGTGATTCTGAGTAACATGTGAAGGTGATCAGGGAGGAGAGCACTCTGCTCTGAGCACCTGCCAGGGGAAGGGGTTATCAAGCCTCCCCAAAGCGATGTCTTGTTTAACAAGAGCTGTCCTCTGCTTTTATCTGTCTTCCGCAACATACCCCATTGTGTACCCCACTCAGGAAACAAACACATTTCTGTTTCCTGAGATTTTTAAAGTCATATGTGTATGTAAACAGTGGGCTGCCCTTTACTCCTTGCTGGCACCAGAAGAGTGAAGACCAGCGCTGGGAGTTGAGGCACCGGTGCCCCCGCGGACGAGAGGCAGCCCTGGGCCCTGAGTGGGCGTGTCCACACCAGAAGCGCGCTCCCAGGCACAGCTCCGCCCCCGGGAGGCCGGGGCCGCGCAGCCGCACTCCTTGTGCGCTCGGTGCTGCGCTGGTCGGGGCGTTCCGCCGGCCACGCAGCCTGGACTGGAGGTGAGCCGCGGAGCGCTCACTGCCGCGGTCTTCGGCTTCAAAAGAAAAATTCTCCAAAGGATTTTGCGGCAGTAGCTGGGCCCCGCAGGGCCATACACTTACTAATCTTGAGCAAAACAGGGAACAATGTTTACTTTAACCCCATGCACCTTCCAGAAAGCCCCACCTTGACTCTCCAGATCAACAAGTACGCGCTGGTTGGTGATGTCTCCTCGCTGCAGTGACATCACATGTGCGGGCAGCTGTTTACCCACCGTCTCTCCTGGTGCTCAACAGCTTCGGCCCCCACAGCATGCACGTGAAGCTCGTGGCCACCATGTGCCAGACGTGGTTCCCCTCCATCAGCGTGCACAAACATTGCCTTCTCATCAGCTACAACTCCACTCCCGGGAGTTGGATTCCCACCATCATAGCATCAAAGTCATCCCTGTGGGTGCAAGTTGTGGGCTAATGAACGGTCTCCAGGAGAAATTCCCCAACACGAGCCACCTGCAGGACATCGGTGATCTGCCGGCTACTGGCACAGGACTTTCAGAGAGTGAGGCAGAGCTCGAAGGTGAGCACGTGACTGAGTTGCCCCGGGCTGTTGCCATAGTGGCTGAGCACCAGGCGGCGCACAGAGATCCCATCTCGGCTCACTGAGATCCAGGAGAGTGGCAGTTTCTGCACAAGAGGTTGGAGGAACACCAGGCCCCCCTCAGCCAAGGAAGAGAAGCTGCGGCTTAAGGCCCAGAGGCAGGACCAGCAGGCCCAGAACGGTCCAGTGAAAGCACGAATGGTGAGAGGCCCTCAAAAGGAAGAGCCTGGTTGACATGAAGGGCATGGGCAGAGGCTGACGGGACAGTGATGCCCAGGATCCTGGGGGACCGCCCAGGAAGCAGAGGGGACTGGCCAGCAGTAGTGGGAGGAGGAGGAGGGAAAGCCAGAGGAAGGGGTGGGGTGTGCAACTGGATATTTCTGGCAGTTGGCAGGTGAGGAGCCTGATGAGAAATTGGTCCTAAAGATGGCCAAGAGGAGAGAGCCCGCCTAGAAGCATCTGGTAAAGTGGAGGCCTCCAAAGACCATTACTAAGAGCATTTTTACACTTTTGTGAGGTTTTTTGTTTTGTGTGGGTTTTTTTTTTTTTTTTTTTGCTTTAATCGGTGTCTTTCTATTAGGTGACAGTGCACTTGCTAGTGGGAGATAAAATGACAGATATGTAGGCAAAGTTAGGGGAGCGCAGAGGTCAGGCATGGGTCCTAATGGCTCTCTATTCACCCAGTGAATTCTTCTGGATGGGACCAATTAAAAAGATAACTTTCCAGGTGCATTTAACCATGGGACCTAGAATGATCATTATGGGTATTGAAGTTATCAACTAACTAAGTGACTCCAAAAGTCAACTGGATCTTAGGATTTAAATCCTGTAGCCCAAACTAGGATCTCTACCAACCAGGGGCTTGTTTTTTGCTCCCATAGAACTTTATAAAATTGAATTTCAGGGTAATGTTTAGTGTTCTATAGAAGGATTTTACTGTAGTTACAAAGTAAATAGGAAATATAATAGAAAATTCAGGTAGAAAAGTGTTAAACTGTATAATGAGGTAATTTATAAGGAGATAAATAGCTATAGGAAGATTGGGTCTATAAAGCATTTCCAGTAAGCTATGATTAATTGTTTTAGGGATAAATTCCTCTTCTCTTAACAGAGTAGTAGTATGTGTAGAGGTCTTAAAATATATTTGCACTCCATAAGGGAGATAAATTATACTAAGTTTAATATTGAAACAGAAATAGAAAGTAGTAAATCAATAATGAATTTATATAGAAAAATATTTTATTTTCCATTTAATCTTTATGGAAGTGTTTGTACGACCTGTGAACATGTTATCCGATTGGAATGACAAGTGTTTTTTGTTTTTGTACTATTTTGTTTTGATTTTTAAATGAACATTAAGAGATGAGAGGATTTCAATATTGATTATGATTAGGAAATTGATTACAATGCTATGTGTATTAGCTAATGTTGAGTCAAATTACCTAAGGTCTTTGTTCAGTTATAATGATATTTAATTATATTGAGGAATTGCTGCTTATCAAATATTTATTGAGAGCCTACTATGTACCTGGCACTGTTGTAGATCCTAAGAAAACAGTAGTAAGATACAAAGGCCCTTCCTGATAGAAAAATTGGTATCTATATATTATTCAAAAGTAAGAATAAATTAAGTTTAAAGGGACATAGAGTGATAGTTTGCTATGTTAGAGAACTCAGGAGAGGTGTCCTTGAGAAGGTGTCTTCTGTCTTGAGTGAAGTGAAGGAATAAGTTATTTGATTATCTGGGGGAAGAATATTTCAAAAAAGTAAACAGGAGGGGCAAATACTTTAAGATACAATTTTTTCTCTAGTTCGGGGAATTGTAAGGTCAGGTTGACTCAGTGATCGAGGAGGACATTTGTAAGAATGAAGCCAGGAACATAGGGGGAACCAGATCATAGAGGTATTTGTAGGAGACCACTGAAGGATTTTAGAGCAAGAGTGTAACATAATCTTATTTACATTTTAGAAGCATCTGCTCTGTGAACAACAGTTCATGGGAGGAAAAAGATAGAAGCAGAGAGACCAATTCAACAGTTATTTTAGTTATGTAGGAGAGAATGATGCTATGAGGGACTAGGGAAATTATAGTGGAAGAGGTGAGAAGTGGTCCTTTTTCATATATATTTTGAAATGTCAGAAACTATGCTAAGTTCTTTATATATAATATCTCTCCTAACCTCAAAACAACTGAATGAGGAAGACAGACATTATTTTCATCCCCATTTCCAGAGGATGAATCTGTGGATGGAAGATGGCAAGTGACTTTCTCAATGTTGCTGCACTAGTAGTAAATGGTAGAATTAAAAATGATTAAACCTGGACTTGGCTGTCTCTCTAATGTGAGTTTTTGCCTGTAACATTACACTGCCTTTTATTTAACCTCATCTACAAAGTAGACCATGGCAATAGGACAGCAGTAGAAAAATGGCCTCAAATGTCAGGCATCCTTGCAATAAAATGGAAATTTTCTATTGATCTGGTTACTTTGTTGCTCATGGATTTCCCTACCATCTCTGAATAAAAGCTTTAGTCCTAAACTGGAGATGGAAAGATTCTAGGAATTGCAGACAATAAGCCTATTGATAGAGAAGGAAGAAGAATGTCATATATCCTTCCTACCCCCAACACTCCACCATGAGAACAAGGAGAAATTTGGTTTTATTTATTTATTCTTTTTAGATTGAAGAATATATTTCCTCAGTGAATTATTTCAATTAATGATCAGTTTGTAAGTATAAATGCACCAAACTTAATGGTGGTTTCTGCCAACTAACTTTAAAAATAATAAATTTACAGTTTAAACAAATTTAGAGTTGTACAACCTTCACCCTAATCCAGATTTAGAACATCCTATCATCCTCCAAATTAATCCCTGCTCCCACACCTAACTTTAGGAAACCACTGATTTTCTTTCATTCCCTATAAATCTGCCTTCTCTAGAAAATTCATATAAATAAAATCATACATTGTAGTTTTTTACATTTGGTTTCTGTCACTTATCCTGCTGGCTTTGAGGTCATCCAAGTGGTAGCATATGTTGGTAGTTCATTACTTTTTATGGCTGAATACTGTTACATTGTATATGTCTACCACATTTTGTTTATCTGTCAGTTGATAGACATTTGGGTTGTTTCCAATTTGGGGCTATTAGGAATAATGATGCTATGAACATTCACACACATGTGGATCTGTCTTTTCATTTTGCTTGGATAGATTCCTAGAAGTGAAATTGCTAGGTTGTATGGTAAATAAATGTTTATATTTTTTAAGAGACATTTTCGAAAGTGGCGGTATTCATTTTAATCTTCCCACAAGCAGTGCATGATGGTTTTAGTTTTTCAGTATTCTCTCTGACACGTAATATTATCTGACTTTTTCATGATAGCCATTTTAATGGGTGCATAGTTGTGTCTCTTTATGAGTTTAGCATTTTCCTAATGATTAATAATGTAAGCATATTTTCAAGTGCTTTTATTATTCATATATCTTCTTTTGTCAAGTGTCCATTCAAAGATACAAAATCCTTTGCTGATTTTTAAATTGGGTTATTTGTCTTCTTCTTACTGAGTTTAAGGATTATTTATATATTCTGCATATAAGTCCTTTATTAGATACATGATTTTCAAATATTTTTCTCTCAGTCTATGGCTTGACTTTTCATAATGGTATTTTTTTAGCAGAAACATTTTTAATTTTGATGAAGTTCAGTTTATCAATTAATTATTTAATGGATCATGTTGAAGTATAAGAATTTTTTTTTTTTTTTTTTTTTTTTGCCAAAGTCAAGATCACAATGACTTTCTCTTCTTATTTTCTAGAAGTTTGATAGTTTAATTCTTACATTCAGGTCTATGAGAATACTAGATCCATTATAATGGTTGTCTTTAGATTTCTTTAGATCTTCTTAAATTCCTTTCAATAATGCTTTATAGTTTTAAGTATAGAAGTTATGCACTTCTTTGTACAGTAACTATATTCCTGGGTATTTTATTCTTTGATGCTATCATAATAGAATTACTTTCTTAATTTCATTTTTGTAATATTCACTAATACAATTGGCTTTAATATATTTATCATCAACAATAATAGTGAATCATGCAATCTTGATGACTTCATTAATTATTAGTTTTATTGATGTTATTGGATTCCATAGGATTTTCTATATAGAAGGTCATGTCAACTGCAAATAAGATAATTTTACTTATTCTTTTCTTTTGTCAGCCATGGTAGGAACCTCTAGTACAAGGTTAATAGATGTGGCAAGAATGCACATACGTGTTCCTCATTTTTGGAGGAAAGCATTCTTTTTCACCACTTAGGGTTATGTTAGGTTTGGTATTTTGTAGAGATTATCAGGTTGAATAAGTTGTTTCCTATTATTCATAGTTTGCAGATGTTCTTCATCATTTTTTAATCATAGATTCATTTTTTGAATTGCTTTTTCTGTGTTTAATGAGATGGTCATGTGTTTTTGTATTTTATTTTATTAATATGGTGTAAAACATTATTTCTTTTTAATGTTAAGCCAACCTTACATTCCTGAGGTAAATAGCATTTGGTTATTGTTATACCCTGCATGTTTGTGTCACCCCCAAATTCATTATCTTGAAACCCCTAACATGATGGTATTTGGAAATGGGGTCTTTGGGAGGTAATTAGGTCATAAGAATGGAGCCTTCATGATGACATTAGTGTCCTCATAAGGAGAGACATGAGAGAGCTTTTTTCTTTCCACCATGTCAGGATACAATGAGAAGAATGGCATCTGCAAACCAAATAAAAAGGATTCTCAGCGAGAACCAAATGGACCAGCACCTTGATTTTGGACTTCCCAACCTTCATAACTGTGAGTGATAAATTTCTGTTTTTTAAGCCACCTAGTCTATGGTATTTTGTTATAAGCAGCCTAACTAAAACAATTATAGTGCATAATATTTAGTTTACTGACATTTTATCAAGGATTTTACATATATGATCAAGAGGGATATTTTTCTGTTGTTCTCTTTTCTTGGGTTATCTTTGTCTGGATTGAATAACAAAGTAATGCTAGTCTTAGAAAATGGGTTGGTAAATGATTCCTCTTCTTACATTAAGAAAAATAATTTGTAAAAAATTTATAATAATTCCTTCCTTTGTTTGATAGAATTCACCCAGACCTGAGCTTTTCTTTGTGGGAATGTTTTCAATTACCAGTTTCTTTATATTTTATAAGTATATTAAGATTTGCTATTTCTTCCTAAGTCACTTTTGATCATTTCTTTGTACACTTTCCTGCTTCATCTCAGTTATATAATTTGTTGGTATAAAGTTATTCACAATAATCCCTTACATATTTTTATTTCTCTAGGGTCATTAATGATGTTTCCTTTTTTCTTTCTGGCTTTTGGTAATTTGAGTTTTTTGAATTCTTCAAAAAACAAACTTCAGGTTTCATTGATTTTTCTCAATTGTTTATCTGCTATTTCATTGATGCCTCTTCTAATATTTTTTAGTTCTTTGCTTCTAGTTGTTTAGAGTTTAGTTGCTCATGAGTATCTAGTTTCTTAAGGTGGAAACTTGGGTTATTATTGAGACTTTCTTTTTTTCCGATATAAGCCAAATGGCTATAAATTTCTCTCTAAGCACTGTTTTAGCTGCATCACATAAATTATGGTATATAGTGTTTTCATTTTCATTAATTTCAGAATATTTTCTATTTTACCTGTGATTTCTCCTTTGATCCATGAGTAAGTTAGAATAGTGTTGTCTAATAATATTAGGGGATTTTCCATATTTCTTCCTGTTGTTGATTTCTAATGTATTTATTGTAATCAGATCCCCTGATACCAACTCTTTTTGGGTTTCCAGATCCAATTCCAATATGCGCATGAGTGTTCCCCCCCTCCCCCCGCTGCCCTGATACAACACTAAGCAATCATTGGACACCAGTGAAGTATCCAAGAATTCAACTCAGTTGTTACCCTACTTGAGATAGCATAATATTCCACAGCTTAAGGGCTCAGTTCTATAAGACTTTCCTCTACCCTGAACCCCCACCCCCTTCAGATGCTAGTTGCAAGCCCTAGGTTGTTATGTGTGTTGACAAACTGGCTACAGATTAGAGGTTCTGACCTCCTCCTCCTTAGGTTCTTTTAATTTGCTAGAGTGGCTCACAGAACTCAGGGAAACACTTCAGCAGTTAAATGAAGAGATACATAGGGTGATGTATGGAGAAAGGGCACAGAATTTCCATGCGCTCTCCAGATATGTCACTCCCCCCACCCCCCCATCTCCACATGTTCACCAACCCAGAAGCTCTCTTAACCAAGTCCCCTTGGGTTTTTGTGGAGGCTTCATTACATAGTTGTGATTGACTAAGTCCTTGGCCATTGGCTGGTTCAACCTCCATCTCCTTCAGGGGGCTGAAGGTTTCAACCCTCTAATCACATGGTTGGTCCTTCTGGCAACCAGTCCCTGCCCTTGGGTGGGGTCCAAAAGTCACCTTCATTAATATAAAAAAAGACACCTGCTTCACTCTCAACACTTAGGAAATTCCAAGAGTTTTGGGAGCTGTAAGCTAGTAACTGGATGAAGACCAAATACATATGAGAAATATATTTTGGTCATCTGAATGAATACGTATTCCTTAGAAATCACAATATTCTATAAGATAATATACTATGTATGATTTCAGTACTTTTGAAAGTAGTATGACTTGTTTTACTGCCTAGCATATGGTGTATCTTGGAGAATGGTGCGTAAAAAGAATGTGGATTCTGCTTTGTTGGGTGGAATTTACTATAGATCTCTGTTAGGTTGATAATGTTGTTCAGGTCTTCTATATAGTTTCTGAGTTTTCTGAGTAGTTCTATCACTTACTGAATAAAGTATCAAACTTTCTCATTATTTTTGCTGAATTGCCTATTTCTCCCTTTAGTTCTGTCCATTTTTTATTTCATATATTTTGGGCCAGTGTTGTTAGGTGCATACATGTTTATAATTGTTATATTTTCTTGATGTATTGATCCTTTTATGATTATGAAATTACATAACATTTCTTTCCTAATGTCTGTTTTGTGTTATATTGTTAGTGTTATATAACATTCCAGATCTCTTATGTTTACTGTTGGCATGATAAATCTTTTTGTATCATTTTAATTTAAATCTACTTTTGTCTCATCATTTCAGGTAAATATCTTGTAAACGGCTTACAGTTGGTCTTGCTTTTATTTTTCTCCCCCCATATACAGTCTGACAATCTGTGCCTGTTGATTGGGGTATTTAGACTATTCCCATTCGAAGTGATTATTGATATAGTTGGATTTATCTATGTCATTTGTAATTTACCTTCTAGTTTCAAATTTGTCATTTACTTTTTCTCTTTTACTCCAAGACTGCATTATTTTGTGCTAAATAAGTATTTTTTAATGTGGAATTTCCATTCATCTGTTGATTTTTCAGTGAATTTGTTTGGTCATTTTCTGATGGCTGTTTTAAGGATTATAATATGCATATTAACTTAATCACAAATTACTTCAGATTAATACCAGGCCAATTTTGGTTAAATTATCAAACCTTATTCCAGTATACATTCATTCCCTCTCCCTTCCTTTTGCTGTTATTGTCAAATATGTTCTATTTATATATATTCTGAGTCCAAGCAATACAGAGTTATCACTTTATATAATCTTTTGCCTTCTGTAAAAGTTAAGAATGAAGATAAAAGCATATTTATATGTTTATATAAATCTACAGAAAACAGATGTACATTTATATTGTTCGTATTAACTAATATGTTTGCCTTTTCCTGTGATCTAAATTTGCTCCTGTGGATTGCATTTGCAATCTGGTGTCATTTTTGTCAGCCTGAAGAAATGCCTTTGATATTTCTTGTAAGGCAGTTCTGCCAGCAGAAAATTTTCTTATTTTTCATTTCACCTTATTTCTGTAGAATTGTTTTGCAACGTATAGGATTCTTTGTTGACCATTTACATTTTTTCCCACCACTTTGAATACGCCATACCACTACCTTCTGACCTCCCTTGTTTCTTTTTTCTTTTTTTGTACGATTTTATTTATTTGACAGAGAGAGAGATTAAGAATAAGCAGGGAGAGTAGCAGGCAGAGGGAGAGGGAGAAGCAGGCTTCCTGCTGAGCAAGGAGCCTGGTGTGGGGCTCCATCCTAGGACCCTGGGATCAGGACCTGAGCCAAAGGCAGACACTTAACTGACTGAGCCACCCAGGCGCCCCTGACCTCCATTTTTTCTGATGAGAAACAATAATATTGATGCTCCTTTGTATGTAATGAATTGTTTTTTCTTGCTGATTTCAAGATTTTGACTTTGCCTTTAAATAGTTTGAATATGAGGTCTCTAAATATGGATCTCTTTGTATTTGTCCTGCTTAGGTTTGTTGAGGTTCTTGGTTATGTAAATATTATTTTCATCAAATTTGCAAGTTTTTAGTCCTATTTTATCAAATATTTTGTTTACTCCATCTTTTCTTCCCTGTAACAGTGATCAGTCTTAGGAATATGCTTGTCTCCTAACCACACGATATCAAGCTAGTAGACATGGTATGTTGACCACCCCTGCCTTTACTCACCTACCTCTGAGAAGTCACATCCACGGACAGTGTTGCTGGGCATGGGTGTCACCTGTCACCCCAAATAAAGTAAGCCCCTTTTTCATGCTGTAGAGACTCTGATAGTCCTTGTGTCTTAACCCATCCTGGCAGAACCACCAAGCCAAGTTGGGAGTGCGGGAGAGAATGGGAGCATGCCCAGGCCAGGATGCCATAGATCTCCACTATTCTTGCTTAATGTCCAGCTGTTTTTAAGCCATAAATACTTTGCAGATTGTATTTTACTTTTGGTTGATTTCTGGAGCACTGAAGTGGTTTTCTTTGTTTTTGTTTTATGTTTTTGGTCTATTGTTTGGCTATATAGTTGCTTTTTGAGAAGAGAATTTGCCAGTCTCTTCAATCAGTCATATCCATAGTTCCTGTCACTCTTAAAAAAAAAAAGAAAAAGAAAAAAGAAAGAAAAAAAAACCCAAACTAAACAAAACCCACTTTATTTTGACCAATTAATTAACTGGGTTAGGGTGGGTCTGTGTATCAAAAAATTTTGCCTTCAGACTGCATGACACACCGCTTTCTGAAGTGAAGGGGCTTTCAGTTAGGACATTTGGAGATGAAAAGTTGTCTTCTCCCTCAGTTTTTTTGTTCAAATACAATGCAAAAGTTGTTTAAAATATCAAAAACTCAAGGCTTGCATAATATACTGTGGAAGCATAGATTCTGAGAAAATTTATCTTTAATACATATTAAAGAAGTTATTTATTGTTTTTGTTTTGTTTTGTTTCCCCTTCCATCTCTTGTAAGGAAGGAGGTTCATGCCAGGCCAAATTGAACCTTCAGCTGCTCAAAACTTTGCTCTACTTTCCTGACTCCCCATCAGGGGATATCATTACCTACAGCAATTCAGTTATGATACTCTTTACTCAAACCCTGCGAGAACTCAGAAGTGGGTTAAATTGGGAAATTTGATAAAAGAACAATATCTTAGAGATAATCATCTTGCTTCAACAAAATGCCTCTTTATTTAATGGGGCAGGATAAAAACTAACATGCATTTTATTTTTTTTTTAATAATTTTTTTTATTTATTCATTTGAGACAGAGAGATACAGAGAGAGAGAGCAGGAGCAGTGGGGAGAGGCAGAGGGAGAGGGAGAAGCAGACTCCCTGCTGAGCAGGGAGCCCAACGTGGGGCTCCATCCCAGGACCTGGAGATCATGACCTGAGCTGAAGGCAGATGCTTAACCATCTGAGCCACCCAGGCGCCCCCCTAACATGCATTTTAAATGTCTTCGCCTGTATCACTAATGGCATCATAAGTTGCTTAAATGAAACTATTCTACAGTTCTGGTTGACTCAAGTATTTCACTAAACTTGGCTTGGTGGAGCCTCCTCCTAAAATAGAGTATTATGATTGAGAAGCAGTAACAAAAAACAAGCTATTACTTTCTGCCTGAAAATTTATAAGAGATCTAAAAAAAAAAAAAAAGTGCTTATAAATAATATCTTTAAAGTATTTGCATTTATGTTTTGTTTTTATTGAACCATAAAAGACAATTTAGCTTTTTTAACTATTTATACTCCAGTATGAAATTTTGTTACCTTCGTTTTAGTATCACTTCTATTTTACCTGGGTTTATACCTGCTAAAGTTATTGGCTAAATGTTCTTTCTTTCTTTTTTAAAAAGACATATTTATTTGAGAGAGAAAGAGAGAGAGAGCAAGCAAGCAGGGGGAGGAGCAGAGGGAGAGAGAGAATCCTCAAGATCCTGAAGCAGACTCCTTGCTGAGCGTGGAGCCTGACAAAGGGCTTGATTCCAGAACCCTGAGATCATGACCTTAGATCAAGAGTTGGCCGCTTAACTTACTGAGCCACCCAGGTGCCGCTTTGCTACATTTTTTTATCTACTTTGCATATAGGAGTGGCCATGAAACTCCGCTTCAGAGAGGTAAACCAACATTCCAAATTTTACACAGTAATTTCTTGTGGAGCTGGGACACAAAGCCATATCTTTAATGTCTAATAGAAACTTTTGCTGCTAAAATAACTTTCTAAGCCATCTTGTAGGGATAGGTTAATCTCTAGATTAGCCACAGTTAACTTTTAATATGGATTTCATTCTTAGTAGTCGCTGATCCTATAGAATTTTTTCCTTTTAGCTGTTTATGAACAAAATGAAAACCATTCTAGGTAAAGAGAGTTTATTCATACACATTTTAAACCTGATCACATTTGGGTGATGTAATAGTGATGATCTACAAATGGCCAAAGAGGACTCACTATTCAAAATGTCATAGAATTTCCATCAATCAAAAGATAAAATAACAGAAAACAAAGGTGCAACTGCATGTAATGGGTCATTCTGAATGCTGGGTATCCAGTAGAATCAATAGACCATTATTTCGGTTTTGACCCACAAATGAAAGGAAGAAAGTTGACAGATCATAGTTTTCTGATCAACCACTGAAAAAAAAAAAAAGGTAGACTTAGGTTACATATGGCTTGTTTAAAATGATCCAATATCAGGAATCATGAAAGCAGACATTTTTATTTGAAAGTAAATTTGGTGTTGTTATTGTTGTCATTGTGAGCTTAGGTTTCTAGCACTACCCTCTACTTTCACATCGTATAGGATGGAGGAAGCTGTTTTGGTGGATGAGAAATGAGGATGGGCATTAAGAGACATGGGAGTGGACGCTTCTGGATGGACCAGTAACTAGCTCAGTCACTTCAGTGAGGTCACTGAATCTTTTTACTGAACCTCGTTGGGTTTTTTTTTTTACCTGAAAAATGAGAAGAGTTTCATATTTCATCAATTCTAATGCCTACTCCTCCTACCCCCTTTTCACCCCCTTTAAATTGGAGCACATCTAACAATAAATACCACCTCATCAGTGATGGCATGTTTTCATTCTTAGTTGTACTTAAAATGATGATCCATTTTTTAGTTGATGGTGCCATTAACCTGATCAAACCACCTCGAATCTTATAGAGAAAATCTATTTAAAAAGTTAAACGCAGGATGCCATTTTAAGACATTATCACAAATACTTAGGAATATTAAAATTACTTCAGCTTTTGGGGCACCTGGGTGGCTCAGTTGTTAAGCATCTGCCTTCGGCTCAGGTCATGATCCCAGGATCCCGGGATCGAGCCCCACATTGGGCTCCCTGCTCCGCGGGAAGCCTGCTTCTCCCTCTCCCACTCCCCCCTGCTTGTGTTCCCTCTCTTGCTGTGTCTCTCTCTGTCAAATAAATAAAATCTTTTAAAAAAAATTGCTAAAATTACTTCAGCTTTTAAAAAATGGCCCTAAACAAGTACTTAAAAACAAAAACATTAAACATGCTATTTGTTTAATAATGCCAGAACTGTATTCTTGAAATAAAACTTGATTCTCCATTTGAAAAGGATACACAATCTATTGGTGAGTGGTGTGGAAATAAAACTGAAAGATCAAAATTAAGACATATTTTGGGGATACTGATCTTCAAGGACAGAGAAGGAAGTTAATGTCTAGGCAGGAAAAGCAAGTTACCAAGGAAGAGGAAAATTTTAAGTTAAGTTTCCTTTCGCAACAGCATATATCAAAAAACTACAGCAATGTACATTATCTTTTGCATGAAACAAAATATCACGAATAATTTAAACCCAGCCAAATTGTCTTTATTATTTAAATAAACCCAAGGGACAGACATTCTCAAAAGGCAAGAATTCAGCAATTATAGCACCCATCCATTTTTCTTAGAGGATAACAAATCTTGATAATGAAATCCAGCCCACAGAAGAATTAATTCATAATAAGGAACTTAGGAAGGACTGGCACTGAGCATTTAGTCAATTTTAAATAATGATTATACAAGATAATATATGTTAAGAACACTGACAGTTTAAAATTTCAATATAGTTAAGAAAATTGGAAGGAGAATGAAGTTCTTGCTCATCTTTCATAGCAGAGTCAGTTGATACAGTTTAAAGTTGATTAAACTTGCAAAGTGAAGTTAAAAACTATTTCAACCTCAATATTTCTCACGGTTCTTAATTAAATTTTGTATTGAGATATTTTAGTAATATCTTTTACTGTTAAGAAACACTTCTTTAAATTTAGTAACTGTTTTAGTTTAGCTAAAAGCCAGCATTTTTATTACATATGTTAATTTTAATTGAAATTAATCTCAATATTTAATTTTTTAAAGTACAGATAATATGAATTCATGTTCAGTAATGTTTTCATAAATAATAATTTTGTGATTCTATCTACTTAGCCTGATAGAAGAATTTACAAGATCACCATATTACACATATAATATAATATATAATATAATATGTTATATATATAGAACCTCACCATCCTGAATGAAGTACACTGAATGCTGGCCGTTGTTATTTCTCAGTGGTAGGATTTAGGGTGATTTGATGTCTTCTTCTTTACTCTTTTTTTATTAAAAGAACCCTAAGAGCATATCTATTTCTACATTTACAAATGACAATAAATTTAAATGAAAGTTTGTATACATTTCTAACTAAATCCTATTCACCATGCACAGGCTGCACCATGCTTTTTCACAATCTGCTTCTGCCTTGTGTGGCTATACTCTTTTGAATGCTGCTGGTCTTGGCTGCATTTTTCAGTTTCTTTACTCAGTCTTGAGGAGTCCATACCAAGATGTGGACAATCTCTTGCTTTGCATTCTTCAAGTTACTACTCCTAAAGGGCAACTAAAAATGCCTTTAAAAAAATCCAGCATTAGTTTATCAACTGGAAAGTCAGTTTTGCATAGTGGTTAAGATCATGTCCTTTGAGGTCACATAACTCTTGGTCACTCAGGGCACTGCCAATTACAAAGTATGTGACCTTGAGCTACCTAGCATCACTCAGACACATTTTTCATTTCTATAATATTGACTTAATGAAAGTATCAAGCTCACAGGGTTATTTTAAAGATTACATTATATAACATTTGCAAACCACTTAGCATAATGACACACATGTAGAGCTTAGTCAGCAAAAGCCATACAGATAATCAATTGCCATTGTCCTAAGTTCTGCAAAGGAGATATACAGGACCCTGTGGGAGGACATGGCAGGTCTGCAACTGATCGGGAAGTGCAGCAAATATTTCCAGTACTCTGAATCATCCATCCACAACAGCATTTCCACAAATTATCTAGTGTAGTAGGAGACCTCTGTGAATTTCTGATGATGGTAAGGAAAAATGGTTTCAATTATTACATTAGAAGTCTGTTTTCTGTTCTTACAAAAAAAAAAAAAATCAGAAGACACCATGTGAATTCGGAGGAATCACTTGCCTGAGAGTAGCTCATTAGGTAATGAGATGTCAAAGAATCTTACCTGTATCATAACTTTTATGATAACTTTAAGCATAAAAGTGCTTTGCCCCTTTTTAAAATTTTTAATAAGAAGTGAAAGAATTTGAAAGAGAACTGAAATGTACCCTTAAAAGTTTAATCTACTACCCAAAGGAAAAAGATTACCAAAACTTATTGGCACCAGAAACAAACAACACACATACTGAGCTGAAGATACTGATATTTTTAATTGTAAATCCTGAGGGCTTTTGAGGTATCAGTGAGTTTTATTTTCCTGACCCAGAAACCTGCATTCAATATACTTTCTGAACTATACCTTATGTACGACAGAGACCCTTCTACCAACTAACATATTAGGAAGCACTTACAGTTGTGTTAATAACACCAAATGCATCCTCCTTAGCCCAGGACTAAAATGCCTGCTCCTTCCTCTTGTTGGAAAAATCTTTCTGCTCTGCCTGTGCCACAGAGGGTCAGAGCAATATTTGAGAGGCTCTGCAGGTTCCTTCCTAGACAACTATCTGGGAATGGCTGTTAGAACGTGAGTGGAGAACACATCAGATCCTCCCAGGCATTCACACTTTAGAAGGATTGTCCTAAGCCCCATACTTTAGAAAGTCTAAATTGTGTCAAAGTGACAAAACGTTGACTTAGGAAGTGAGGTGGTTGGAGAAAAGTAAGGGGTTGAACAAAGGAGGTACTTAAACAATTTGAAAACTCTGTAAGTCCTTTCCACCAAAGCACCACTAAGTCTGTGGGGCAAACAGAGTTAGTCCAGCATCTTTTCAGACCTCAGACCATCCTATGTTTTGTTTTGTTTGCTTTTGTCTTCAAATCTTTGTTTAATGACAGCTTGAAGGTAACTACCCCAGCACACATATGTTGGGGGGAAATGAGGGGCCATAGTGGCTATTGCTCAGAGCATCCTTATGTAAGGAATGAAGAGAGTAGCTGCACCTGGGATGACATGTATTTCTTGGAGTTCCCCTCTCTGTGCACACAGGTTGATGGGTATAGCAACTGACCATATATATGTGAAAATTTTCAGAACTAGTTTGAAGAATCTATCTTATAAATATGTTGAAAGAGCAAAAATATCATGAAGAGTCAGTTTATATCCACCCTCCACCCGCCCCAGATGGGACCATTGCTGTAATTGCTTCTCTTGCAAAACGTTTTCTAAGTGCCAAGTTATGCAGGGAATGAAGCGTTACCTAGCAATATGGCCAACTTTCAATTATCCATGGCAATGGGAGACAGAGATAGTAGAGATAATTAAAATTCACAGACTGTCCCCAAACTTGAGTTTAATCATTTACATCGTTCTCCTCTTGCACTAAGCTTGTTGGAAGCACTACCTAGAGATGATGTCTTTTGATTTCGGGTTTCATCTCCTTTCATGTCGCTTGTTCTCCAAACAGGGAAAACAACAGAAAGCTTTATTTAATCTTTCTATCTTCAGGGCCTAATAACAAATTTGGATCATAGTGGATGTTAAAAAATATTGAACTGTTAGACTGGAATGAAATGGCTGCAGTTTAGTATTGTAGAGTGAAAGGATCCTCGTAATTCCTGAAGTGGGAGCTGGATATGGTCTTTCCTTATTTTTGCAGGTGAGATCAGCCAGAGTTTCATAGTATTCAAAGAATGCAAATAGCTTTCCTTCTCAAATCATTATACTTAAACTCATTCATTCAGTCATTCACAAATGTTAAGTGTTTACAATGTTCTGGTCTTTGTTTTGAGTATTGGACGTTCCCCAAAGAACAGGATAGTTAAGGTTCGTCCCTTCATGGAGCTTAGATTCTAGTTGGAGAAGCCAGATTAAAAGCAAATTAAAAAATATATATATTAGTGGAATGTGTTAGTGCTGTGAGGAAAATACAAGGAGACACAATACTGTGTAATTTGGGCTGGGAGAGGCACTAATATAGCATGATTGGAAATTCCTCTCTGTTGATATATGAGGTAGACCCCACTATGCCAGAGAAAGAGCGTTCCAGGTAAAAAGGATTTAAGCAGAGAAAGAATTTTGAATCTTGGAACAAATATCCAGTAGTATAAAATCTCAACTCTTACATCACTTCTTCAAATGGATCACCTGGGAGCCAAGAAAGTTATCCTTCTTTCCTGATTCTCAAATAGGAAGCTTTAAAATGCTAATCCCTAGGTCTAAACAAGTGATTCTTCACTGTATTTAGGTCATAGATCCCATTTGTGTCTCTAATTGAATGTGTGGCACGCATACATGCAAGGTGCAATCTTTTTAAAGTAATTCTGGACTTCAGTGACAACAGGTCATTTAATCATTGGAAACTTAGAACATTTTATTCAGTCATTTATTGGATGCCACTTTTTATTAGGTACTGTTCTCAGGCACCAAGGTTAAACACAAAGACCTACTTCTCATGGAGCTTTGTCTACGGCATAATTTTTAGGTGGCTTTACAAATGCCTGTGACCTTATTTTCTGTTCTCACTTCTTTTCAGGCCGAACATTTTAGTGATTGCCCACTGCCAGGAGCCTGCTAATGTGAGAGATAAATGTAAGAGTTAGAGTTCTTCTAACTTTGAGCAGTTATCTTGCTATTTTATTGTCTTGCCAAGAAAGTTGTACCCATCTCTACAATTCTGGTATTCAAATTAAGGGAACTGAGTCATACCCCCTCCTTGAGATTGTTGAAGTAAGATAATGTATGCTTTTTGTCCCTCTGAGCAGAAACAAGTTTATCATGGAGGCCACCAACTAGTGACTCTCCAGTGGTTTTCATGAAATTCTTTTCTTTTTTCTTCATTTGCCTATAGTCACATATCCTAAGACATATGAGAGTTGGGGCTTCACCAGAGCACAGAGAACAGTGCTAAAATGATGCTTTTAACCCCAAGGAGCCTGAGTTGATGATCTGGAGGAAGTTCCTCCATTTCCACAGTAGGGGGCAGACCTGAAGCCTGGCTTTGAGAACCAGTTGGAAAAGTCCACAGCCCTGCCCTGTTTGTTCATAGGCAAAAGACAGAGGCCCACCGCTTTCACTGGTGGCAATTGGAGAGCTTCCTCAGGATGAATGTCCTTTGCAGACATGGAGTGGGCTGCAGAGGTCTTGATGAGGACTTACCCGGGATGAAATTCAGTTTTTATTGTCACTTCCCCGTGTATCCCATCCTGTTGAAGGTCTGTGGAGAAGAGACTGGTTAGCACCATCAGCACCTGGAGTTTTTATGATTGAACAGATCTAATTTTGAAGCTCAGGTACTATAGACATAAATTCTCAAAGTGATTGCTACTCATCAAGTCCAATTTATCTCATCATAAATATTGTATAAGCTAAAATATTAATAGCAATTTTCTAGGTTTGGGCCTGTCTCCTCCCAGTTGATGATTTACTCACCACCAATAGATTCAGTATGCTTTTTTTTTTCCATTTAACCACTTTACTAAGAAATAATTGTTGTATCATAACCTGCACACATATAAAGTGTACAATTTGGTAAGTTCTGTCATAGGCATACAGCTGTGGAACCATCACCACCATCAAGATAATGAATGAATCATCCTCAAAAGTTTACTGATGCCCCTTTGAAATCAGTCCCTCCTGTCACACCTCCCATCAGGCAACCATTGATCTATCTGCCTCCTGTAACTACAGATTAGTTGGAATTTTCTAGAATATATAAATGGAATCATATAAGTATGTACCTTTTTTTTTGGTCTAACTTCTTTCACTCAACATGATTATTTTGAGAAATCTTGATGGGTTGCTTAATAGATTTTCATTTTTTATTACTGAAATATAATTTACATACCATCAAATTTACTCCTCTTAAAATATACAATTCAGTGATTTTTTTTAGTGTATTTAAAAGATTATACACTTTCTAATTCCAGAACACCACTGTCTAATTCCATAACAATTTTATCTCCCCCACAAAAAAATCCTATACCCATTAGCAGTTACTCCCATTTTCTCTTCCCCCAAGTCCCTGGCAACCACTAATTCCTTTTTATGGCTGGGTAGTACTCCATTGTATGGATATGTTACATTATATTTATCCATTCATCAGTTGATTGTCACTAGGGTTGTTTTCACTTTGGGGCTATTGTGAATAATACTACTATGAACAAATTTTTGCATGAAAATATGCTTCTATTTGTCTTGGGTATACATCTAGGAGTGGAGTTGCTCAGTCATATGGTAACCCTATGTTTAACCTTTGAAGAACTGTCAAACTATTTTTCAGGTGGCTGTACCATTTCACATTCCCATCAGCAATACATAAGGGTTTCAATTTTTCTACATCTTTGCCAACTTTTTATTGTTTTTTTGATTATAGCTATCCTAGTGGATGTGAAGTGGCATCTTGTTGTTTTTACTTATATTTCCCTAGTGACTAATGGTATTGAGCATCTTTCCATGTGCTTATTGGCCATTTATGTATTCTTGGGAGAAATGTATATTCAAATTCTTTGTCCGCTTTTTGAGTTTTTTTTTTTTTTTTTTTTTTTTTCATTTTGGAGCTTTTTATATGTTCTGGGTACAAGACTCTTATCAGATACATGATTTGCAAGTTTTAACTCCCATTTGGTGGATTGTCCTTTCACTTTCTTGATAGTGACCTTTAAGGCAAAAAGGTTTTTAAATTTGATGAAGTCCAACTTGCCTGTTTTTTTTCCTTGGTTAGCTTGTGCTTTAGGTGCAACATCTAAGAACCCATTGCCTAATTCTTGGTCATGAACATTTACCATAAACATTTACATGTATTTTGTTCTAAGAGTTTTAAAGTTTTATCTTTTACATTTAGGTTTTTGATTGACTTTGAGTTAATTTTGGTTATGTTGGGAAGATGTCCAACTTAATTTGCCTGTGGATATCCAGTTATCCCAACATCATTTGTTGAAAAGACTATTCTCTCCTCATCAAATTGTCTTGGAGCCGTTGTCAAAAGTCATTTAACTATGCATATATGGTTTTATTTCTGAAATCTCAAATCTATTCCATTGATTTATATGTCGGTTCTTATGCCAGTACCCTAGTTTTGATTATGAAAAATGAACATCAAATTATGACCAATTGGTTGGTACAGTAGCCAAAACAAATGGAACAGCAAGAAAAGTATTAAGCAAATGAATGGCTATTCAGTATATTCAAAAGTATTTTTCCTTGAGGAATTAAAATGAATTGTTGGCTGAGAGTCAGAAAAGAGAAAGTTATGAGAATGTGTTTGAAGTCTAATTCTACTTACAATTTTATTTTATTATAAAGTTTCACCTTTTGATGTCTAAACTGTAATGTGCTTCAAAAACAGACATGTCAAATGTCAAGGTTATTCATGGACCCTTAACTTACTCATGGGTTATAGGTTCAGCATCTTAGTCACAATCCAGTGGGCAAACACAGAGATACTTTCACCACTGGAATTAATCAGCTTCTCAGAGATAATGAGTTGTATTCCATTTCCACATCCCACAAATCAAACTAAAATGATGATGAAGAAACACTGATTTGTTTACGGTAGTGTTCTGTTGGGGAAGATGTGGCAGGGGATGGCAGGAAGCAGCCACATCTGAATTTTTATGCATGTTCTCTTCACTTTTTTTTTTTTTTTTTTTTGTGACTGTTGAAATAGAGCATGATAATTAAGTTCATGGGAGCTGGCTAAGATTGGGCAGCCAATTCACAGGTGTGGGAAACATCTGAGTCAACCCCTTCCAGTGGTGAGGGTGCCAAAGTGAACACCTGGCTGTGCATAGGAGTTGCTTTGTCTGCCAAAATCGTTGCTGTAATGATCGGCAGAATGAACAGCAATCCAAAGACTGAGCACAACTGAACACGGAATGAAAAGAGGACCCTGAGGATAAGAAATCCAAGGTTGGGAGCTAAAGGTTGGAGCAAATGCTGTTTAAATGCAGCAAACAAAACAACTTTTTTGATTATTGTTGTCAAGGATTTTGGGCATTGGAGAATCATTGATACTTCATTAAAAAAAAGCATTCCAAATTCTTGTGATAATACAGTGCTTTGTTTATAATATTATAGTAGCAAGAAATTTTAAAGATCATTTAGGTTAAATGGATTGTCTGATATTTGAATATCCCTATAGCTAGGAACTGAGCTACGCATGGGTGCATGGAGGTGAATGTATAGTGTTCACTTTCAGAGAATTCATAATGCAGATAAACTGTTGATATAGCCCATTTTGATAAGTTACAGTAATAAATGTATTACAGTTCTAAACACATTCTGTTATAAGGGACAAATATAGGAAGCAAAGAATGCCAAGCAGGGCTTTGCAAAGGAGAATATCAATTGTGAAAGACAGAGTATTTAGGTAGAAGGTAGGGGAGGCGTACAGTAATATAGTATGTTCAGGCAACTATATGAAGATATTCCATTTGTGGGCCTATGACCTTTGCATATGTTTTTTAAGTCCTGTCTCTCTTTTGGCAGTTCTTTCTACATCAACTGAATAGGGCCAACTTTCTAGAATTTCCACTATGTAGCCATATTTAGATCACTCCCTAGGATTATAGTGCTTCAGATTATAGAATTACACTTGGTGAGTATGGTGGATTATATTATCTAATAAAAATTCTTCCTTTCCTCTCTGTCCTTGCTTCACTTAAAGTGGAATATTCATCTCCATTCCATTTATATTGGGCTTGACTTTATGACTTACACTGACCAATGGAATTTAGAAGGAAAGGATAGGATGCCAGTTTTGAGTAATGTCCTTAAAGAGGCAGGTTGCCGCTCATCTCTCTCAAGCTCCTCTGATCCATTATGAGATCAAAAATCTGCCAAATCACGAGCATGAAGTAAAATGTAAGCCAGTGAGATTTTATGGTTGTTTTTATACAATTAGTACTGCAGCAAAAACTAATAAAGCAACTGTGTTCATTGTTAAAAGCTATTGCAAACTAGTTATTGTTGCTTCAGATGAGGAATATGAATTTCAGTTTTTGAAGCAACCTAATACTATAAAGATTACAGGATTAAAAACCAAATACAATGAAAACATCTAAAGAGTGGAATAATCGCTACAAAATAAGATCGTGCCATGGTCTTGTGGGATAGAGTCTTCCAATGGCAATATGAGGGTAATGTAGAAGATTAAAATTTAAAAAGGTGATAAGTAAAATTAATAGGATGAGGGACCCACACGATATTGGGCTTTGCAATAAAATTTTTGTGGTGATATATGACAGAAGCCTAATTCCAAATACTTTTCCTGGCTACACTATATCAATTTTTAACACCTCTTTACCTTCAGCAGCACCCATTATCCTATTCTGCTTCATTTTCTTTTTATTAGCATGTATCCTACCTAACACACTTTAAATAATTACTTACATATATATTTTTAACTATCTCTCCACTAGAGTATGAGCTCCACAAAGTCAGGGCTTGGTCTATTTTGTTTGTAGCTGTGTTTTTATTATCTACAATAGTGGCCAAGCAAATCATATGCAATGAATATATATCTACTGGAAATAAAAAAAGAATAAATGGCTGGAGCAAAAAGGAAATTACATGTTCAGCTAGAAAAGATGCACTTTACCTAATCAAAGAAAAAATTACAAAGAAAGAAATTCCCCAGAGGAATCAGAAAATGATTAATGCCTCTAGAATACCCTCTCTTTGTCCTTTTTTCCAGCACCACGTATCTCTGCCTCTTTGTTGTGTATGTGTGTGTGTGCGCACACACATGTGTGTGTATACATGTGCATGTGTTGGTCTTATTTGCTCCTACTGTAGGTGGTCTTCCTCCATGCAAGTAGAAAAGATGGGCGCCTGGGTGGCTCAGTTGGTTAAGCGACTGCCTTCGGCTCAGGTCATGATCCTGGAGTCCCGGGATCGAGTCCCGCATCGGGCTCCCTGCTCGGCAGGGAGTCTGCTTCTCCCTCTCCCACTCCCCCCTCTTGTGCTCTCTCTCTCTCTCTCACTCTCTCTCTCAAAAAAAAAAAAAAAAAAAAAAGAAAAGATGGTCACTAGTGTTCCAGAAATACATGATCTCATTGCAACCTCAGAAGGACAAGAGAATGCTCCTTCCTCCTGGACATCTTCTATCAGTCCCTAGCAAGGCATATGTTTTTGGGTCATTTGTTCACTCTTTGTAAGAATTGCTAAAATGGGAGAACAGGTAGTGTTATTGGAAGGCCTGAAACACATTCCCATCAATGAAGTTGGCAGGGTGAGGTGGACAGGCATGTTTAGTAGTATACAGATTGGAGCTGTAGCCAAATGAATGAGGGCAAGGTAATTCTCTAAGTGAAAGGAAATATGCTGCCTGTGCACTATGGGTTCAACTCCACTTATAGATAAAGGGAGATTCTGCAACCTATATCATGGGTAACTAATTTTAATCAATAAATATGCCATTTCTCACTCAACCTGGGTATGGCCCTGGAATCTTATCTTATTGAGGCTTGATATGGACTTAGAATTCATTTCTGTGTAGACTTCCATACATCTCTACAATATGATTGATTTTGGACTTTCATATGAAGCCCATTTTGTATTAGGTCCTAAATAATTACAGACTACCAGAAAAATGTACAAATAACGAGTTTGGAAATAAATGAAGTATCATGGCTAATAGATCTGTCATAGAAGAGGTAATTCTACTCTAGTCCAAGGAATGGGGATATGGATAATATACCAGGTGGGATGTTGTTATTTCTAGGAGCCACAAGGAGTAAAACTCTTCCTGAGGATGATAATGTGAAAAGTGAGCAAGAAGGGGTTGCTTAGCAGCCACAGCTTGAACAAGAGTACCTATTCAGATCAAGATCTAGAGATTTAAGAACAGCTATGATAAAATTGAAGGTGAAATCAGGGAAGCCAGGAATTCACAGAAGAGAAGGAACTGGAAGGTCGATAGGTTATTGAGTAGATTCTCATGAAATTGCTGTGGCACAGTCTGGTTGATCTTTTAGAAACTCCAGCTCAGGGCTTGTGGAGAAGCAGCTGAATCAGACATAGAATCCCCTTCTATTCATATTGGTCTAAGTCAGTATTTAGGTAGCAATTTTCATCACACAACCTCAGTTCAAATAATGTTTTTCTACTTTTCAACTTCCAGTAAATACATCATTTGCTTGATGGATTTGATTCAAATGATTATTTTTTTGGATGTCAACTGAGGTCACTTCTAATGCCCCATCCCAGTCACTATCATTACCATTTAATACCTACTCATTGCTTGAATCATTTTCCTTGGGAGCTCTTTCCACAACCTCTATTTCCCAGTCCCCAAAGAAGGAGTCCACTTGAGAAATTCATTTCTCTTCATTCTGGTTCACCACCATCACTTTAGCCAGTATCAGGAGCCTTCATATATAAACATATAAATTACCTATACTAGCAAGTCAATTTTAATTCAATAGTACATAAATATTATCTTCTTCCTTTGTAAAATTCAGAGCTTGTTATTTTTTCCAAGTGTTAGGCAACAGTGAATGTAATCTGGACAAATATAATTGTCCTAAAGGGCTCTGAGGGTATGCGGTGACCTACATTAGTAGAAATGTTTCATCTATTGAAATTCACTGATCTGTTTCAAAATATCAGTTTGTGGGGCTCCTGTTGGCCATATGCCTTTATGTTTCATATTAAACACCATGTAATAGATGCTGGTGATTGGGCTCTAAAACATTTATATGCATCAGTTAGTTAATAAACCTCTATAGAATGAATCATTAATTTCTTCAAAATAGATGGTTCTTATATTTTACTTAACAGGTAGGACTTTTTCCTGGTTTGCAGGTTTTATCTCTCATTAGTTAATTTTTTTTTCAAGGAAAAAAAAAAACAACAACAAGCAAAGCAGCATTCTGTCTCTTTTTCCTCTTCCTAAAGCAGAGGAAATTTGAGTTAAACATTTTTCTCTGGCAGTGAGTATATATAGTGTAAAGATTGAGTTACCTTTGGCTTAGATCCTTGCCCTGAGGGTTATAACAAATCTAGATTTTGTGGTCATTTGAGAGAAGGCTCTGCCTGGCCAGATTAGCATGAGGGCTGTGGGCTGGAGATGATTTTGTTAACTATCTTTAGCACCAATTAATCATGTGAAGTTGGTAGATCTGTGTCTCACCAGTGTACTGAGTGTATTCATATGCCCTGACCTTATATTAATGATGTGGTTGGATTTGGGCAGTGGTTGCTCCAAATCCAAATATTTGCCACTACTTTCCCACATATTTTGCACCCAGATCTAATATAGGCATACCTTGGAGATACTGTGGGTTTTGTTCCAGACCACTACAATAAAGCGACTCAAATGAATTTTTTTGTTTCTCAGGGCATATAAAAGTTATGTTTACACTATACTATAGCCTCTTTAGTGTGCAATGGCATTATGTCTAAGAAACATATATACCTTAATTAAAAAATACTTTATTGCTAAAAAATGCTAATCATCTGAGCTCTTAGTGAGTTACAGTCTTTTTGCTGGTAGAGGGTTTTCCCTCAATGTTGATGGCTGCTGACTGATCAGGTTGGTGGTTGCTGAAGGTTCGGGTGGCTGTGGCATTTTTAAAAAGTAGACAGTAATGAGGTTTGCCATGTTGATTAACTCTTTTTTCACAAATGATTTCTCTGGAGCATGCAAGATTCTTTGCTAGCATTTTATCCACAGAACTTTCAAAATTGGAGTCAGTCCTCTCAAACCCTGCTGTTACCTTATCAAATAACTTTATATTTTGTTGTCATTTTACCAGTCTTCACAGCATCTTCATCAGGAGTAGTTTCCATCTCAGGAAGCCGCTTTGCTCATCTATAAGAAACAACTCCTCCTCTATTTAAGTTTTATCATGGGATTGCAGGAATTTAGTCACATCTTCAGGATCCACTTCTAATTCCAATTCTCTTGCCATTTCCAGCACATCTGCAGTGACTTCTTCCTCTGAAGTCTTGAACCCTTCAAAGTCATCTATGAGGGCAGGAATCACTTTCTTCCAAACTCCTGTTCATGTTGGTATTTGGATCTCTTTCCATGAATCCACAAATGTTCTTAATGGCATCTAGCATGTTTCTCAGAAGGTTTTTAATTTACTTTGCGCAGATCTGTCACCACTATCTATAGCAGCTGTAGCCTTACAAAATGTATTTGTTTAAAGATTTATTTATTTATTTAAGAGAGAGGAAGCCGGGGGGGGGTGGGCAGAGGGAGAGAAACAGACTCCCTGCTGAGCATGGAGCATGACTCGGGGCTTGTCTCACAACCCCGAGATCATGACCTGAGCTGAAATCAAAAGTCCAACACTTAACTGACTGAGCCACCCAGGTGCCCCTCAAAATGTATTTCTTTCTTTTTCTCTTTTTTGTTATATGCAACTAATGAATTGTTGAACACCACATCAAAAACTATTGATGTATTATATGTTGGCTAATTGACCATAAAAAAAGATATATATTTCCATATTCCTAAATAAAATTCCTACACTGCTAAAAAAAATCAAAATGTATTAAGTAATAAGACTTGAAGGTTGAAATTACTCCTTGATCCATGGGCTGCAGAATGGAAGTTGTGTTAGCAATCATGAAAACTACATTAATCTCTTTGTCCATCTCCATCAGAGCTCTTGGGTGACCAGGCGCATTGTCAATGAGTCATATTTTGAAAGTAATCTTTTTTTTTCTGTGCAGGAGGTCTCAACAGTGGGCCTAAAATATTAAATAAACCATGTTATAAACAGATGTGCTGTTATCCAGACTTTGTTGTTGTTTCATTTATAGAGCATAGGCAGAGTGGATTTACCATAATTCTTAAGGTCCCTAAGATTTTCAGAATGGTCAGTGAGCATTGGCTTCAATTGAGTCACCAGCCCTGAACAAGACAGCCTATTTTTTGAAGCTTTGAAGTCAAGCATTTACTTCTCCTCTCTAGCTATGAAAATCCAAATGACACCTTCTCTCAATATAAGACTGTTTTGCCTACTTTGAAAATTATTGTCTAGTGTAGCCACCTTCGTTAATTATCTTTGCTAGATCTTCTGGAAAACTTGCTGCTTTACCTTACACTTTTATGTTATGGAGAAAGCTGCTTAAACCTCATGAACCATTTTCTGCTAGTGTCAAACTTTTCTTCTGCAGCTTCCTTACCTCTCCCAGCCTTCACAGAATTGAAGAGTTAGGGCCTTGCTCTGGATGAGGCTTTGGCTTAAGGGGATGTTATGGCTGGTTTGATCTTCTATCCAGACAACTAAAAGTTTCCCCATATCAGTAATAAGGCTGTTTCACTTTTCTTATTGTTCATGTGTTTACTGGAGTAGCACTTTTAATTTCCTTCAAGAATTTTTCCTTTGCATTACAGCTTGGCTAGCTGTTTGGTACAAGAGGCCTCATTTTGGCCTCTCTTGGCTTTTGACATGCCACCTTCTGTAAGGTTAATCATTTCTAGCTTTTGATTTAAAGTGAGAGATTGGCAACGCTTCCTTTCATCTGAACACCTAGAAGCCATTGTAGAGTTATTAATTGGCCCAATTTTCAATATTGTGTCTCAGGGAATAAGGAGGCCTGAGGAGAGGGTGGGAGATGGAAATGGTTGGTTGTTAGAGCAGTCAGAACGTGTACAACATGTATTGACTAAGTTTGCTGTCTTGTATGGGCAGTTTGTGGTGCCCCAAAGCAACTACAATAGTAACATCAAAGACCACCGATCAAGGTCACTGGAACAAATATAATAATAATGAAAAAGTTTGAAGTATTGTGATAATTACCAAAATGGGACACACAGACACAAAGTGAGCAAATACTGTTAAAAAATGGTACCAATAGATTTGCTTGATGTAGGGTTGCCAGAAACCTTCAGTCTGTAAAAAACACAGCATTTGCAGAGCACATTAGGGGAAGTGCAATGAAACAAGGTGTGTCTGTACCTGGGCTATCGAGATCATTGGTAGCAGGTTCTGCTTTTTGCTTTTATTTCTCTCTCTCTCTTTTTTTAGATTCTCTGAAAGAGTGTTCTACACATATCAAGTTTGTTGGAAGTATGGCTCGGGCTTCTCCTCCTCCTTCTGTTTTGTAGTGTTATTAGATAAGAATATATTATAGGGGCGCCTGGGTGGCTCAGTCGTTAAGCGTCTGCCTTCAGCTCAGGTCATGGTCCCAGGGTCCTGGGATCGAGCCCCGCATCGGGCTCCCAGCTCAGCGGGAAGCCTGCTTCTCCCTCTCCCACTCCCCCTGCTTGTGTTCCCTCTCTGGCTCTCTCTCTCTCTCTCTGTCAAATAAATAAAATCTTTAAAAAAAAAAAAGAATATTTTATAAAATAGTGAGTCTAATGGGGCAAAATGTGAGCTTGATTACTGGCTATTACTGGATTGGGTGGAAGGGGGAGCATTTGTTTTTCTTACTTCAAATCCAAACCCTGGGATATATAACTTTGTCTGTTGACTTAGTCAGTGGTAGGGAGGAACACTGGAAGAGCTAGAACATAGACCATGCCTAAGACGCCTAGCGTGCCCAGGTGGAGACAGGTTTGGGGGGGGCCAGAGGCAACAGGCTGGATTGTACATTAAGACTGAATCTGTCAGGACTCCAGCCACTAGGAATATGGAGCTTTTAGATTAGCGTTCTTCTTCCCATGAGGAAATGCCAGAAAAGGGAGAATAAATAGAAGAACCAAGATTTTTTACCCAGTGTTATCACACTGTAGGTGATAAGAGGAAATATCCTGAAATTTTCAGGGAAATAGCTGTGTTGACTCTTTCTATTTACATATAGATAAGCGCTGGCATAAAACTGAATGCAGACAAAAATAAGGATAAATTTGATATTACATGACTTAAAGATATGCTGTCCTTATCTAAAAGTAAAATCCATAATGTTTGGTACTGATATTTGGGATAGCTGTATTGATTTTTGAGCCATAAAAGGTAATACTTCTGCATAATTGGCATTCTTAAGTAGTATAAAATATATGTGTGTACAACTCTTTAGAAACCTTTGCCTAAATTAGTATTTCCTGGCTATTTGTTCAGAGTAAACCTCAGAAAACATACCTTCACATTTGAGTACAATTTTTTTTTTTTTTTGTCACCACCATTACTGAAATTGGAAGTAGAAAACGAAGGAGTTGTATCATTATACTATATTACATTGTGCCTCTAATAATTCTCATTTTTGATAGAAATACATTTTTAGGTTTGAGATACAACTCAGGGCAAACATACTCAAAGGTAGTTGCCGTTTATTTTTATATTTAGTGGGAATCACATATCTGAGAATTGTTATCAGCTATGGATCTTTTCCTTAGAAAAATACACATTACATACATATGGAAAATTCAACATACGTTTTTATAGCGTTTATGGATAATCCAGGAACTCACTCCCATTCATCAGTTTTAGAGTCCCTAATTGGAGACACATCATCACTCAATGAGTTATGTGAGTGGTTAGTGCAGTGGAAAGAAATAATCATTTTTCTGAGTTTCTTAACCATCTGAAAGAGAGCATTTACTTATCTCTGCCTTCTTCTATATCATATATTTTGGAAACCAGAAAGAGTTATGACCTGGAATAAATATATTGTAATAATTTTATAGAGGTAGTGCTATCCAAAGGTTCAAATGTAGTGCTTTGTACTGTTTGATATCCTGAACTACAGTGTGGGCTTTTAGGGTTATTGCAATAATGAAGGACTATTTGGCTGAAGATTTGCTTGTTTCTTATGTGACTTTCAGTGAAACCCAATACAAGAAAAGATTCCCAAATTATCATATAATAAAAGCTACATTACATATATCATTATAATGTATTATTAACATATTATATATAATACATATGTATGATATATATTTGGGCATATATATAAATATAAGAAAAAATTATATGTGCATGTATGTATGTGTATATATATATATATATATATATATACACACATATATATAATGTATATGGAGAGAGGGAGAGGGAGAGAGAAGAAGCATGTATTTAAAATCTTCCTATACAGCTTTCTAAAAAGGGAGGCAAACACACCATTACCTAGTCCAAGAGATTGAGGAATTTTTTTTTATATCCTTCTCTATGGCAGCGAGGAAGTACTTTATTGGCAGTTCTTCTCAAAAGCATATCAAAACATTAAATGCATATAAAATGACATGCAGCAAGCCAATTTCATATATTGCGTCTACTTCTCCACAGCTGAGCTCCCAGCCTCTCTCATTTACATCGTTCCAAACAAAGCCTTCCTAGCCTTAATCTTCTGGAAAGGGCTGCAAGAAGGTCTGACTGTAATGAGACTGAGCCATATGTAGGAGTCTTTTCTCTTACAGCTCATTCCACACACCGTCAGTGGGCTTTGTCTGGTGCATATGGTTGAAGGGGAAGTTAGTTCAAGAAGTTGAACTGAAAGCTGAATTCCCCCTTGCAGTAATGAAGGCAGTTACCTTCTTGACTTTTATTTGGGGGCATTTTCTTAACAGGAAGAAAAACCCCTGAAGTTGTCTTTGTCCTTTTTTGCTAAAAAACGTTACTAACAATTATATTTGCTTTTTTTTTTTTTAAAGATTTTTATTATTTATTTATTTGACAGAGAGAGAGAGACAGTGAGAGCAGGAACACAAGCAGGGGGAGTGGGAGAGGGAGAAGCAGGCTTCCCGCCGAGCAGGGAGCCGGATGCGGGGCTCCATCCCAGGACCCTGGGATCATGAGCTGAGCCGAAGGCAGACGCCTAACGACTGAGCCACCCAGGTGCCCCTATATTTGCTTTTATCCTTTATTTTGTTGAACCGAGCTGGTCCAAAAATGAAACCAATGTTGATTTGAGGAGTAAGCTCTTCATTGGCTTCTGAATCCAGTTGTCCATACTTCACTGCCTTCCTTTAACACGGTATCCCCACTGTGGAGGAACTACTTGAAGTCCACTTCTCTCCCTGTTCTATATCAAAGTCCAGGCCAGATCCTGACAACATTTGTGGATGAGGAGGTACAATTCCATAGTGGATTCAAGTAGATTTATTGAGGTCCACTTATGTGCTAGCTACTATATAAGGCATTTAAATTATGCTTTCTTATTTAATCTTTAAGATATCCCTACAGAGTAAGTAGGCTAACAGTAGTTTATAGATGAGAAAACTGAAGTTCAGAAGGGCAAAGCAATTTTTCCAAGATTACACAAATAATAAGTAGCAGAGTTGGAATTTAGACTTGGTTTTTCAGGTCTTTTACTTCCCAAAGACAATACTCAGAGGACTTAGAATTCAGGAAACAGCTCCAGTCCAGCTCTGACCTTGTAGCCTACTTCTATAATTTGAATTTCTGCCTCATTCCTGAGACAAAGCCACCACATTTCACTCTATTCCTGGTAAAGATTTTGCTTGAACATTTGTTTGAATAACATGCCCAGATTTTATAATGCCTGCCCTTGTTCGCAGAATTTTTCTTCCGCATGCCTTTACTGAAAGGTGTGCTATAGATCTCTTCCTGCTGGTATAGAGCCCTTAATAGTGTTTGGTCATAACCCTTCTATCACTAGGATACCAGATTATCTCTTGCTGGACAATCCCATTTTCAATAATTAACCTAGATTACTATTTACTTCAGCCATAGCATTCTGTGGCATTCCAGAATTTCCAGCTACCTGACAGATATTTTGTTCATGTAGCCGGTGGAATAAACTATGGGGTAAGTAGGTGAATTTGTGAAAAAAACAAAAAACAAAAACAAATAAACAAAACAAAACAACAGCTATAACAAAATAACCTCACATACGCTTCACTGTTTGAGATTGAATATTAAGTTTAAATGTCTGGATTTTTCCTTATCAATATTTCTTCAACTTTTAAATCTTTCTCAGATTTCTTAAAAATTATCTATAACTGCAGAAGTGGTTTGTATGTTCTATATAAATCTAATATAAAATTTACTTTTGGAAAAAAATCTCAAGTTGTTACATTGTCCTTTCCTCTGGTAAGTTATTAACAATATTTGTTTTTGTTTTGTTTTGAAAGGACCATACTTTCTTGGGTGAGTTTGAGTACAGAAATGGACTGATTTTACTAATGGTAGTGCTCAGTAAACAGTTATTAAATTAAATATTGTATACTCAAGATAGCCACTAGATTTTATCCAAATCAACCCATACCAGTCAGTACTGGCTGCTTGTTTCACAGGTTTGAAAGGAATTGAATGAACCCTCTTCAGGTTTACTGGGGAAAATGAGGATCATGATTGATTAGTGATGGATACCATGGAAGTGGAGGGGGAAGGGAAGGTAGTATCATATAACCTCGAATTTGCTCAGCACTATGCTTCACTTACCTTAGCAGACTTGTTCCCATTGCTTAGTCTGCAGTGTCTTCTCTCCTTTAGTGCATTGCCCTGATGATAGTTCTAGCCTCTCTGAATTTTCCTGTCGTATTCTTGTTAATCCATAAATATCCACTGAGTCATTAGTCATAGCACCAACTTGACAATTCTGAGGTAACTTTTTTGTCTACACTGAGGAAAACCCAATTTTCATTATATGATATTCAGCTGTTGGACAAACCATTTAGTACTTGATAGGAACCAATAGAAATGGCAAGAACCAACACAGGTCACAGCAGAGATGCCATGCCCTTGATTTTGACTGCACAAAACCATTCATACGCCTTGGGTAAGGTCCTTGCTGTTCCAACTGCAATCTATAGTTACAGCTTAATCTCCCCATTCATCTTTATGCATATCTTAAGTACTAAACAAATTAAATTTGCTGCTTCCAGAAGCTGCCTTTTTATTTACTTATTTTTAATCAGGATTTTTGTATGGGCTAGTTTCAAATTTGGGTCCACACAAGGCCCTTTTTGTGGGACTGGGCCTATGTTAGGTCCATCTCACAATCAGGTAAATGGTGTTTCTACTGTAACGTCTATTGTTCTTCACTGTCTTTGGACTTTAGAGTTGAATTTTGGGGGTTCTAATCATAGCTCTACTAATATATGAATGCATGAGAATTATTTAACTTGCCTGAATCTCTATTAAATTATCTTTAAAATGGCTACAATATACTGCACAAAGCAATTTACACATTTAATACAATCCCCCTCAAAATACCACCAGCATTTTTCAGAGCTAAAACAAATAATCCTAAAGTTTGTATGAAGCCACAAAAGACCCTGAATAGTTAAAGCAATTCTGAAAAAGAAAAAACTAGAGGCATCATGATTCTGGATTTCAAGCTCTATTACAAAGCTGTAGTCATCAAGACAGTATGGTACTGGCACAAAAACAGACACATAGATCAATGGAACAGAATAGAGAGCCCATAAATGGACCCTCAACTCTATGGTCAACTAATCTTCAACAAAATAGTAAAGGATATTCAATGGAAAAACAATAGACACGTCAACAAATGGTGTTGGGAAAACTGGACAGCAACATGAAGAACAATGAAACTGGACCACTTTCTTACACCATACACGAAAAGAAATTCAAAATGGATGAAAGACCTTAATGTGAGAGAGGAAACCATCAAAATCCTAGAGGAGAACACAGGCAGCAACATCTCTGACCTTGGCTGTAGCAACTTCTTATTAGACACGTCGCCAGAGGCAAGGGAAACAAAAGCAAAAATGAACTATTAGGACTTCATCAGGATGAAAAGCTTCTGCACAGCAAAGAAAACAATGGGAGAAGATATTTGCAAATGACATATCTCATAAAGGGTTAATATCCAAAATCTACAAAGAACTTACCAAACTCAACACCCAAAAACCAGATAACCCAGGTAAGAAATGGGTTATGAATGAATAGAAGACATTCAGATGGCTAACAGACACATAAGAAGATGCTCAACATCACTCATCATCAGGGAAAAACAAATCAAAACCATAATGAGATACCATCTCACAGCTGTCACGATGGCTAAAATTAACAACATGAGAAACAACAGATGTTGGCGAGGATGTGGAGAAGGGAACCCTCTTGCATTGTTGGTGGGAATGCAAACTGGTGCAGCCACTGTGGAAAACAGTACGGAGGTTCCTCAGAAATTTAAAAATAGAACTACCCTATGATCCAGCAAATGCACTACTAAGTATTTATCCAAAGGATACAAAAATACAGATTCAGAGGGATACCTGCACCCTGATGTTTATAGCAGCATTATCAACAATAGCCAAAGTATGGAGAGAGCCCACATGTCTATCGACTGATGAATAGATAAAGAAGAGTGGTATATATATACAATGAAATATTGTTCAGACATCAAAAAGAATGAAATCTTGCCGTTTCCAATGACATGGATGGAGCTAGAGTGTACTATGCTAAGTGAAATGAATCAGTCAGAGAAAGACAAATACCATATGATCTCATTCATATGTGAAATTTAACAGAAAACAGATGAACATAGGGGACGGGGGAAAGAATAAAAGGAGAGAGGGAAACAAGCCATAAGAGACTCTTAAGGATAGACAACAAACTGAGGGTTGGTAGAGGGAGATGGGTGAGGGATGGGCTAGGTGGGTGATGGGTATTAAGGAGAGCACTTGTTGTGATGAGCACTGGGTGCTGTATGTAAGTGATGAATCACTGAATTCTACTCCAGAAACCAATATTGCACTGCATGTTAACTACCTAAAATTTAAATTGAAAAAAAAATGGCTACAATAACAATTACAACATAGATTTGTCATAATTGATAAGTGAGCTAAGGTAGGTTAATACACTTAGCACATAGCGTGCAGTCATTAATGATTTATAATGTAAGTGCAATTTTTATTAGTGAATTAATTCTGTGGGTGAGACTGAGATTTCTGAAATGCAGCTGATTATAAGACCAAAAGGTGGATAACTTCAGGTATAAGTGGTGAAATGTACTTTATACTATCAATTTATTTAATGTATTCAACTTTGGGGGTATTTTATGAATAAAACCAGTAAAACCAACTTCTGAGTCTTTATATAACTAATTCTCTTAAAGGCATTATTTTTCCTGCATTATGTAACATTTCCTTATTGAGGTTCTTATATTACTTTCTAAGTCTCAACTCAGCATCTGACAAATACCGTTGCTTTGGTACTTCCTCTCTGCTGAGCACTGTCTACTAGGATCCCAATACATGTCAACTCTATTCTTCATAACTTTATAAGAGAGATTTTATTATGTCAACATTACAGATAAGGGAACTAAGTTTCAGAGTTGTTAAAGTTACTGGTACAGTTAGAAAAGAATTTCAGATTGATTTAGTTATGGTTCAAAACCTTACATTCACTGCACTACCCAAAGTTAAGCAAGAGGGTTTCCAGCTCTGCCAGGTAGTCACTCATTAATAAAACTAGTACAGGTATGATCATTATGAGAAAATCATTGTGAAGCATAGCAAGTTTATTTAAAGTTTCACATATTGACCCTCCTATCACATTCTCATTAGCAATAATTAGCATCATTATGATTGATATGAGTCCATCAAAACACATTGTAGGAGTTTAGCTCATTTATTTGAGGCCAGATTGTGGCTGCACAAGCAAGTGAGTGGACTGAGCCCAAAATAAGTCTTTTTTCGTAACTATCCAATTAACTTAAAATAGACCTAAAACAGGTAACCTCTCCCTACAACAAACTAACAACATGAACAAAGGGACAATATACCCTTAACATTAACTGTTAAGTATTAAATTACTGTAATGTTTTGGGAAACCAATTGTAGTGTTTGGTTTGGTATATTCCCCATTTCATAGGAAGAAGCTAATGTAATATATAAACATTGTAAATCAAGGTTTTAATTAAGTTAAATATATGTATGTATATGTATATATATTTTTAGAAGTTAAATATATGTTATATATGTGTAGATATGTATACACATCCATACATATTCACACTCACTTTCTGTCTTTAATGCTTCTCAGTTTTTATGGTGAAGCAACAGCCTCACTGAATTATCTCCCAACTCATGCTTCAGAGAATTAATCCATGATTGGAGAACAACAATCATAATTACTCAAATGGCTTTGAACAACCAATGCATTGGAATTGGAAATTGACGAAGTCAAAAAGAGCTCTAATAATTGCAATTAGGAGGAAGGAATGGTATCAGCAGATGCTACACTAACAGAATTCAAGTTAGTCCAATTATTGGTGGCACATTACACCTGTAAGCAAATTATAGTGCTTGTTGCAAGAAATTTGGAAAATTGCTCACAGTGAATCTGTTATTCATTTGGCTTTTCTGGGATGAGCATCAGGCTGGTGAAGCTGACTCTGCAACTATAAAAGATACTTTTTTGCCAGTTATAATCTCCCATAATTGAAATAGAATTAATAACTCATCTTAGCCAAGTGTTGGGTTATTTTGGTTGCTGTGAGGAGGAACTGCTTTGAAATTTAAAGCACTGTCTTAGTTTAACAAATTGTTGATGCCTATATATTGGGCATTTTCCCCCCTTTTAGTGTGTCTTAACACAGAAGATGAGTAAGATATATCACCTTCTTCCATATGCCCAAATTAAAAAAAACGAACCCCAAACTGCCAATTACGATTAATATCCTTAATCATGTTAGTAGAGACAATATTATTTTACCTTGAGGGAAGGTATTAAAGATAAGTCTAAGTTAGACCTAATTAATGGTAGTAATAGTTAAAAATTCCTTAAATAATCCTTTTTAATCTTTCCAGCCCTGTAAAATAAATATTTTATTAATTTCACTTTAAAGATGACAAGATTGAAGCTTAGGGAAGTTGAGTGCTTTGCCCAACCTAAAAACTGAAAGAATGAATATTTAAGCATCAAGACTAGTGTTTGCTCTTAGTCATTACATTATACTGCTTTTTTGAGGAGAGTCTGACTGTAATAACCTATAAAAGCTGTTATGATATATACATTCAATAGACATTTAATATCTTAGGTGTTTCAGGCATAAGAATAACAAAGAATACAGTGGTTTAAAGACATGCCTGTTCTTTTAAGAGCACTTGTATGAGAGATAACATGTGTATGCAAGATAACATGTGCCCAAATATAACAATAGTCATGAATGCCAAGATACAGAGAAAGTATGATAAGAGGTCAGATGTGAGAGCTAATATTGCTATGCATAAGTACAGATAAAGGCTATAACAGAAATGGGAAAACCCAGATACAGTGTGTAGTGAAGTACCTGTGTTTGGAGTTTCGCTTTTGTTTTTTAGTAATGTGTCTTTCATTGATAAAATTGTTCTGACAGGGGCGCCGGGGTGGTTCAGTCGGTTAAGCGTCTGTCTTCCGCTCAGGTCATGATTTTGGGGTCCTGGGACAGAGCCCCACATCGGACTCACTGCTCAGTAGGGAGTCTGCTTCTCCCTCTCCCCCGCTCTGATCCCTCTCGCTTTCGCTCTCTCTCAAATAAATAAAATCTTAAAAAAAAATAAAATTGTTCTGACATTTTGTAGTTATTGTTTAATAGACCACTTGGTTTTCTGCTCAGGATGTTGCCAGCTGATTGCTACTCTAATTACCAATTGTATTGATTACATTTGTGAAAGGCAACCTAACTCTGAATGTCTTTTCTTTAACAAGTGGTGGATGAATACTTGTATAGCACTTACCGAGGTTCAGTAAATTCCACACTTTGCTTTTATTTCTTTTTAAAATGTAGCCACAGTAGAAATGTTCACTGTGTGGTTAAACAAAGTCTATCAGGAATTGTCCCCCATGAATTGAAATATACTCATAGTCTCAGAATTCTCTTAAATAGAATTGTTGATTTGTGTGTTTTGAGACCTGTATTGGTTGATTAGAATCAGGCCATTTCAAAGTTGGTGTCAAGGTTTCATTCCATAGTAGGAGTTGGATTCCATATAGTGTAATTGAAAGGCTACTAGGAAGAAATTTCTTTTTTTTTTTATATTTTATTTATTTATGAGAGAGAGAAAGCACGAGCAGGGAGAGGGGCAGAGGGACAAGCAGAATCCCGCTGAGCAGGGAGCCCGATGCGGGGCTCCATCCCAGGACCCTGGGATCAAGACCTGAGCCAAAGGCAGACGCTTAACTGACTGAGCCACCCAGGTGCCCCTAGGAAGACATTTCTACCCATAAAATACCCCAAGCTCTCACACTTGCTGAAATTCTTCAATAACATTCATCCATCTGAATTAAGCATTGCCCCTGACTGTTTTAATCTCTTTTAAAACGTGGGATTTTCTGAAGAGCCTCTCAATTGAGACTCACCTGATGCAGAGTCAGCAAATTCCTTAAATTCCCTCTCTCGCTGTCTCTGTCTCTGTCAAATAAATATTCTAATGAACATCGAGGGGCAGGAATAGAGAGATAAATACATAATATCTATATATAGATGATACATCATATATATAATATAAGGCATGATTCCTGTTACCCTCTTAATCCTTTATATTCTATGGAACATTATGATTAGTAAATAATATTTGGCATCCATTAAATTCCATTAAAAATTCAACCGTATGTAGTCTCAGTATAATGTGATATGTCAAGCAAAATGTAACTACAGTCATAAAAATAAGAATTAATTCCAGATGGGATAAAGATGGAATATGGCAATTTTAGAAGGAAGAGATGACATGGAATATTAAAGAGAGAAGGGGAAATTTGAATTTGGACTTTGAAAAATGACCACAATAGGAGTCAGAGTTTTCTGGGGATTCTTTGAAAGCTAATCAGATGAGAGACCAAGCTGGTAGTACTAGGATTCTATTGAATTGTTCTGAATCCCAGTTCTAAGTCACATAATGCATAACCCATTAGTAATCTGCTGTGTGATTCTATATAACTAGTTTCTTCATTAGTACTTTTGCAACCTTGCAAAAGAATCAATCTCAACCTGATTATCCTTGAACTTTCCCCCTTTCATCTATATTTTGTCAATGAAAATAATGGCATGAATATCGGGTAATATAAATACAGTTTGGATCTCACATTATGTCTGCCTCATCCAGTAGAGCAGATATTCTCATAAGGAGAAAATATTCTAGATCAACTATAGAATTTTCTGCAGTAATGGAAATGTTCTGTAATTTGCACTATCCAGTGTGGTAGCCACTAGCCAGATGTGGCTACTGAGCATTTGAAATCTGGCTAGTGTGAATGAGGAACTGAATTTTTAATTACATTTCATTTTAGTTAACTTAAATTTAAATAGCCACACATGGTGAATTGGACAGTGCAGTTCCAGGAGGAGCAAACAGGCCCAGAGGAAAAGATTCATGTGTATTCGGAAATCAGATAGTAATTTGTAAATGCTAGAGCATAGATGAATGCTATAGTGTATTTGAAGATGAAGCTGGATAATAGCCTAAGGTAAATTGGGAAAGATTTCCAATAGCAAGCCAAGTTGCAAGGTTGGCCAGGGACATTGAAACCTGACTGACATGATGAAATCTCTTTTAGGACAATCTTGTTGGCATATGAGAGAGTAATACAAGATAGGCAACAGGAAGTGGATATGGGATGAATGTTACAAAGAGACAAATGTAGGGGCGCCTGGGTGGCTCAGTCATTAAGCATCTGCCTTCTGCTCAGGTCATGATCCCAGGGTCCTGGGATTGAGCCCCACATCGGGCTCCCTGCTCAGCGGGAAGCCTGCTTCTCCCTCTCCCACTCCCCCTGCTTGTGTTCCCTCTCTCGCTGTCTCTGTCTCTGTCAAATAAATAAAAAAAATCTTAAAAAACAAAAAAAACCCAAAAAAACAAAGAGACAAATGTAATGAAATTATAAATTAGAATTGTGACTGTAGAACATAGAATGAAATAGTTAAATTTAAAAAATATTATAAGTAGAATTGACATAATTTATGATGATTTGGGTGTGTGTGTGTGTGTGTGTGTGTGTGTGTGTGTTGGTGAGTAGGGGAAAGAATATAATCATGAAGATAATTTGGAGATTACTAACTTAGGTAATTAATAGATGATAATAATGTGGGGGCTAGAGGGAAATCCGGTCTGAGAGAGTATTCTATCAGTTAACTATTACAATAATGCTGTATGGCAATCAGCAGGCAACTCTGTGGCTTTAAACACACATTTGTCATTTCTCATAGGTTTACAGGTTGATTGGGTTTTGGCTGGGCATTTCTTAGAGATAAGGAATGATAATATTACTTAGGAATATTAGCTGGTTATCAGAATTTTGTTTTGACTAATTAAGAATACTCTCAGCTTGGCTGACTGTCTCTGTGACACATATCTCAACCTCTAGCTGGCAAATCTGAACATACTCTGATGGCAAACCAAAGGGAGTACCAAGTACTTTTTAATCCTCTGTTTGTGGTAAGTTTGCTAGTGGCCTATTGGCCACAGTAACTCATGTAACCAAACCCAGAGTCCACATAAGAGGGTGGTACCACAAAGAACATGAAGAGAGAAAGACATGAAAACTTAGAGGCACAAATAGAATCACTTTACCAACATCTTCCCTCTGATTCATGTCTCTTCCACATGTAAATACTCTGTATGCATATCCCATTTCCCTTTAATAATCTATATACTCATTGATTATTATATTAGACTGAGAGTCCAGGAACTCATGCTTTACATGAGGTCCATATAGTTTAGTTTGTCATCATTCAGAGATCTATACATTAGAAAGACAAGTTATTCTCCTCCCCGCCCCCACCAAGTCTTTACACACTCATAACATAATCAGATAAGGACAGGATAACCGCAATAGTCCATTTCATTTAAAATGTAGGGTGGGATATGTACTCTGAGAAACAAACTGAGGGTTCTAGAGGGGAGGGGGATGGGGGGATGGGTCAGCCTGGTGATGGGTATTAAAGAGGGCATGTACTGAATGGAGCACTGGGTGTTATACACAAACAATGAATCATGGAACACTACATCAAAAACTAATGATGTAATGTATGGTGATTAACATAACATAATAAGAAAAAAACAACTAAAAACATAAAATGTAGGGTGGGGGACACATAGCAGTCACTGCTTCATAAAAATTATAGAATCCAGATGGAACAATACAAATTCCCACTACCTCAAGTGTGTGTGTGGGGGGTTGATGTTTCTTGATTAGACCAAGATTTGCTCCTTGGGATTGGCTCTCTAGACTATTGTTCTCTATTGTTCTATGGGAGTAAACTTTCTTTTCCATTATTTTTCACAGCTTAATGGCTCTGCACATCGGGATGTCTTTCCAGGTCCATTACCTTCACTTTTTAACTTCTGAAAAGGTCATTGAAAAGTATACTCTTTCAGCTACTTTCTCAGCCTGATCTTGCACATAGAAAGGTAGATGTCCCAAAATCTTTTGAAAGGCCTTGAAATACATTTTGAAATACATAGATTCTTTTTAACTCTAGGCCAACGGCACTTTCACCAATATTGAAAAAGTATTGTGGGTTATCTAAAAAATAACAATAAATATTGTGGCTATCTAAAACATTTTTTTGATTCCATTTTATGCTTAAAAGTGTCACACCAAGAATTTTTTATTGAGGCATGCCTGTCTCTCCTGACTGATTCAGTGATATTTTGTGTGTCACTGTCTGCAGTGGGATAATGCCTTTATGACTTTAAGAAATCCTTTTACTTAGTTAGGTGGGTCTCTCTTGATTTGATCTTTGCTCTTAGGTATTTTACTTTGAGAATTGTTTTCCCAGTTGAGAATTTGGAGATGAGAGACAATTTTATGCTCTCTCCCGAAAATACTGGTTCATCTATCTCATATACATGTACAACTTAGAAAAGCCAACACACTTTCCACTTTGTGCCTGGAAACCCCTGCTGCTCAATTCTGAAATTTTATTAGGTGCATTTTACATCTTCCAACTTACTGCAAGTGACAGTTACACCAGTTGTTTTGCCACTATAAAACATTTTTTAGCAGCATTCTCAGTATTGTTCTTGTCTTTGTTCAATGCCCATTTGAGAAGCCAATGAAACATGTTACTGTTTTTTGTTATGGTACCATTTACTGTCCAATGCTTCATTACTTAGATCCTTAAATAATGGTGATTTGCTAATGTTCATGAATCTACAAATGATATTGGTATGGCTTGTCTGACCATTTCTTTTGGCCTCAGCTTGGGACACATATGTGAATGTTTCCTTGCTGTTGGCTGATGGTGTAAGATGACTGGGACGAGTATCCTTAATCCATGCCTTTCAGCCCGCAGAAAGTGGACCTGGTCATATTCCTAGGTGTCCAAGAATGGAAGTAGAAATATGCAAACACTTTTTTGGGACTCTGCTTGCATCAAGTTTGCTGTTGTCCCATTGGCCAGAGCAAATCACATGGCTTACTAAGTCCAAAATCCATGTGAGAGAGTATTAACAAATGCATGGGTACCAGAAGATATGGAAATTGGGTATATCAGTGCAGTCAGTCTATCACAGAGAGCACAGAATGAGTTTGGTTTTGTGTAAGAGAGGAGGCAAAGATGCCAAAGCTGTATCATTGAGGTTCTTTATTCGAGGCTGTAAAGTCTGTATCTGTACTGAGGGGAATGAGAAAATAGTGAAGCATTTTAAGCAGAGGATCAATATGATACGGTTTTTCCCCCTGACAAATCACTCTGCAGCACTGTATAGGGATTTATGAAGATTATGGCTCAGAAGCAAGGGGACCAGTTAGAAGAATATTGTCTTAATTCAGGTGATAAATCATAAGTGCCCAATAAATTAATAACAGTAGGAATAGAGGAAGTACTGCAGGGTATTTGACCAGGGGAGAGAGGAATTAAAATCTGAAATCAGTACTTTTCTCTTACTATTTCAAAGAAGTGAAAGAAAAAAAAATAATGATGCCACTAATCCGAAGATAAGGTTGAAATTTTTTTCATTAAAAATGATCCCCAATTCCCTTCTTTTAATTTACAATTCTTATTTCAGACAGGTTTGGAATCTCCTCTAGATTCACAGTCTCAGTCTCAGGTAATTGACTATAAGACATTTGTTGATACCCTTATTTGAAAAAGCTAACACAGCTTTCAGGAAAGGAAGCCTGTTGTGTTTTGAGTGTTATTCCAAACAAAAGTTCTCCTAAGCTTTGATTATTAATTTTTATCTTCCCCTATTAAATCAGACTTTAAGATATGGATTTGATTCAGTGGTGTGCTAGAGCTGGCTCACATTGACCTGAATCATCTTTGCTGTTGTTTCTGTGCTGTTTATACCAGACACAGAGTGAGACGCACATTTCTCTCTTGGCAGTTAGTGTTGCAGGTGTTGAAAAAGAAAATGGTCATCTGTCTCACTGAGGTTGAACTGACTAGCCTGGAGTGGTTTTATTATCCATGGTAAATGTCTTAGGGGATGTTTGCCAAATTGAAACATAATATTGCAAAGAAAAAGATACAGATGTAGGGATCCGAAGGGGTACGTGCACCCCGATGTTTATAGCAGCAATGTCCCCAATAGCCAAACTGTGGAAAGAGCCAAGATGTCCATCGACAGATGAATGGATAAAGAAGGTGTGGTATATATATACAATGGAATATTATGCAGCCATCAAAAGGAATGAAATCTTGCCATTTGCAACGACGTGGATGGAACTAGAGGGTATTATGCTGAATGAAATAAGTCAATCAGAGAAAGACAAGTATCATATGACCTCACTGATATGAGGAATTCTTAATCTCAGGAAACAAATTGAGGGTTGCCAGAGTCGGGGGTGGGAGGGATGGGATGGCTGGGTGATAGACATTGGGGAGGGTATGTGCTATGGTGAGCACTGTGAATTGTGTAAGACTGTTGAATCACAGACCTGTACCTCTGAAACAAATAATACATTATATGTTAAAAAAAGAAAAAAAGAAGAAGAAGATAGCAGGAAGGGAAAAATGAAGGTGGGAAATTGGAGGGGGAGATGAACCATGAGAGACGATGGACTCTGAGAAACAAACTGAGGGTTCTAGAGGGGAGGAAGGTGGGGGGATGGGTTAGCCTGGAGGGATGGGTTGCATATAACTGGGTGTTATATGCAAACAATGAATCATGGAACACTACATCAAAAACTAATGATGTAATGTATGGTGATTAACATAACATAATAAAAAAAATGTTTAACCTAAAAAAAAAAAGAAAGAATAATATAATGAGATATTTATGAAATAGTTCAAGAAAGATGCACACACACATACGTAAATATGTTTCTTTGTTTTTTGAGTAGACTCCATGCCCAATGTGGAGCCCAATGCGGGGCTTGAGCTCACAACCCTGAGATCAAGACCTGAGCTGAGATCAAGAGTCAGATGCTTAACTGACTGAGCCACCCAGGTGCCCCTGGGTTTTTTTTTTTTTTAATTAGGAATTTTATCTATTCTTTAACAAGTACAATACCTTGTGTGGTTGGGGGAGAAAGAAATTAAACTCTTTTGGACATGATTTTGAAAGCAAAGTAGTTCAAGGAAAAGGCAGCCTGACTGAATGTCAAATATTGAGTGGGGGCCATTTCAGAATTAATTCTAAAAAAGCAAATTTTAGAGGAAAGCAAAGATAACCTCTTTAAAAATATTATAAGGAGTAACTCATCATAGATAACTCCAGTACCTACCTTAGGTTGCCTATAGTAAAATGCTTTATAGGCCTGTTTGTAGAATTTTTGCAACAGACTTAGTTCAGATTGTTTCCCTGTATGTATTGTTTGAAATTATGAATTTAGATGCACCCTTTCAAGAAACACGTTTAAGAAAATCCCTATCCCAGAACATAACAGAGAATCTTTACCTTGGTATCTAATGAAATAATTGATATTCAAATAATAATTGACCAAGGTAAATCAACAGTAAAATTTAAAAATAAGTAAATTTATTGGGTAAGCACATATCTACTATGATTCTCAGGCTGTTTATATTAAATGCCTTTTGCATCTAGTTTTATATTTATTTTTCATTTTACATTCTGCTCACTCCTTTATAGTCTCCTCACCTGTAAATAAAATTTATAATGCTGTGCTGAATCTCCACAGATGAGGTTAAAGACATGAGACATAGCCTTTAGTCTTTGCAGTACAGGAATGGGCAGTGTAAGGCAAGGATTGCCTTTGATGCACACTGTCCATGGAGAGAGGAGCAAGGGGTGATGATTGTCTCCCTTGTTAAATGTTTCTCTGTTTCTCATGCATTTGCCTTTCCCTTGTTAATCACGAGCCTGGGTAACCTGAGTTTCTTCACTCTAGAAAGGAGCAACTTCCTTTGGTTATATCTCAGGCTAGGGCAGGGCTTAGGAGCTTGACACCTGTGCCTCTTCCTAGGACACCAATCTAGAAGAGAAGTCTCTAGCCAGACTCATTGAAAAAGGATTCCATGAGACTCAGGTGGTCCCACAAGCTCTTGGTCATGTTACCACATTTAAAATTGTAGTTGGAAGAGAGAAAGGATAGTATCAGAGGAGGAGACATGGCAATAGACCCATCACTGAACGGTGGTATGATGGATTAAAAATGGCCACAAGTCTTTCGCCACTTCTAGAATCTATCCTGAAATCTGCTGAAAGTAGATCTTAAGAGTTCTTACCAAAAACAAACAAAACTATGTGAGGTGATAGGTATGTTAATTAACTTGATTGTGGAAATCATTTCACAATGTATACATCCTGTTGTACACTTTAAATATATACACTCTTTGCTGGATTGTGCCTCGTTGAACCAACCGGATGATAGAACTGGCCTGTGAACTCCTGTGATCTGGTTCCAGAATCCATGCTTTTGGACTACCACACTGTTACTGCCTTTCAACCAAGCTGCCTGCAAATGTTAGAGGGATTTGTCTTCCCATGGAATGCCTTTGAGAAGGCCTTGTGAAGACTTCTGAGCAGATAGAGGACACAGCCTTCTCATTATATTATAGTCATGCTGTGTATGAGAAAATTAGGGAGACATTTTTCATTAAATCTCTGGTGTGATTGCATTGCTATTTAAATTGCAATCTGAAAATGAAAGAGCATTTCTTTAGTCATTAAAATCACGCCAAAAACTGATGTGGAAAGGAGGATTACTATGCAGTGGGTGGCAAGAGGGGGCTGATTTAGTAATGACATAATTTGTGTTTGCATGCTTAAGCTCTCTCTCTCAAGCATCCTGGAATATATTAGATGTGAGCCTGTTAATCAATTGCATTTGTAAAAAACAAAAAAAAAACAAAAAAAACTTACACCACTTATTCTTCTCTACGAATAATTCATATCCTTGGTGCAATTGACATCCCATAGTGATCCCTAGTAGTGTGTGCAAATTGTCAAATGTTAAGAAAGCTTTAAAAATAACTAAAATGTACCATGAAAGTAATTTAATAGAATTCATATTGTGATCCTAGGTTCTTGATTGACTTTTATCATCTTTGTTTGCTCAGTCACCACAGGGTGACGGCACGAAGAGCCTGCCATCACCATGAAATTAACAATGTTCAACCCTATTAAATGAAACTTAAAAAGTTATGGAGTCTGAATGTTACACTAATACCATTTTATAACTAAAACCTTGTAATTCATTTCCTTTGAAACTGTCTTATAAATAATCTCAAATTTGCATTTATTTAAGCAATCATTTGATATGAGGGTTTTTTTTTCTTTCTTTTTTTTTCTTTTTGGCTTCTAGACTATGAGATTAAGTCCAATAATTTTAAACTGAAATGTAAAAATCTAATTGTAGTCTTTCTGATTCTATAGTTTGGAACTTACTTTAGTTCAGGATTAGTGAATTTGTTTCATATTTTCATTAATTATGAGTGGGAAGAAAAAAGATAAACAGTGTTTCCATGATTGAATTCTAGCCTCAGCTATGCATGGTTTTGTTGGAGAAAATATTTTTCACAAAATCTCTTCTTGCTCCAAAATCATGTAACAATAACATAAAGCTTTTGAAAATGAATAAGTGATCCAAGGAGAATAGTCTACCTTTGAATAGATAGAGATGTAAAAGACTAATAACAACAACCAACATTTATTAAGTACTGCTGTGTGCCAGGTATGATTTAAATACTTTACATACACTCCTGATCCAATTGTTCAACAACCCAAGCTAATGTTTATTAGTATTGGAAATCCACTCTAGATCCCTTTACTCTTTGGATTCTACTTCTACTTACCATCCTGAAGGAAGAGAACCGGTTATCTGTAATGGCCCTCATAGTCTAAATTTGATCCATAGGCACTGAGAAGGGAAAAAAAAATCTGTCATTCTGTTTCCTAGATTTGCAGAGAACTTATAGGCAGGAGAGGAGACTGGGTTGTTAGAGAAAACCCTAACCTATAGCATGTCACTGTTCTTATGCATGGATGCTGGATTTAAAAGTATCGTGTGTTTCTCCATTCCTTCTTTTGGCTTTATTCAGTAACTTTTTAAAAGAAAAATACAGCCATAAAAATGGTAATACCTCATAATGTGATTATAGTAGTGAGAAATTAGAAATGACTTTTAAATGGAGAAATTATTACATATGTTTAAAATTAAAGAAATATTACTTAGATATGAAGACTGCTTATAGTGCCCAAACCATATTTACTATAAATATTAAGGGGGAAAGCTGAAATGTAAACTCAGTATGAACACTGAACTATATAAAATTACTTTTGTAACAACACAAATTGAAAAGTTAGAATGGTTTTTTTAAGATAATGGAACTTTGGATAAATTTATTTCTTTGAGAATTTACTTACAAATATAAAAGTAAAAATCTGATGGAAGAATTACTTCAAAAATTAGCAATAACATCTTGTGCCTGAATTTTCTCTCTTCTGTGTCTACTAAAAATAAAGCAAATGGTTTCTAACCAGAATGTATTTTTGAGTGTACAAATACACAATTACTCATTTAAATCTAAAGTTTTATTTTTAATGTGTCACTTGCTGTAGTACATCAATCAAAGAAAGCATCCTTCGGGTTTCCAAGGTGGTTAGCACTGTGTGGAACACATGTCTATTTCCTTAGAATAATTTTAGCTTAAATTGGAACTTGCACTGCTCAGTGTTCAATATTAATCCAGAGCACAGAATTCGTTGCTTCCTAGTAAAAGTTCCTGTCCGTTCACAATTGCCCCAAGATACAGTAGGTGATTTCCCTAGTCAGTTTAGAACTACCTGTCTTGGTTAGTTGTAGCACTGTGTGTTGTTCAATACCTCTATATAATACCACCTTAAAAGTTTTATGAGAAAATGTGGTATTCCTCTAGGAAAACAAAGTAGAACAAGTATCAATATCTGGCACAACTATGAGGCAAAGGAATATTTAAAAAAAAATCAGAAAAAGAAAATCGCTTAAATCTGTTACTCAGACATTACCTTAGGGAGTGCCTCAGTTGAGACAGTAAGTAGCCTGTGTCTCCAGCGTCTCCATCCCCTGCAATTATAGCACATTTAGAAATCAACAGAAACCTTGAAGTGTCAGAGATACACTGTGCCCTCTACATCTGCAGTTACAGAGATGCTGCCAGGGTGTTTGAGGCTTCAGCAAACTTACCCTCATTCCACAAGGTGGGGTTGTTTCTGTGTGAAATAAAAGAGCAAGAGGCTCAACCTGAGATAGGTTCTTACCCTATTTCTAGAACAAAAGATCTATTTTGTCATTAAAGAAGAAGAAAGGACAGAATTTTGTGAATGTATAAGATGGAAGTTCTTGGTGCACTTTATTTTATTTTTTTTAATTCTAAGCAATGCTTTATCCAGATTTGAAATTGAGATGATTCTGTTCCTGACCCAATAATTAAAAAACATGAATAATATTTGTTAATTCAACAAATAGTTATTGATTTTTTCCTATATGCCAGGCAGTGTTTCATGGCTTGAATATAGGGAATTGAACAAATAAGTAAAAAGCAATCACAACAAAAGTCTTCTTTTTTTTTGGATTTATTTATTTATTTGAGAGAGCGAGAATGAGAGAGAGAGAGAGAGTACATGAGATGGGGGAGGGTCAGAGGGAGAAGCAGGCTCCCCGCTGAGCGGGGAGCCCGATGCGGGACTTGATCCCGGGACTCCAGGATCATGACCTGAGCCGAAAGCAGTCGCCTAACCAACTGAGCCACCCAGGCACCCCACAACAAAAGTCTTCTTGGAGCTTATATTCTCTTAGGGCTGTGGAGGGCCCTCTGAGTTGAAGATGGAACACACAAAACACATAACCCAATCAGATAGCATATTAGATGATAATATGTTCTAGGGAGAAAGTAAAAAGAATGGCGGATGCCCAGGGCTGGGGGTAGAATATTGTTACAATTGAATGATTTGATCTCTGAATACTCCCCTGAAAAGGGGATACAGCTTGCTAATGGACTGGATGTGGGAGTAAGATAAATCATGATTCCCAGATCACAGAACTTATTATATTGTCATATTTTTTTTTTCCAAGTCCATAAAAAGTGCTCCTAGAAGTTTAGCTTTTGGCCTTTATATCTGGTTTGGGATCAGTATAGGCTATCCAAGATAGCTTGTATGCACTTGAAGTCATGGATCTTTAGATCTAGTTGCATCTTTGCCACTATTTAGCTGAGTGACCTTGAGCAAGTTACTTTTCATGAAAATGATGGATTGAAGTGGATGGCCATGGTGACAGCTACTACTAGGGCTGACGACATGGCTCCATGTTCCCTGCATTTCCCATCCTCATTTGCTATCACTTGAGGCTCTCTGACTGGGTGATGGCCAATGGGATGTATTAAAAGGAGATTTTAATACATATAAATAATAACACTTTGTGATAGCAGAGCTTCATCATAGATTAATTAGCAGTTTTTCCATTTAAACACCTAAAATAATGGTGCTTCCTACGATCAGTGGTATCTTAAGACTCTGAAATGCAGGTAGTATTATCCCGAATATCTGATAGTCCTTAACTTATTCTCATAGGACATTTGGCTTTATGTTTTGCATAGATATGAGATTATTACAATATAAAGGTGGAAAACTGTATTTCTAAAAGTGGAACTAATTTCCTTTTCTTTATTGTGAAGATTTTCAAATGAAGAGAGGAAGAAAGCTCACGGTTATTGAATATTTTTGTCCAGTCCTGGGCTTGGTGTTTCCATTCTAAGTATCTAATTTAATTATCACAGTAATTTAGAAAGAGGAGAAAGCTGTGATTCTGTCCATTTTGCATGGACAATGAGATTGAAGGGGTTACGAATCTTGTTCAAAGTCATTCAGCACATATGCAGTATGGAGCAAAGACCTAACCTTGGTCCTTTGTCTCTAAGTCCTATGCCTTTTGCACGTCCCAGAAAAAAACAAAGGAGATTCATCGGGAAGACTTTTTAAAAAGAAATCATAACTGACTGTTAAAGAGTACAGACTTGGGAGCCAAGCACTTCCATTTGTGTCTCAGCTCTTCGACCTGGTAGTTTTGTGACATTGAGCAAGTTTCTTAGCTAACCTGTGCTTTGAGTTTCTCATCCATAGAAGGGCGAAATATTAGTAGCTAGCTCATGGAGATGTTGTAAGGATTCAATGAATTCAATGAAAGAACAAATTGGTGGAATGAGCAACTGGTTCTCCCTGTTTCCTAGTGACTCAGACTTGTCATTTCTCCTTATGTCTGGACCTGGACTGACAAAGATTCCCATGAAGAGTGATCTTGCTGCAAATTGGACAACATCTCTGAGAACTCAGTTCCATACTCTAAATGGCAGTATCAGCCTGTGTTCAGAAACTGATGGACGTAGAGGGTTTCTGGTCCAGCTGTGACAGTAGCAGAGGAAATGATAAAAGAGACAGCAGGATGGAACATCCACTTGATCTGTGGTTCATAGGCCAATAGTGGCAAGACTTTTCTGCACAACTGCCCTCTTATCTTCTTCTGTCTCACAGTGCTTTCACCACTTGTTTGTCTCACTAATGAGACTGATTCTGCTACTGGAACTGACGGAGGCCCATATGCTTCCAAATTGAAGAGATTGGAAATGACACGGATTGAGTGCTGGTGAAACTGGTCCAATTAACTTGTGTTTAAATACCTGTTGTGTGGCTTGGGTATTTGAGTATCTATGATGTGAATAGGTATGATGTGTACCTATTACATGAACCAGATCTTGAAATATTGAAGGAAATAATGCCTCGAAGACAACAGAGTAAAATATTACATAATGATAACATGGAGTGCCTTAAAATAGTGCCAAAAGACACATAAGTTCTGTGTGGTGTGGTTCAAAGGACAATTATCATGTCTGGCTTATGGAATCATGTGAGACATTATGGGGAAGATGTGTTTGAAATGGGTCTTGAAGAATGATGCCATCTAGACAAATAGATAGGGAGAGAAGGTACTGAGCTCCTTCCTCATCCTCCCCTCAGTATATATAGCTTACTTGGGGGTGGAAATTGTAGTAGCTGGCTCGCAGTATCATTGGAAAATTTACCGAAATGTTTCAACATCAGGGGTGTAGACAAGCTAACATTTTGAGGGAAGCTCACAAGATCAATTTTTACAAAGATTTTTATTGGTTAAGATCTTTTCCACATTGCAACATATTTACATAGTTCTTCCCCATTAAAGCTTTGTTTTCTTACAACCACACATGTATCATAATAGTTGGCATGATGTTATTAAGAGAAAGCGTGAACCTGCAATTAAAATCTTTATTCACAGTTTGGAAGTAGAATTTCTCAGGAGTCACAATTGTTAACCTCATTGGCCCTGGACAAGTAAACTGATCAGTTTCTTCATTGTTGGGAAACTCTGACATTTTGTCAATAATGATATTGGTCAGTTTCATAAACATAATTTCCAATGTCCAGTATCAGTACTTAAAGCCTTCCTAGAAAATGTAGGGAAAGAAAATAATCCAGCTCTGTGAATGTACATGAATTAGAATGAAAAGACTCAAAATCATCTTTAGATAAAAAATACATGTAGGCGATGACCAAAGATACAGGATGAAAACCAGTTCTTAGAAGAGTGCTATAAACATAAATGAAACAAACTGATGTGAAATGAAGGCCAAAACAGCATTGAAATATCCATTGACCACAGACTGCTGCTCTTCTGTGTGTGTCTCTCAATGCCTTTCCATGGATTTGTTGTTGAACATGAACTTGGGTTTGGCAGGCCGCCCATGTGGAAAAATCCAGCGTGGAATTGGAACTGCTGATCTCAATCTCTGATGAGAGATCAAAGCTAGAAATGTAGATGTGAAAATCCCTCACACAGATACGATAGTACAACTATGGGAGTGTTTGGCATAAAAGATTAGAACAGTGATTATTAATCCTAAGGATTACCCCAGCACTGTATTATAAAAACGCAGATCACAGATTGTATACTTGACCACTTGGATCAGAATCTTTTATCTCCATGTACACATGTATAAATTGTTTTAATTCAGGAAAGGTCTTTCAAAAATAACCACAAATTTGAAAACAGAAGCCATTTTTCTCTTTTTATATATATTAAACAAATCCAAAAGTATTTCTGTGCTCTATAGCTTATGCATTATTAGAATCAAAGAAAAGTTGCATTAGAAGTGCTTTTGTATCTACGGTATTAATTAATCCTTTAACTTGTGCCAAAGAATTAATTTTTATATAAGCATTTCTTCATTCTGTTTTACCAAGTATCCATTAACTGTAGTCTCTACAACTGCTAATATTTCATAATTATTAATGCATAATTCATAAACAAATAGCTTAACATGGAACCTTGTTTATTAACAAGTAGCCCCACAAAGGAACTAATCACTCAACAGTACAAAAGAGTGTTTTTAAGAATTGGAAATCTAGGGGCACCTGGGTGGCTCAGTGGGTTAAGTGTCTGCATTCGGCTCAGGTCATGATCTCGGGGTCCCTTCTCCCTCTGACCCTCCCCCTGCTCATGCTCTTGCTCTCTGAAATAAATAAAATCTTTAAAAAAAATTTGATAGTCCCATTTCTTCCTTACACATTCTGAACATGGAGATAGCCACATCCTCTAAATTATAGGTGGTTTTGCTCAGATGAAAGTAAGACCCACTTGTTTTGCCACTGTCCATAATCAAGGTTCTTGCTGAAGTGTCCAGGTTTGCATGTTCTTCTTGAGCTTCCCCTCCATTAAGGTAATGACTGTGCCTTTGGTGTAATCATAGATTTTGAAGGATTGTGCTATGAACTAGGCCAAGCGAATACCACTTTCTACTAAACTCCAGGAAGTAGTTCCCCTCCACAAATGCATTTTAAATTATATATTTTGAGGGGTGCCTGGGTGGCTCAGTTGTTCAGCGTCTGCCTTCGGCTCAGGTCATGATCCCAGGGTCCTGGGATCCAGCCCCGCATCGGGCTCCCTGCTCTGCGGGAAGCCTGCTTCTCCCTCTCCCACTCCCCCTGCTTGTGTTCCCTCTCTCGCTGTGTCTCCCTCTGTCAAATAAATAAATAAAATCTTTTAAAAAATAAATTATATATTTTGATATATAACTCCTTTTATATATAGCCTATCACCTGCCCTTTTGCCCTAAGAAATTTTCAAGATGGGGCTTTCATTGCCCTCAAGAAATGTTATAAAATTCTCTCTATGTTATGGCATCAGCTCAGCCTGTTTCATTTGCAATCCTGCTATAAAATATAGTCTCACGCTCAGAGTTCTAATTATTGTAAGTAAAAAGAGAAAGTGTGTGCGTGTGAGAGACAAAGAGAAGCTATACCCTAAATATATGATTATACATGATTGTATAAAAAATTTTAGAGATCAAAAACTTAATAGCTCTAAAGAAAGAAAGGTACTATGGAGGTGAAGCATTTCTAAAGCAAAAGGCTGATAATACTATAGGACAGAGTGAATAAGAAAACTGTACACCTGGGCAAGTGATAACAATTGATGAAACTGATGAAAATATGTGGAATTACTCTTAGCACACCAGGATTTGCCCTACTGCTTTATTTTTATTTTTCCACTTATATAAAACTTTTAAAGAGAAAAAACCCCCTAAAACCATATAATGATATAAAATATATGTTAGAAATTCTGGCAACGCACCGTCAAGAAATTGAAAAGCAAGTTGAAAATTATTTTTTAAAATCTGTTCTTTCAGCGAATACTTAATGAGTTCTTATTTTGAGCTGAATGCTGTTCTAGATGCTTTGTGGCAGTCAAGATAGACTCAGTCACTATTTTCATGGCGTTTACTTTGTGGAGATAGAAATACATAAGAATCAAGTAATTTTCATAAGGTCTGACGAGTGTTAGGAGAAGAGACGTAGAAGGTGCAGAGGGAACTTGTAACAGCGTTGGGGTACACTAACCATTCTGTGCAGGTGATGAAGCTGGAGGGATATCTGGTCAACAGGAAGACACAGCCAAGGTTGTGAGGTCTAAGAAAAGCTGTGGGGTTCCAGAGAGGGATGGAAGTTCCGAACACCTGGCAGGTGGAAGCACTAGACATGGTGCTGGACACTGGAAGATCATCACAAGGAGGTGAAAGCATGAAAGAGGGGCAGGACCCCCATAGAGGCACCCTGACAACTGGGAAGCCACTGAAGGATTTTAAGCAGAAGAATAAGCTGATTAGATTTTTGCAGCTACTCTACGTGCTATGATGGAGGGGTTGGAGTGAATCAGATGGAGACTGTAGGGAGGTGAGAGAATGGGTGGCTTAGACCAAGCAGAAGTCAGGAAGTTGGAGCTAGCATTAGTTACGTCCTGCTCTGTTAGCCTGAGAAACTTATCAATGGGCAGAGGCCTCATGTTATATTTCAAGAACATGTATGTCTTCTCCTGGAATTCCTTCTCCCATAAGAAGTCCATTCAGTTTAATGGGTTCCCCAAAATTATTTTAACTACTATTTGGCTTTGAGCACTATTTCATCATTTTGTATTTTGGGAGTAGGTTGTGAGCTAAAAATGGTAAAACTAGTTTGTGTTTACTACTTACCAAGTCTTTTGTAGATAGTCTCCAAAATCTCTTTAGAATATATGAGTAAGAGGGCACCTGGGTGGCTCAGTTGGTTAAGCATCTGCTTTTGGCTCAGGTCATGATCCCAGGGTCCTGGGATCTAGTCCCGTGTCAGGCTCCCTGCTCAGCGGGGAGTCTGCTTCTCCCTCTGCCCCTCCCCCTGCTCATGCTTGCTAGCTCTCTCTCTCTCTGAAATAAAAAAATAAAATCTTAAAAAAAAAGAATATATATAAGAAGTATTCTTACTTAGTTCCTGTATTTGAGGACTCAGCCATTGATGAAGTAGGAAATCTCCCACTTAAACATAATAAGGTATATTAACATAACAGGTTGTCTGTTCGGGTTGCTACTGTTGCTTGTGTAAGACCTTCATCTAACTACATTCCGGTTAACATAGGAATGTAAAAGTCGATGAAGTACTTTTTATTTTCCAAATGTGGCTGTATAGTATCTCCCATCCCTTATCCTTTTTGAACCTTACCACTCTACCATCCACATGTGGTCCTCAATTACCCTTTTCTTGAATCTGAGCTGGCTTGAAGTTAGTTTGTAAACAATTAAATTTGGCAGAAGTGATGCAGCATGATTCTCAAGACCTGGTCATAAAAGGCAACACGATTTCTGGCTTGTGAGCTGGGAAGCATAACTTTGGAGCCCTGAGAAATGATGTAAAGACTACCTTGAGGGGACCATGCTGTGAGGAAATGCAGGCCTCATGAAAAAGCCATATGAAGTATCCTGCTCAACTGCCCTGGCTCTGGTTCCAGCCAATAGCTAGCACTGACTATCAGACACATTTACACGATCCTAGCCCCCTGTGTTCAAGTCACCTCAGCCTTTGCACCTTTCCAGCTGAGGCTTCAGATAAGGGACAGACACAAATCGTCCTTGCTATACTCTATTCATTACAGACACACAAAATCCATGAGCCTAATTTTTTTAATCATTATTTTGGGGTGGTTTTGTTACACAGCAATAGTAACTGGAACAGTTAATGTGATTCCCAAACATTGTGTTTACAGAGGAGCGTTAATATGAACCAATAATATTTAAATGAGGATTGCTGTCTTATGGCAATTAGGATTTAATTTAAAAAATACAATGGTCAGGAATATCAAGTCCTTTGGTTTTTCTATTGTTTGTGTAATTGGGTCAAGGTGAGATTAGAAATATGAGAGAGAGAGAGATTATTGGCACTAAATAAACTTATTTGAATTTAGCCTTTTCAAAAAAAAAAAAAAAACAGGAAAAACTCTCTACTTCTTAGAGTTTCATTATAAGACCATCCTTAATTTTCAAGCTTTTTCATTTGTTTTGCTGGACTTTGCATCAAAGAGGGAAAAAATGATCAAACACTAGATAACAAATAGATGCTTTTATAATGCTGTGAAAGATAAGAATAAATAAGTTCTAGGATCTGAGAAACTCACTGAATTGTTCATCATAAAATGCACTCAGTTAATTTTTCATCTCTTTTTTTATTTCTGGATTTTAAAGGAACATAATTATATGTGTGTTGTGTTAAGACTTAATCAAAAGGGAGAGAAGCAGAGAGTCACATAATTTTAACAATCCAAATTGTATTCTTTTCTGGAAGCTGAGGAGCTCTTTAGATTTTATCTAACATTCTGTGTGCCATCCTGCCATGGCACTGAGGTCTGTAGCTTCTAGTTACTTAATGCCACTTACAATCATCAGGCTTATGTTATGTCCCTCTCTCATTGCATGAAGATTTACAAACAGGAGATAAGATCAGTCAAAGTTATGCATATCAATTCAGCAACAATAGATGAGTCTAGGCACTTTCCTGTTTACAAAGGAATGAAGTACATTTTTGATCAGAGAAAGTTGAGAGGTTGCTTGTGTTTCTTGTTGCTCATAGCTATTGAGTAAGATTATGTAATGATTTAAATACTGTGCAGATTTTTACAAAGCCTATGCATGTCAAACATGCAAATTTAATTCATTGGAAGCATTACAAAATTCTGTTAGTCTGGTATAAATATAGTGCTGATGAAAGATTGCCAACATGGATAATGAAAGAATATTTTCCTACAGAACCATGTGTTCAAGTGGCCATTTAATAAATATTCCTCTTTACACTACTATAATGCATTGGTGATAGTTTGGTTTCTCTGCCAAGTCTTTCAGTTATGCCGTATCTCTAATCTGGAAGACTTTCTATTCAAAATGATAGAAAAATTGTAATAATTAAAAATAAAACAGTAATTAAAAACTGCCTTATTGAAATGCATTAAAAACCTTGGAAATTCAATTGTTTTCATAACTATTATGAAATACTTCCAAGAAATACTGTGAAAAATAAGAGAATATGATAAGCATTGCAGTAGGTAAAAGAAAAAGAAATTAATCTGATATTGTTCCTGACCTCAAGGCTATATAAATATTTTTATATAGAATGGGAAGTGTGATGGGTGTTAATAACCATAAAACAAGGAAACAGAAGAGTGGACACCTCCACAGCCTTCTCATCTTTTTTGTTCTGTTCTGAGATCACTTCTGTCTGTTCTACACACAACAGCAGAAAGACCTTAAAGCACAAAAAAGATAATGTCTTACCATATTGGGACCCTGTCAGTGGCATTCTGCCTCATTCAGAGTAAAATCCAAATGTCTGATAGAACCTCCAAAACCCTATGTAACCTGGTCTCTGGCTGCTTTGTTGACACTATCTTAGGCCATTCTTTCCCTTCTTTACTCTTGAGTTACACTTTGTTTTTGGTGTTCCTTAAACATTTCAGCCATAGTCTTGCCTCAGCCTGGGTAAAGTGTTTCTCTAGGGTTTTCCCATGGCAACATTGTCTCTTAGTTGAGGTCTCTGTATTACCCTTGGAAGGGGATTGTGTAGGCCACACAACTCACATTGTCTCATGACTCAGATATTCTTCCTCATTGTGAATTAATGAAGTCAGTTTAAAATGAACAAGTGGGGAGCACGTGGGTGGCTCAGTCATTAGGTGTCTGCCTTCAGCTCAGGTCATGTTCCCAGGGTCCTGGGATCGAGCCCTGCGTTGGGCTCCCTGCTCAGCGGGAAGCCTGCTTCTCCCTCTCCCACTCCGCCTGCTTGTGTTCTCTCTCTCACTGTGTCTCTCTGTCAAATAAATAAATAAATAAATAAAATCTTTAAAAAATAAATAAATAAAATGAACAAGTAGGAAACAATCACAAAAGGTGGGAGAGGAATAGGTGGGATTGGATAGTCCCACCACTTTGGAAGTATTGGTAGTATGGGTCTAGTGGGATAGTTGCAGACATCTGAATTTCAGTTTTCCTGGCACTAATGATTGGAGCTCCTTGTGTAACCGAATCAATGTGAGTTTGCTCCTTCGTGAGTCAGAAAACTGCACCAGGTTGAGTTTTTGCAGCAAGTAGGAGGATTATGAGAATGGCTTCTAATGCCATGACTCCCTGAGCAAGGGTGAATGGGTTCCTTTATTTAGGGTTAGGATGAATATTTAGGTAGGTAACCCTTGTCATCATATGTAGAGGAGGGCATAAGGACACACTTGTACCTTAAGGAAACATGCTTGTACATACATTGTATTATGTAAATGAGGCTTGTGCTTCTTCTTGGGTGGAGATTTTAGTATTATAAATGAGGTAAAGGTAGTTGTTGGTCATTCTAGAAGTCACTCCGCAGTCCGTCTGCGCAGGCATGAATCGGGGCTTACACAAACTGGTCTGGGTGATCTGGGCTGGCTTGAGGTTTTGTCAGGGCAGTTACTGTGCTGGAGGGGTGGTTTCAGGTTGCATTTTCCTGAGTTAAGAGATAAGCTGGAAAGAAGAGCTCAAAGAAAATGTGGGATAGAGGTCAGTGAGTAGAAGCAGGTGGGCAGTAAAGGTCAAATCTTGGAGAGTAGTTGGTGACACTTGTCCTAGTGAAAGTTACTTTCTAAAGAACAGGGTATAAAACTTTAAGGCTCTGCCTAGTGACCCAGTTGTAGGTAAGAATAATTTTATATATCCATACATGCATCTCCATCTATATCCATACATATGTATCTGTCTATCTATCTATCTATCATCAGACAAAGTTCTTAACCTGTTCAATGAACTCTAGTGCCTCATTAATATCAAATGGAAATGATGATATATGTATTTTCTCATAAAATCATCATCCATTGAATAAGTACTTGATGAGCACCCCCCATGGCTTCTAAAGCATTGGTAAACTGTTGTGTGACAATCTAATGTGAGTGGGGTTGAGCTCAAATAAAATTCACTGAGTGCTTGCTTTGAGTTTGGACGCGTTCTTTTGACAACACAGCCATTATTCATGTGTCAACAATAAGCAATTACTGTTGGTTTGGCACAGCTTAAAGAAGGTAAAATCCTTAAAGACAAAATAAAAGAAATCAATTTATGGAAGACCATTACTAGTTTATAAGAATAATAATTTAATCATTTAGGAGATGATATTAATGATGAAGACCGTAAAGATGGTGGTGATGATAATTAACACATATTATTAAGTACTTATTATGACCTATGTACTTTTAAATAAAAGGTACTTAATTCTCAAACAATCCTGTAATATAGATACCATTATCCCCATTTCACTGATGAGAAAGAACAAAGTGCACAAAGAAGTTAAATAACTTGACTAAAGTTGCAAAGCTGATGATTGACAGAGCCAGGACTTGAATTAAGGTTGTCTCTCTCCAGCTTCTAGAAATTCTGACAGTGAGATTTATTCTGAATTATCAACATGATAACATGTTTATGAAGGTAAGTGAAATTGGAATATATAGAATACATTTTTGATATTGATAGGAATATTTACCAGTGACTGTGTTATATTCCCAATAGTTTAATTAAGGACACTGTTAGTTCTGAGTGTGACCGATTTTATAGAGAATAGTGGTGATGAGGACAAAGGTAGAAGGTGGAGACATGATTGGCTGACCTAAGTAATTTCCAGTTCCAATTACCATGAATTTTTGAACTCTCAGGAAAAGAATTCTTGTTTGAACTAGCTGATTTTGAGCAAATCACTCTTTGGGAACTGATCCTAAAAGATAGTCTCAATCATTCTTGGAGGCAGAGGAACTGATGCTGTTTGACATATTGCTGGCATGTTCTGAATCCACATGCCTGTCAGGATTTTGAAAGACATAAAAGTAGTTTTCAGCTATTCAAATTGGGGGCCTGTGGGAGACTCCGAGTCTCACAATTGGAAAAGGAATAAATTGTGACAAGTGTTTCCTACTCAAATCCTCTCTCAAAATTGGCATGTCAGATTTGCAGGAGAGAGTGGACCCTTCATGTCAGTTTCCAGTAATAGTAGGGAAAGAGCATTTCAGATCTGCAGCACTTAACAACACAGAAGGGGTGGGAGATACTGCTGTGCAGACTGGGTGTCAAGATTAAAATGTAGGGAGGCAGTGCCGGGAAAGTAATCATATTTTTATAAACGTGTCCGGTTTCTGCTTTTGTTACTTCAGATGCTTTTTAACTCTGAAGCTACAGCAGGCATTTCACCAAAGAGTTAAACAGGTTCATAGTGAGTCCCAAGTAATTAACCAATATGAAGTCTTCTTCATTATTTTATCTTAAAAAGTATTACTGCATCTTCACATTGTGAATGATACAAATACCACAGAGACATGTAATACACAAAGTATACATACACTGCTATTTTTAGTTATACTCTTTGAAGTAACCACATATTAGCAATTTCAAGTTTATCCTTGCAGTTTTCATTCCGTATTTTGCATATATATGTATACACACAGAGTTTTGTGGCTTTGCGAACACTGCTTTTTAAAAAAAAATTTTTTATTTTAACAATGTGTCGTAGACATCTCTCCGTGTCATTCTTTTCAAAGGCAAGATGGAGTTTAAAGGTAAGCATGCAGCATAAATTTATTTAACCAATTATATAGTAATGAGTGTTTAGTTTGTTTCTAATTTTTTTGTTGGTACTTTTGTTCTTCAACACAATGCTTTAGAAACTCCACATCTGGCCACGGTTCCAAATTTACCCTTCTGCCGTAAGGAACTATACAACTGCCCAAAGTGTATGACACAGCTCTCTTCAGGCCTTGGACAACAGGCAATGCAATATGGTGATCCTTGGGAGAAGTCTCTACCTGTGTCCTGACCTGATGCCTGAGGGCACTTTTCTGGAATACTGTGTAGTGGGCTAAATCCCAGAAGAGCAAGGAGGTCTTGATGAATTGGGACGTTCTAGACCACTGGAGCACCTGGAATTTGGAAAGCAGGGAAGTCTAAGGGAAGAAGCTATGCAGGGAGGCGGGGCCCAGAAACCTGGTGGGTTCCCTGAGGATCACTGTGCAAGTGCTGAGCTAACAGAAGACACAGCTCCAAGAGACCCAGCAGAGAGGGGCTGCCATGGAGCCGAGGGCTGAACGGTGGTATCCAAGGTAGCGAAGTGCTGGGGGGCACTGGAGTTTCACCCCCGCCAATATAGGGAAGCCTTGCTTACTGAGCACCTGAGACATTCAGTTAAGACCCTAGAAAGGATACACCTTATCAGTAAAGACCAAACTGTTGAGTAAAGTCCAAAAACAGAAACGAAATAGACCAGCCATGACAAAACATAAAGCCAAGGGCATCTGCCAGTCACTTTGTTCTGACAGGCAGATCAAAAGTCAACATCCTCTAAAAGAAAGCAACACACAGTCTGGACTCCCTATGGTATATCATCCACGATTTTCAGCATAAAAATGTTTATGTTGTTTTTCTAGACATATAAAGAAATAAATTTCATCCATTATCATAAAATGTATTCAATATAAATAGGCTGTGAGATGGCCCAGGTATTTGCAATTATCAGACATGTCCGTCCGTCCACCTTCCTTCCTTCCTTCCTTCCCTCCCTCCCTCCCCCCTTCCTTCCTTCCTTCCTTCCTTCCTTCCTTCCTTCCTTCCTTCCTTCCTTCCTTCCTTCCCTCCTTCCTTCTTTCCTTCCTTTCTACTCATACATGTACTTTAAAACAGATATTGTAAATACATTCAGGGGCTTGCAGAAACAGATGCAATGAATGAATAGATAGGAAATATTAGCAAAGAAATGGAAACTATATAGAAAAAAGAACTGCTTAGGACTGAATTAAAGGCACATTATTAGGAATTAACCAATCTGTAAAAGAGAGAGCTGAAATTTTGCAAAAATAAAGGAACAATGATGTGTGGAACAATATTACTCTATCTAGTATATCTGTAGTGGGAATATTACTATGGGGGGGGGACAGGAAAAAATGAAGAAGTAATGCCCCCAAATGTTCCAAAGTAGTTGAAAATATCAAACTTCAGAGCCAGAAGTGTCAGAAAAATACTAAGCAGGATAAATACAAAGAAAACAAAATGACACCTAGTGACATATATAACAATGGAATGCTTTCATGATATTCAACTCTGTCAAAGTATTTTAATACTTTACTTTTTATTTTGATTTCAGTGGAAATATGAGTAAATACTTGATTCTTCTCATTTTGCAGCATACTATATAGAGGTGTCTCTGTGGGAAGCAATTCACCCTCTGTGTAAGGAGGCAATATACCTTTGTAAAATATACTTTTGTAGGTCCAATCTGGCATCAAGAGGTCTGTGTGATTCCGTCTATTAAGGAGTGTTTTTTCCCAGGCAGCTGGAAACAAAAATCTGGTGTTAGGAATATCTGGCTATTAATCGGAAGTCATGCCTTGTGAACAACAAAAAAAATACCATAGAGAAATACAAATGCAGCAGTTTCAAATAGGAGGGCCAAAAAGACTGTGCTAAACATTTTAAAAGCAAGTTTAGTTTTTCAAATGACATTATTTTTGAGCCCTAAAATGAAAAAGTAAGCAAAACAGCTTTGTGGTTGGTGATTCAGTTCTGGAAAACTGTATAGCCATTGGCACATTAAACATTGTAGATCCTCCTATTTCTTTTTTCCCCTCCTTCTGATGTTCCTAATAGACTATATCAGACCTTTAAATTCTGTTACTCGTGGAAAATAATTATTTTTAAAAATGATACCCATGTTTTTATTTCTCTGTGCTCCATTTTGGGTGATTTCCTTAGACACCAAATTCAGTTTAATAATTCTTTCTTTGGCTTTGTGGAATTTGCTCTTTAACCTATAAACTGAGTTTTTATTCCAAGTCACTCTATTTTACGTGCATGAAAATTTTATCTGATTCCTCTGTAAATATGTGCCTATTCTGGTTAATATTATTTGGTTATTTTGATTTTGTTTCCTACTCTTTATGTTTTTAATTATTTTAAACAGATTTTTAAATAAGTTTGTTCAGGTGGCTCATTATTTTAGATTCCTTTCTTGAGTGTTTGCATTATTTACTATCACTCATGAAAATTCATTTATTCATGTTGTTTGCGATTATTTTAGTTTTCATTCATAACTGGCAAGAGTGTTATCCTTTGTGGGAGTCCCATGAGCCTTCGGCTATGAAAGTGGATCCTATAGGAACAGCTTTTTATTTCAATCAGATCAATAGAAGTTCTGACAGTTTGATACCAGATTTTGTCAATTTCTCAGCAACATTCTCTCTCACTTCCTAGTGTGTGAACTTGTACCTCACATCCATATGTGGTATTTGGTTTTGTGTTTTTACCTGCAGTCTAGAAAAAGCAACACTTACAGAAGAGGGCTTACATGCTATTATTTTAAGGGGACTATAGTGCAGAGAGTAGCAGTAGTATGGGACAAGGGGAGTGTGAATAGAATAGAGAGTTGATGTGCACATGGGTTATCTGTCTGGCTGCTAAGTGTGACTTATAGTTTCATCCTTTGGATCATATCTCTGAACAGCCTTGTAAATTGCCTATCAGTAGCATTGCTGTGTCTTAGGCAGGGCTAGGAGGGAGAGAGAAAGGAGAAAGAAATTTGTCTGGGATCCACTGGATTCTGTCCCCCATTGGTAAAGAGTTCAGGCTATACCTGTGAACTTCCCTGCACTTCAAGGTTTCATTTGCATGGGTGTCCAGAAAGATTCCTCATGTTTGAGGAAGACCCAGGACAGAGGCAGGAAGCATACAGCATGCAGGAAGGTAAAGGGTATTGTGTGGTCAGGTGGGGAGTCTTAGTTAGGTCTTGTCTGGGTACTCAAGAGCCACCAGGAGTACAAATGTGTTGGTCATTTTGACTCTTAAGAATCTCTTGTTAGGGGCCCCTGGGTGGCTCAGCCGTTTAGCGTCTGCCTTCGGCTCAGGTCATGATCCCAGGGTCCTGGGATCGAGCCCCGCATTGGGCTCCCTGCTCTTCGGGAAGCCTGCTTCTGCCTCTCCCATTCCCCATACTTGTATTCCCTCTCTTGCTGTGTTTCTCTCTGTCAAATAAATAAATAAAATCTTAAGGAAAAAAAAAAAAAAGGAATCTCTTGTTAGTCTGGATTCTGGACCCTGAAAAGAGTCTGAGTAATCATCAGACCTGGTTTGATCAAAAGACAAGTATGTGATCCTGGAAATTACATAACGCAATGTAGTATATTTTGGTTTCATTTTCCTGTGGAGTACGTTTTTTCTTTCCTTTTCTCTTGATAAGTGATCATCTTTCTCAGTTTATATACATGGATGGGTAGACACATGTCTAGTTCCTTTATTTTCATGGAAGTAGTAGCTGTTTTATGTTCCAGGTTTTATGCTGAATGTCAAAATTCCAAGGATCCTGCCTCATCTCATGCACAGGTATATTTGGCAAGCTATTGTAATGATCCAAGTGAGAGAGAATCACGTATATATGTATGTAAAACTTGCTTCCTCACAGGGAATGATTAAATAAGAAATGTAAAGTGAGATATATATGATTTTTAAAAACTGTGGAATACTATGTAGATCTTGTTCTTATTTTATTAATTTATAAAGTTTCAAAGAGAAGAGAAATTTATATTTTTAACACACCTCAGTTCCAGTGACAATGTCTTAGTGCATAATTTTGGGCATTATCTCACCCAGTTTCTAGTAGACAAATGTTCTTGCTCTGTGGGTAATGTCACTCAGATATTTTGGATGCTTTTAAAGTCATCTGAAGAAAAATGCATAAATAATCTAGACAATGTTATTTATTTAAAAAGATTTTGTCTAGTTTTCTATATTTAAAAGTTTAGCTATGTTTCCTTCATGTGGATCTCATTGCAGATACATCTGCTTCTGTTTTGTGTCAGAATTGGAATGCTTCCACAACTATATAAATTGTACGGCTTCCAACATTATGGGCTGAAGAAGTTTATAAGTTTCTAAAGTGTGAATCAGCTAAGTTAATATTAAAATATTTAAAATAGTATATTTGATGTGGAAATATGACACAAAGTTTGGTAATTATTTCTATTAACTATGTCACGGCAGATAGCTAGGAAAGCTAGAAAAGACAAGAGTAGTTATATTTACCATTAAGCTAGAGCTAAAACACAAAGTAGGAGTAGATTGATTGACCTTCAAATAAGAACAATAAAATGATTTTCTATTTAATTGCCTCCTTCACATCTGGGTTGGTTCTCTAAGCTCTATAGGTCATCAAAGTTCTTTGTATTTTTTTTTTTTTCTCCTTATTTAACCACATTGATGCCTTTGCAAAGGGCCCAAGGGAGAAGGTCTTCCATTGGTAGTTTGGGATGAATAAGCAATTATGATTAATAAATCCCAGATTATTGCACATTACATAGACAGTTGCCTTTCTGAGATTTTTAGGCAGTAAAGGACTTAAAAGCCTATGGACAGCAATTAAAAAGTAAGAAAATAATATTTCCTGCCTAAAGAATTATAACAAGAAGACATGCCAGAATGCAAACCCAAATTTAGAAACTTGGAAAAATAATTGAAGGCAACCAAATCTTGTTTGGCTTAGTGTACATGTGGCTAGGGTTTTTCTAACTTGTGACGACATTTTGACTTTGAGATGGAGCTTTCCCATTTCACCTCTTCTTCTCACGCCTCTTGCCATGGTCTCACAGAATCTTTCAGTATCCAATTCTTTGTCTCATCCCATGAGAGTAAGGGAAAAATAAGTTTGTTTTTAGGATTTAGTTGATGAGACTTGAACATTTGCTCAGTAGCTTTTAAGTTAAAGGGAGAGAGTGAGCAGAACTACCAACCCAAACTCTTCAGTTTAGAATATAGAGAATATAGCATTCTATGGGAAGAAATAGATGATCTTTGTGGACACATTATTTATGGGACAATAACTTTTCCTGTATAATAGGAATAAGAACTAAGTAGCACTATAAAATTGGTTATGTGTTGAACCAACAGTGACACTTCTATCCTGACAGATACAGCACAAACGAGTACTCAACAGTGTGACTACACTTAGTATACATGTAGTGAATACACAGTGCTCAGCTGTACACTTAAAAATGATTAAGATGGTAAATTTTATGTTGTGTGTATTCTATCACAATTTAAAAAGAACCACACTAATGCATTTATTATCCTACACTGTTTTTGAGGGCCAGGAATGCAAAAGCAACATACCTGAATATTTCTGGCTTTGGGTCTGCCGTGAGGCTGTGGTTAGGCCATCCGCTCAGGTTGCAGCCATGCAAAAGCTTTACTGGGGCTGGAGGATTCATTTTCTTTTACTTAAATTTTTTTTTTTTTATTTGAGTATGGTTGACACACATTCACTAGTTTCAGGTTTATAACATAGTGATTCAACTTCTCTATACAGTATGTTATACTCACCACAAGTGTAGTTACCATCTGTCACCATACAACACTATTAGAATATCATTGATGATATTCCCTATGCTGTGCCTTCTATTCTCATGAATTAGCTATTCCATAACTGGAAACCTGGGTTTCCCACTCCCTCTCACCTATTTTGCCCATCCTGTCCCTCCTTCCCTCTGACAACCATCAATTTGTTTTCTATTATTTATAGGTCTCCTTTTGTTTTTTGTTTGTTTATTCATTTTATATTTTAGATTCCACATATGGGTGAAATCACATGGTATTTGTCTTTCTCAGACTGACTTATTTCAGTTCGCATAATACACTCTAGGTCCATCCATGTTGTTGCAAATGGGAAGGTCTCATCTTTTTTTATGGCTGTGTAATATTCGTGTGTGTGTGTGTACATACACCACATCTTCCTTGACCTGGAGGATCCACATTTTTTTTTTTTCTCTGGAGGACCCATTTTCAAGATGACTCACTCATCTGGCTGTTGACAGGAGACCTCATTTTCTCCTGATTCTTGGTAAAAGGCCTCAGTTTCTCAGTCTTTGGCCTTTTCACTGGGCTTCCTGTCCTTATGGCATGGCCTTGACTCCTGGAACAAGGGTTCAGGCGTGAGGCAGAAGCTACCGTGAGTTTTTGGACCTAGCCTCAGTAGTGATGTACATTCACCTGTGCTGTATTCTAATCCACAGACCAAACCGCATGGACTCTGAGAAGAGACTGCGTAAGAGTGAGAATATCAGGAGATTGGGATCACTGGGGCTCATCTTGGAGGCTGGCTATGATACCATTCAAAACTGACATTTGTTTCCTTTTCTTGCGACATAGTATATTATATTGGATTAACTTATCCATCAAAATATTTCTGAAAACTGTGTAAGATACAAAGATCATTTTTGAGGCTAGTAGAAGGCAAACAAGGAAGTCAGAATTTGAGAGGCTGGGATACCTGAGAGTGCAAATGCTTCACTGAGACCTGCCTTTACCTGCTTTTTCTCCTGAGAGCATTTGCTGATTTGTGGCACTGAGCACAGAGGACAAGCAAGCAGCAGTGACAGTTTTCTGGGGCCGGGGAAAGGAAAATTGGAGTTTGGGGTTGCATGCTCAACCAAGGGCCAGCATCTACTCAGTTTTATAGCTGCAGGTATTGGAGCAGACAGTAAGACTTGAGGATGTTGGCCTGCATTATGTATACTTTGTCTCCTCATCTCTTTTACTTCTTAGCCCCTGGCATTTGATGAATATGATTTGGTGAACTTTTTGTATCAGATTAGAAATATATGAGAATTAATTTTGTGATTAGAAAAAAAAAAGCAATAAATTTTACATTGAAATCAAACCCCAGGTAATAATAATAGTAATCATAATAATAAATACTCTTAATTGTTATGTTGGCCTTATCCTGTGTACCCATTGGTGGCCTCAGAAGGAGAGGGATTGAGGCATATAAGGTTAAGGGAGTTCTGGTCCATATGTTGTCTTTATTTATAGAAATAAGACTTTGGCTTATTTTATCAGGGCAACAATAATGCATGGGTTTTCACCTAATTTGGAAAGTATACTTGATATTGCTTTATTTATATCCTATATATAATGGTTGATGTAAAATTCACTTTGGAGGATCCAGGTGACATTTCAAAGAGATAGCTGGTTCTCTCTATATAGTTATACACACGCTCTTTATATAGTTATATACACAAAATTATGCACATAATAACACATAATATACATAAAATATATAAATATATAACTAATATATATATGTTTGTTATATGTGTATATGTATGTATATGTACTTGATTTTATTTATTTATTTATGTGCTTACTTTGGGCAGACACTTCCAGTGCTTTATAGACATTACATCAGTTAATCTCTAGAGACATCCCTGTGAGGTAAATATATCACTCAAAGTCAGGCTTACCTGCTATAACACATTGAAAACGTATGTAGAATGATATCTCTAATATACTAGTTCTAAGAAAGTATCCCATGTCAGCAAGTGTTTTCATTTCATACAGCATGAAGGGACCTAATTCATTCTGGTTTTTCTATTCCTCGAGGTATTGTCCTCACTTACATAAAAAAGGTTGATGACTTAAAATTCAGGTTTTAGCTGGATTAAGAAAAAGTAAACTGCAAGAAGAACATGAAAGAATACTCTAAACCTTACAGATGTAGGCCTAGAAGTAGCTCTCATCACTTTTACTCCCATTTCAGTGGTGGTAACATCTAAATACAGTGGGCTTGAGAATATAGTCCCTATATTTGTGGAAAACTAGCAGTCTTTCCTATGATAGATATGATAGAGATGCTGGTTGTTTCTCAATATATTCTTCCCTTTTACTGTGGTGATAGAATCCCTACTTTTTGGCTTCAGGGAAGTCCATCTAAAATGGATGCCATATTTTCCAGCCTTTTTTTGCAGCGGGATATGGCCCCATATCTAATTCTGGCCGATGGGACATAAGCCCTTTGTGCCATATATCTGCTTTTTTTAGGGTCAACATCTGTTTATCCTTTACCTCTCCATATTCCTTCCTTCCTTCTTGGTCTTACATCAAAATGCTGCTTTCTGTGATCTCGGAGATAGAGGCCATGGAAGACAGAACAAGTTCAAAGGATTCTGGTCCCTTGATGCCATTCCCATCTTCTTGCTCCGTGTTTTATATGAAAGAGCATAAATCTAAGTTTTGCTTAGGTCTTTGTTACTGTTTAGATTTCTGTCACTAGAAGCTAAATATAATCCTAACTGATGTAATTTGATATTATTATCCTTATTTATTTATTTATTTTTTTAAGAGAGAAAGAGAGGGGAGGGAGGGGCAGAGGGAGAGGAAGAGAGAGAATCTTAACCAGGCTTCATGCCCAGCACAGAGCCCAACACAGGGCTTGATCCTGCAACCCTAAGATCATGACCTGAGCCAAAACCAAGAGTCAGACACTTAACCTACTGAGCCACCTAGGTGCCTCTGTCCTTATTCTAATGACAAATGTATGGCCAGTGAGGTAAATGATCTTGATTTAGGATATAAACCCAATTTGTCTTGCTCCAGATTCAGTGCTTTTGCCCCTGTACCCATAAGCCAAGACGCAGATGAAAACAAATCACAATTTTTTTTAGTAACAATGGGAATATACATATGTCTCTTGAGGCAAGAATTTTAGTAAGCTGTTTAGTCAAATCACTGTGTGCTGAACCAACTTTTTATGTCAGTGTGTCAAAACAATGCTAGCTTTCCTTTCCTTAGCAAGCCTCATCCAGGTAGCTCTTTGTAAAAGCTCTAGAATTCTGAGCCTCAAAGGAAGAAAAAAAGAAGAAAGTTAGATTTGTTGAGCTAAATTAAACACCAGATAAAAGTAAACAGGGAAGTGCCATCAGTTGAGAGAATAAACATTGTATTTATTCTAGGCTGTGTCTCCAGTGCCTTAGAATGGAAGGATACAAATTGGATCTCCTCTCTCTTTATTTTCCTTTGTTGACAACAAATGTTGTGAACATTAAATCAGTCAGAGTGCTTGTGGGGAGATAGGTTAGCTGATCCTTCCCAATGATTGACATCTTTGAGTTGCAGAGAATTGACTGATGTAGAGATGATCTAGTCTTTTGACCTTGAGGCTGTCATATTGATAGTGTCATGGAGTTTGCACTGGTTATAAGTTGCTGAATGAACCTGATTTTTTTTTTTCTCCCATATGAACTAGGATTATGCATTAAATGGGGGAAAAATGAAAGCTTAAGCTGCAATAATAGCCTTTTCTCCTAATAACAACATTAATATTCTTAATGTGTTCTGAGATGCACGTTAGGCATGTAGTTACTGATTAAGCCATTATGTTGTATTATAAAATATTCTCTTCTAGAAAATAAAAAAAGATAATATTGCAGGGATTCACTTTGGCAGTGTGGAAAGAACATAGAAGGATAAAGATATGAGTTCTAGACTCAGCTCTGCTACTAAATCACAGGATGACCTTGAAGAAGGAAATCAACTGAACTTTCTGAATCTCATTTTCCGCATCTATAAAAATAAGAGCTAAACAACCTCTAAGGGGTCTTTCAACTGTAAAATTAAAAGGGAAAAAATCTGGACTTTCATTATCTCAATTCTAATATAAACCCTTTCTTGTGCCAATTTCTGGGAGCAGGAATAACTCTCAATAGAACTACTTTTATCAGTATTTTACCATATGGAGTTATTTTTGATTGAGGGGACACGATTTGACGTCTAGTTTTTTTCAGTTTTTATAACACCAAACCATGTAATAATAACCAGAATGGATTACCACAATATCTGCTAAGAGTTTTCTGCACTTTTTGAGAAATTGAAGATAATTATTTGTTTGAACTTTGACTATCATATAATTCTGTGTCGACAGCAAGGAAAATTAGTCCCCAATTTTTGAAGTGGATTATGTTTTAAGCATGCATTTGTAAACTTTCCTCCTTGGTAATTATGTTGTGAATGATTGCTATTATTTTAGAGACTAAGTCATGTAGATACAAGGAGTGAAACAGCAACATTGTCAAATGTAGGATTCTTAAAATTTCTAGGGATGCAGTTTTATTTAATGACTGCTCCATTTCCTGATTCTGTAAACAAACCTTCCTGGACTCTATGACATAGGACTTAATACTATGAATTACTTGAGTATAATTTAACCAAAACAAATGCCCCCATCACCCAGTTTATAAACATTTGTATTTTGCTAGTTTTAGGTCTCTTTTTTTTTCTTTATTATAACCTTACTAATATGGCTGAAGCTTCCTTTTAACTCCTTATGCTTCTTATTCCCTTTCTTATCTCCTAAATATAAACCCCATCCTAAAAGTATTATGAATTACTTATATCTACAAACAATATACATACACTAGCTTTTAAATTTTTTCTTTAAGATTATCTTTTTGGATGTATCCTTCTAATTATTATTATTTAGTGAGTAGAAGCTGGGGATGCTGATAAACATTCTATATTCCACAGGACAGTCCCCATGACAAAGAATAATTAGGGCCAAAATACCCCCAATACTGCTGATGTTGAGAAACCTGATTAACTAATTTAAGTATTTTTATCTTAATTGTATTGTATTAATTGAGTTAAGTTGAATTGAGGTCCTAAGTATGTATAGTTAGGGGGTAAAAGCAGGCATTCCATACTGTCTTGCTTTTCTCAAGTTGAGAAACACAGTGCCTCTAACTTGTGAAGGGAAAAAAAAAAAGTATGTGACAACATTATATTGGTGAGCTCCTCTCCAAATATATCTTGGAGAGCATTCTGAACTTTAAGCTTGGAATGCTTTTCCCCCCATCCCACTCTCTTGGTTTTATCAAGAAAGTTGGGGTTTCATATTTAACTTTCTGTAAGTATCTATTTTAACTTAATTGTCAAAATGTGTTAATCACTTAACAGACAGAAATAATGTCTTCTTACATAGTAGTGACTGTTTTATTTTTTCTTCTTTGTGTTAACATCTGGATGTGTGAGGAACTAGTTCCTAATTTAGAGAAATGCTGGTTAGTTTCACTACTCAAACACAATCTTTAAAAATTATATTTTATTGAGGTATAATTTACATACCATAAAATTCACTCATTTTAAGTGTACAATGCAGTCAATTTTAATAAACTTACCAAGTTGTGCTATCACCAGAATCCAGTTTTAGAATATTTTCATCATTCTAATAAGATCACTCATATCTGTTTATGATTAATTCCTATCCTCTACTTCCCACCACATTCAGATTAGACAAGCGCTAATCTATTTTCTGTCTCCATAGATTTACCTTTTTCAAACATTCTTCATAAGTGGAATCATACAATATGTGGTCTTTTGTGCCTGGTTTCTTTCCCAAACAGATTTTATTTCTTTTCACAATAAAGTGCAGAAACTTCTGTAATGGTTTTAGTATGAGTCCTCGGTGGAAGGCACTGAGTTTTAGGGCAGGGTTTTTAATTGTAATGGTCTAATGAGCTGAACTTGGATGGAGATCACTGAATAATAATTGGAAGCCACATGTTAGAATTAGTTGAGAGCACAACTGTGTTCTCATTTATGTAGATCATAGTTTTCTGGAAAATTAAAAAAAAAAACAACATATTTTCATTCTTGTCTTACTGAAAGTGTCATGGCACCTAAGCTTATTCACTGCCCATGTTGAATGCTTATAATATGACATCAGTATATCTTGTGCCTTCTGCTATGCAAAGAAACATGGAATCATTTTCAATACATTTGGTATTTCATTTTAATACATTTCAAAACATTCATTCATGGTGAGAGTGTTTCATAAACTATTAAGAATTTTGAAGCTGGCTATAGGACAAAACATGAAAGACATTACCTTTTAGTGTAAGTAACATTACATTTAGATATTTGCATATTTTGCTATTTGCTATAGGACAAAACATGAAAGACATTACCTTTTAGTGTAAGTAACATTACATTTAGATATTTGCATATTTTGCTACTATAGAGGTAAACATTATTTATGTTTTTCAAAGAGTCTATCCTAATATGATTATTACTGTCTTTTTTCCTTGGATTAAAATCAAGAAATAGCAAATCACCAGAACAAAGTTGAAATACAGCAAAACACAAAGCACATGTAAAGTCTTACATAGTATTGGGAATCCTTTATTCAGTTATTCCCAATCACAAGAATATTTTAGGATGCCTGAAAAGAGAATATCAAAGATTGTAACTCCTGAGGAACATATAGGATTCTAAATTCAGTACAAAAATCTTCCTATTTCAAATTATTCTTAGGACAAAAAATATAGAGTTTTGTTCTGCTATTAAGCATATTGATTCACATAAAATTTCAAAAAAAATAAAAAACTTTTGGGGACATAATATTCTGCTAATACATGTTTTAGTTGATACTTTTTTAAAAAATATGAGTACAATTTATATACAACAAAATGCAGAGATCTTAGGTGATAAGTATAAAGAGTTGTAACAATTGTTTCACTGCGATGATCACAACAAACAACATATACAAGAATTTCATCATTCTAGAAAGTTCTTTTGTGTTCTTCCTCTGTTCCCTGTTTCCCTCACTTAGATTTTCATTTCGATATGTGAGTTTTTCCTGTTTTGTAATTTTATATAAATGAAATTATATAATATTTAGTCTTTTATGACAAGTTTTTTTCATTCAGTATAATTTGAATGTTTATATAATTTGATAAAGATTTGTGTAATCATTGTATTTATATATACATTCATCTATGTTTATTCATATATTTTTTTTCTTTTTAATTTGTTGTCAAGTGGTATGGATACAGAAAATTTTGTTTATTGATTCTCAGTGGCTGGGCATTTGAGTTATTTTTAGTTTTGTTTGTTATGAATAAAGTTGCTATAAATATTCTTACATAATCTCTTTTTTTAAAAAAAGGCTTATTTAGTTATTTGAGAGAGAGAGAGCATGCACACATGTGCAAGGGCGGGGAAAGGCAGAGTGAGAGAGAGAGAATCCTCAAGCAGACTCTCCACTGAGCACAGAGCCAGATGCTGGGCTCCATCTCAGGACCCTGAGATAATGGCCTCAGCTGAAATCAATGGTCGGTGCCCAACCGACTGAACCACCCAGGCTCCCCTATAATCTTTTTATGGATATATGTTTTAAATTCTCTTAGATAAATACCTTGGAATAGAATTGTTTGGTCACAGTCCACAAAAGTGATTAAAACAATTTAAACACCCATTGGCAATGTACGCAAGTCCCGGGTGCTATATATTCTGCTAGTGTCTAAAACTGTCAGTCATTTTTAATTGAGTCATTTTTATGGGTTTGAAATGTTATCTAATTGAGGATTACATTTTTATTTCCCTGATGACAATTCATATATTTTCTTTTGTAAAAGAGCTTTTCAAGTCTATTCTACCTTTTCCTTTCCTTTAATGAGTTATTTGTCTCTTTAATTGTTGAGTTTTAGGAGGTTTAAAAAAATTCTGAATATGTATCCTTTTCAGTCTGTGACTTGTTATTCATGTTGTTAAATGTTGTTTGAAGAAAGAAGATTTTAATTCTGTGGAATCCAATTTGTTGTTTTCTTTCATGATTAGTGCTTTTCCTGCTCTAAGAAGGCTTTGCCTAAACCAAGGATTGATGGAATTCTCCTATATTTTCTTTCAGAAATAATTCTGAGTTTTAGATTTAGGTCTTTGGGTCATCTCCATTTAGTTATTACATATTAAGTGGGGGAGGGGTCAAGGTTTATTTTTCCACAGTTTTAATATCTAGTTGTTCCAGTTCTAACCATGAGAGATGATGGACTCTGAAAAACAAACTGAGGGTTCTAGAGGGGAGGGGGGTGGGAGGATGGGTTAGCCTGGTGATGGGTATTGAGGAGGGCACGTTCTGCATGGAGCACTGGGTGTTATGCACAAACAATGAATCATGGAACACTACATCTAAAACTAATGATGTAATGTATGGGGATTAACATAACAATAAAAAATTAAAAAAAAAAGACATTCCTTACCCAACTGAATTGACTTGGTTCCTTAGTTGAAAATCAATTACACACACACGCACACACACACACACACACACACACACACACTTGTGTGTATATACTTTTTCCTTTGTCCTCATGATCTACTTATCTGTATTTATGTTGGTAACACATATGTTGATTACCTTAACTTTATGGTAAAGATATCTTGACGTCAGATACTATATAGTCGGTATTTTTGACTTTGCTAGATTTTTATCATTTTCATATAAATTTTAGCATTAATTTGAAAATTTCTTTTAAAAAGCCTGCTGAGATTTTCATTAGGATGATGGCATTGCTCCTATAGATCAATTTGGGGAGAATGGATATCTTAACAATATGAAGTTTTTTTTTTTTTTTTTTAAAGATTTTATTTATTTATTTGACAGAGAGAGACACAGCGAGAGAGGGAACACAAGCAGGGGGAGTGGGAGAGGGAGAAGCAGGCTCCCCACAGAGCAGGGAGCCCGATGTGGGGCTCGATCCCAAGACCCTGGGATCATGACCTGAGCTGAAGGCAGACGCTTAACGACTGAGCCACCCAGGTGCCCCAACAATATGAAGTTTTTCAATCCATGAACATAGTACATTCCTTCATTTATTAACTTTAATTTCTCCCAGCAATGTTTTATAGTTTTCAGCATGAAGTTTTTGCACATATTTTCTTAGTTTTATTCCTGGAAATTTTTTTTCTTATGTTACTGAATATGTTTTGTTTTAAAAATCTCATGTTCTAATATTTTAATGCTATCACAGAGAAATGTAAATGATTTTTATTAGCTTTGTATTTCTACACATTTTTTTTTTTTTTTTTTTTTTTTTTTTAAAGATTTTATTTATTTATTTGAGAGAGAGAGAGCACATGAGAGGGGGGAGGGTCAGAGGGAGAAGCAGACTCCCTGCCGAGCAGGGAGCCCGATGCGGGACTCGATCCCGGGACTCCAGGATCATGACCTGAGCCGAAGGCAGTCGCTTAACCAACTGAGCCACCCAGGCGCCCTCTACACATTTTTTCAGTAATTTATTGTAGATTCTTTAGTAGATTTCTAGTAAATAATTCTAATATATTCAAGCAATGACACTTCTACTTCCATCTTTCCACCATTAGGCATTATTTTCTAGTTCTCCCCATATTGTGACATCTAGGGTCTCCAGTACAGTGTTAACTAAAAATTGTGGTAGTGAAATCCTTGTTTTTTCTTGGTCTTACTGAACAAATCTTTAACTTTTCATCATTAACTATAATATTATATATAGGTTTTTGATAGATGCCTTTATCAGATTGAGGGTGCATTCCATATAGGTTTTTTCTAAGATTTTTATTAAAATATGGAATTTATAAAATATTTTTTATGCATCTAAAATGACATACAATTTTATCCTTTATTCTTCTAATGTGATAAATTCCATTGATTTATTTTTAAATATTACAATTTTTTCCTTGGATAAATCCCACTTTCTCATATTTCATTTATGATTTTTATGCATTTCTGAACTAAATTTGCCAGTATTTTATTAAGAAATTTTACATCTATCTTTATTAGAGACATTGGTATGTAATTTCTTTTTAAAATATCTTTGCTAGGTTTTAGTTATTGGGGATATGTTTTGGAAAGTGATTTACTCTCTATTTCTTGGAAAAGTTTTTGTAACATTTATACTATTTATTCCTTAAGTTTGATAGAATTGATCATTGAACCTGTCTAGATCAGTAATTTTCTTTGCTAGAATTTTTTTTTTATTCACAAGTTTTTAAGTAAATATAGATAAATAGAGATTTTTAATTTCTTCTGGTGTCATAGTTAGTGTTATGTTTTCTCAAACAATTTGTGCATTTCTTTTAAATTGTCAACTTTATTGGCATAAAGTTCATAATATCCACATATTTAATTTCTCTAAGATCTGTGGTGATATCTAATTTATAACTAATGTTGGTAGTTTGTGTTTTCTCTATTTCTTTTGAGTAAGTCTTGCTAGGGATGAAATGACTTTTATTATCATTTTAAAGAACCAGCTTTCCCAACAAAGAAAAGTCCAGGACCAGATGGTTTCACTGGTGCATTATACCAAACATGTAAATTATTAACACCAATCCTTGTTTCTACAAGTGTATATTAGGCAGTCTTGCATATCATTACTGAATGTTTTCTCGACTTAACTAATTATTTAGAAATAGATGAGGTAAATGTTTCAGTATGATTTTGGAATGGTCTGTTTTCTCTCTTTTTTTCTGTTGATTTTGTTTATATATTTGGAAGATCTGCTATTAGGCACTATATTATTTTTGCTAGAGCTGCTGTAACAAAATACCACAAACTGGGTGGCTTTTGTCACAGTTCTGGAGGCTGGAAGTTCAAGATCAGTATTCTGGCAATGTTGGATTCCTCTGAGGCCTTTTTCCTTAGTTTGCAGAAGGCCACTCAGTCCCTCTTCACATGATAGTTTCTCTCTGCCTCCACACCCCTAGAGTCTCTTCCTCTTCTTATAAGGATGCCAGTCTTATTAGATTAGAGCCCCATCCTAATGACCTCATTTTCACCCAATGAACTCTTTAAAGACCTTATCTCCAAACTGGAGGTTGGGACTTTTCAGTGTGGAATTTCACTGGGGTGGTGGGACACAATTCAGCCCATAGAAGGTGCATATACATTAAAGATTGCTAATCCTCTTGTTGAATTGATCCTTTTTTTTTTTTTTTAATTAATTTATTTGACAGAGAGAGAGAGACAGCGAGAGAGGGAACACAAGCAGGGGAGTGGGAGAGGGAGAAGCGGGCTTCCCACTGAGCAGGGAGCCCGATGCGGGGCTCAATCCCAGGACCCTGGGATCATGACCTGAGCCGAAGGCAGACGCTTAACGACTGAGCCTCCCAGGTGCCCCAAATTGATCCTTTATTATTATAAATGTGCCTCATTATCTCTGGAAATACCTTTTGTCTTGAAGTCTGTTTTGTCTAATAATGATCTAGCAAAGCCAGATTTCTTATTCTTAGTGTTTGCATGGTATCCTTTCCATCTTTTTTTTTTTTTTTTAGACTGTGTATGTTTTTATATTTAAAATGTGTTTCATGTGAGCAGTACATAGTAGGGTCTTGACTTTTTTCATCTAGGGGGCTAATCTCTGCTTTTTCATTAGAATACTGACCTTTTAGCACATGATATTTCTTGTTTCTCTTTTCCGTTTTTCCTGCCTTTTAAAACATGAAACAAGTATTGTAGTATTTCTTTTATGTTCCTTTTTCATTTGTAGCTGTCCTTTCTTGTACTATTTTTAATGCATACTCCAGAGGAACGCTGTCTAATACAACTTTCTGCAATGCTCAGAATGTTCTATAACTCTGCTGTTCAAGACAGTAACCAATAGTTACATTTGACTACTGAGCATTTGAACAATAGCTAGTGTTACTAAGGAATTAAATTCTTAATTATTTTAATTTTAATTAATTTTATGTTTAAACAGTATGGCTATTAATAGTTATCATATTTGTCACTGCAGCTCTAGGAGACTACAGCAAACATCTTTAAGTCATCATAGTCTGGCTTCAAATAATGTTGTACTATGTCATAAACTTTCTGCATCTTATAACAGTGTGATTCCATATACTGCCTCCCACTATTTGCATTTTATTGTCATGTTATAAATCATAAACCATATATGAATTATATATCCACAATAATTGTATGGTTATTGTTTTCACTTAATGTAATCAGTAGTTCTATATAAATATAAAAGTACATATATATAATACTATATGTAACTATATGTATTAAAATTTTTAAATACAATTTTAAAAGGTCTTTCTTATTCACCCATATGTTCTCTTTTTCTATTGCTCTTCATTTCTTTCTTCAGGGACAAGTTGTAACTGGTACTATTCCCTACAGTCTGAAGAACTTTTTCTAGGATTTCTTGTAGTGTAGGTCTTTTTAAGAGAATTCTCTCAGATTTTGCTAATCTGAAAATGTCATATTTTTCTCTTACTTGAAGGTATCAATGATGCATATAGCATTCTAGGTAGACAAGTTTTTTTTTTTCTTTCCTTTTAACACTTTAATGATATTTTTCCATTATCTTCTGCCTTCATTTTTTTCTATGCAAATCATGTTATCATTCTATATTAGCAATCTATTGCTGCATAAAAATGTTACTACAGATTTAATGCCTTATAACAATACAACTTTGTTTTTTTTTTTAAAAGATTTTATTTATTTATTTTAGAGAGAGAGAGCAGGTGAGAAAGAGAGAGCAGGAGCCAGAGGGAGAGGGAGAAAGCAGACCCTGGCTTAGCAGGGAGCCCCATGCTGGTCTCTATCCTAGGACCCCAGTATGACCTGAACCGAAGGCAGACACTTAATCAACTGAGCCACCAAGGCACCCTAGGACAACACAACTTTGTATCTCACAGTTTCTGTGGGGCAGGATCTTCTGCTTTAAGATCTTTCATGTAACTGCCATCAAGATGTTTGCCCTGATCAAGATCTCATCAGAGGTTCAGCTGGGGACCTTCCCTGCTGAACTCATGAGGTTCCTTCTGTGTTGTTATGTTGAAGGCCTCAGGTTTTTTCTGGCTGTTGGCTGGATGCTACCCTCAGTTTTTTTTGCATGTGGTCTTCTCAACATGCCTGTCTCTCAGAGTTTTGTAGCAATACAAACATAATCTCATGTAACATAATCACAAAATCTAATCATGTACACATATTCATATCTGTCATCTATTCCTTATTCAATTGGTTAGAAGCAATTTACAAGCTCTCCCCACACTCAAGGGGGGAGGGATTAGGCAATTGCGTAATTAAGACGATATGGGGATCATGTCAGTCAAATTAGTTTGTTGACTACATATTTTCCTGTTGTTGTTTCCCTATGTATAATTTGTCTTTTGCCACTCTATAATCTAGGTTTCTCTTCATTGATTTTTTTTAGTACTTTGACCATGTGTCTTAATTTTGTTTATAGTTAGCTGAGCTAATTAGATTTGTGGGTTATAGTCTTTCATTAATTTTAGAAAATTCTGTCATTTTAAGATATTTCTTCTGCTCTATTCTTTTTTTTTTTTTTTTTAAGATTTTTAATTATTTGAGAGAGAGAGAGCACAAACTGGCAGAGGGGCAGAGGGAGAAGGCGAAGCAGACTCCCCACCGAGCAGGGCTCAGTTCCAGGATCCTGGGATCATGACCTGAGCCGAAGGCAGATGATTAACAGACTGAATCACCCAGGCACCCCTCTATTCTTCTTTCTTGACTATGAGTCACTTTCTCTTGCTTTTTCTTGCCTCCAGTTCTTTAGTTTGTGCCCCCTGTTCTGTATATAAGAATGTTAGAGACTGAAATAAGTGATATTTATCTCCAGAAAAGAATACATTCCTTTTCCATCAGGCCACTAATGTTTGCTCTCATTGGGTCTGGGCTGTGTCATAGCATTATTCAGCTTGGAGTCATCACTGGTTTCCAATGTTATGAGGACGGCATCTGGCCTAACTCTCTCCAATCCAGACTCTGGTTCTCTGAGCTTGAGAGATTTATCTTCACCTTTCTTTTTTTGTTTTTTTTTCAATGAAATTTTTTAAGATTTATTTATTTGACAGAGGGAGACACAGCGAGAGAGGGAACACAAGCAGGGGGAGTGGGAGATGGAGAAGCAGGCTTCCCGCTGAGCAAGGAGCCCGCTGCGGGGCTGGATCCCAGGACTCTGGGATCATGACCTGAGCTGAAGGCAGACGCTTAACGACTGAGCCACCCAGGCGCCCCTATCTTCACCTTTCTATGTGCTCCAAGCCTTCAGCAGCCACTCCAGAGTACTTCATGAAGACTGAGTTCCTGAGAAGATTTATCTCAGATTTCCTGCCATACCAACAGTTCTTGGCAGCCACTTCCTTGCCCCCATGAAAGTTTGGAGTGCTATGGAGGGTTCTCCCTTAGCTCTTTTCTTCTGTCATCAAATTTAAGCATATTCCCCACATATACGTGGTAAAGACTTGCGTGAAAATGTGATCACTGGGTTCAGAGTCACAGTGTGTGAGACTCTGGGAATCTAATCCATTATTCTGGCCCCCTTGTGGCCAGTTTTGTTAGTGCCTCCACTGGTGGTAGATTTCTCCTCTATATCGTGATCTAGGAAGAGCCACGAAGGACTGATCACTTACTAGGGTTTAGTTTTAAGGATTCTTTGTATCTTTAGCTCTCTAATTGTTTTAAAGAACTATGATGCATTTTATCAGGCTTTTTCTGTTATGACTTACTTCATGGTAAGCAGAAGCTGAAATGCCATAAACTTTTAATATTAGACCACGTTTTCTCAAACTCAGCATTTTGAGTCTAATAATTTTCTTTTTTTTTTGTGGCAAGTGGTCCCTTGTAGTGTGTGTGGTAGCATCCCTAGCCTCTACCCACCGGATGTCACTACCCACCTGACTGCAGTTGTGACAACCAAAATATCTCCAGACATTGCCAAATGATTGCTGAGGGGAAGACAACCTCTGGTTGAGAACCTCTGAATTAGGCACGTGAAACATAAATTCTTCTCAATAAATGCGTCAAATAAAAAATTACCTACTCATATAAATCTTGATGTAGTGGATAGTGCATGGGCTTGGAAATCATTCAGTAATAAATGACAATTCCAGTTCCCACCTTTCAAAGCTGTGTGAGTTAGAACAAGTGACCTAATCTTCCTATACCTCAGTTTCCTCATCTTTAAAGTTTTTTATAAGGATATTATGAGTATTTTTATGGCAGCAGTTTTGTTACATGCCCCATAAAATTCTTTCTTTTTTTTTAAGATTTTATTTTTATTTTTTGACAGAGAGAGAGAGAGAACGCAAGCAGGGGGAGTGGGAGAAGCAGGCTTCCCGCGGAGCAGGGAGCCCCATGTGGGACTCAATCCCAGGACCCTGGGATCATGACCTAAGCCGAAGGCAGATGCTTAATGACTGAGCCACCCAGGCGCCCGCCCTGTAAAATTCTTAAACATAGGAAGAGTTTAGAAAATTCTTGTCTCTCTAGAATGTTTCTCCATATCACAGCCTCTAGAAGTTCAATGGCAATGATCAGGGAAGGCAAAGCAATAAAGTAGACCAGGACTAGGGAGAGAGGCAAAGCTACAAATAAATGAACACAGAAATGTAAAGCTGCTAAGACATATAATAACTCCATGCGGTCGAAAGTTTCCTTTTTATGTATTAGTTGTCACTGATACTCTTTACTCCGTTTACAAATATATTTAGCTCCCTCTGATCTCATTTGTGAATTGTGAAATATCCTTGTTCATTTTGTTTTCAAACTGTGAGCTTTTAAAAAATTGTTTCATTTTTCTGTGTATATTATGAGAGGAACTGAAAAATAGGTGAGCACATTTCCTAGCTACTGCTGGCTGGTACTCCAAAATGCCTGTCTCCCTTCTTACAGGCCTGTCTCCCTTCTTACAGAGATCAGGACTTCTTCATTCAAGAGTCCTTGGAAGTTGTACTAAAAACAGAGTTTTGAGAAAACCGATTCTTTAACTTAGGCCATTTTGGATTCTACTTAGGAAAACGCACAAATAAAATCACCAAATCAAAGGACCTAGTTAGGTTTTATAACTTTGGTCAACTCAATCTTTTTGTACCTCAGTTTTCTCATCTATGAATGTTGTGTATGTATCTCAAGGCCCATCTTGCTCTAAGAATATGAAATGGTAAATAATATAGCATCATTTACAGCTTTTTACATGACTTATTAACCTTTAAGGATTCTATTCTGAATGCTATTGACACAGTACATCACCAAAGAAAAATTTAATAGGTTGTAGCATTTCCTGGAATTGATACATATTAAATTGATTAAGTACTAACCTCTAATTATTGTCGAGATATTTCACAAAGTAGCATATTGGGACATTATGTGTAAAGGAGTCACACTGGGGTGTTATTTCTATATTACATATTTTAAAAATCCAAATTATTTTGACCCCATACCATATCTTCCTCTAACATCCTCTTTATTTGTCTATATCTATTTTAGCAACTTTATTTACATCCTTTGTCTTCTCTGCCAATTATCCCATCCTTAAGAGGTTTCATACCCAGCACTCTACAATCCCGATTTTCATGACTGATTACCATGTTGCCAAACAACTGATCAGATTGATCATGTTGCCTTATCATATCAATGCCCTTATCTTTTTTGACCTTTCTTAAGCATTCATTGTAGATGGTCTGATCTTTTACACCGCAGAAGGTATAGGATTCAAAGCTGAAGGGAATAGTTCAAGAAGAAGAAAAAATAGTGGTGTAAAAATGATAATAAGGAGCAAGGAGGACACATGAGCATATCCTTGTACCACTGGGCAAGGTAGAACACAGGAAACATCTTCAACTCAAGTGGTGGAGGAAAATTCCATGGACAATCAGGGAAGACCCATGTTTCAGTTTATACAAGATGATGAATTGAATATCTGAGAAGTGGTTAAGGATACTGGGCAAGTTTAAGATGACATAGTTAAGCATAAGTGAATATATCAGTTAGAAAAAATCTGATAAGTCATTTAGAAATCCATGCTTTAATTTCCCAACCTATAAAATGGAAATTATACTTGCTTACATCTTTCCTCATGGGCTTATTGTTGGGGGTAGGGAGAAACACTTCACATAAATATATTTTGTAAATTTTAAAGCATTAGATACTTACAGCATTATTATTAATACTTTTTAAGCTCATTTAATTAATCCAAGCAGTGCATCATTGTTTTTTTGACTTTTGAATTCTGTAAGCCAGGATGTATGCATGTGTGTGTGTTAATTTGCTATTGACATACGTTTGCTAAATCTTCTTTTTCTTTTTTTAATCATTATTTTTCAAGTGAAAAAGATATACTTATCTTCTAGAATTTTTGAAAAAAATAAAAATGGTGAGAAGGACAGAAAGGACAATCTTAAAACTAAATATATTAGCTTTATGAAAAATTCCTTTACCTTTTCATGTTTTTCCTCATTCATCTCAGGCCAGTGAAATCTTCATCATGGAACATAAAACCAAAAATTATTGTTTAGGAGCACTGCTTTAGATGCTGCCTTTAAGAGGTATAAAATTTTTGTTGCTTCAGGTACCTAATATCACAGAAGATGATTTTGTAAATTCAGAGAACACTGAAATATCATTAAAAAGTGACTTTAGTCATGACCTCTAAAATGCCACATGCACTGAACTTTGGATGCAGCCCTACTGTCAAATTACCATTTTAAATACTGGTTTATTTGGCCAATTGAAGTGTGAAAATACTCAGAGAGCTAACACATGTACTTCTGCTTCTGTAGTAAATAATAAAAAGAGAAAATCTGCTCACATTCTACCTGAATCTGCTTACATTTGGCTCTGCCTCTGACTTAGCCAGGAAATCATGAGCTTTTGGAAGAATAGAACCATATCTTAGTCTTTTTGCTTTTCACAATAACAACTAAGGCTTTTTTTTTTTTTTTTTTCATATAAAAAAGGTACCGATGAGCATTTTAGAGGCCAAAGTGCATTTAGGATCAAGTATAGATCATTTAAAATAGTATAGTAAGCTGATTCATGGCTCCCAAATAAACCTGCATCCTAATCCCTGGAATCTGTGAATGTTACCTTATGTGACAAAAAGGCGTTTGCAGATATGATTACCTTAAGGATCTTGAGATGGGGAGATAGTCCTGATTATCCAGGTGGGCCCATTGTAATCCTAACTGTCCTCATAAGAGGAAAGCAGGAGTCAGAGGAGAAGGCATGCAGTGAGGCAAGCAGTGATTGGAGGGATGCATTTTGAAGACAGAGGGAGGGGCAAGAAGCCAGGGAACGGCGAAGGTGGATGCCAGGAGAGGAAATAGGCAAGGAGAAGCATTCTCCCCTCAAAGCCTCCAGGAGGAACCTGCCCTGCCAACACTATGACTTAAGCTTCGTGAAAATCATTTTAGACTTCTGACCTCCAGAACCATACAATAATAAATTACATTGTTTTAAGTCACCAGGTTTGTGGTAGTTTCTTATTGCAGCATCAGAAAACTGATGCACATAGTAAGCAATATACAAGCTCTTTCAAAACGAAAGCCTAAGCTACTTGTAATTGATGATGCCACTTGAATTTGTTCTTTTTCAAATACCAAACATCAGAGAATATTTAAAAGCCCGTTTTGCCCAAAGGGCCATAGCTCAGGGAGTAACAAGGGTTGTTTTCTTCTTTACTTTCTTGGTTAATTATCCCTTTCCATTTCTGGAGGGACATTGTATCCAAGTAATGGCTTAAATGTATAAAATATGTTTAAAAGCACGAAAAGTATTTATCATATAAAGTGCATATAACAGGCCACCACTTACTTAACAGCTAGCTGTTACTGCTTTTATGATTGTTATTATTGCATTTCATAATGACAAGTGAGATTTATCATCTTTCATATGTTGATCAACTGAGATTACTCTTCCATGAATAATCTAATAGACCCATTAGAGAAATATTTGAACTAGTATTTTTCTTTTTTTTAAAAATTTTTATTGTTATGTTAATCACCATACATTACATCATTATTTTTTGATGTAGTGTTCCATGATTCATTGTTTGTGCATAACACCCAGTGCTCCATGCAGAACGTGCCCTCCTCAATACCCATCACCAGGCTAACCCATCCTCCCACCTCCCTCCCCTCTAGAACCCTCAGTTTGTTTTTCAGAGTCCATCGTCTCTTATGGTTCGTCTCCCCCTCCGATTTCCCCCCCTTCATTCTTCCCCTCCTGCTATCTTCTTCTTCTTTTTTTTTTCTTAACATATATTGCATTGAACTAGTATTTTTCTATAATCATATCCTTTAATTCTATTCCTACTTGTTAAGATTTTTTTTTTAATCATGAGTAAGTGTTGACTTTTATCAAATGCTTTCTAGCACCTTTTAAAATCCTAGCTTGTCTTTTTACATACATCAAGATAGTTAAATATATTTTTATATTCTTAAAAATACTTTACATTTACATTATTGCAATGAGCCCCAGTTGGTTATGATGTTTTTGTACATTACTTTATCTAATTAACTCATTTACTTAGGATATTTTATATCAATATTCATAAATAAAATTATAATTTTCCTTTATCAAACCGTGTTTGCCTGGGTTTGGTGTGAAGTTTATACCAGCCCCATTAAGTACATGTGAATGCATTTTCTCTTTTTATATGTCTTAACAAAGATTTTATAAAATAGACCATTAAAATTATCCGTTCCATGAGGGTTTGAAAAAACTAATTTTAAAACCTTGTGGATATATAGAGTGTGTTTCACAGATGATATGTATAGATGTAGACAGAGATAGTACATATACATCTAGAGAGAGAGAAAGACAGAGAGAGAAATGATAGGTAGGTAGAAAGGTAGATTTACTTACTACTGTAGTGATTGGCAAAATACAGCTTGCCAGACAAATCTGACCTGTAATCTACTTTTGTAAATGAAGTTTTATTGGAATACAGTCATACACATTCATTTACATGTTGTCTATGGCTGTTTTCATACTTCAAGAGCAGCTTTGAAGGTGCAGTAGAGATCATAAGGTCCAAAGTATTCCAAAAATATTTACTCTCTGTCCTTTTACAGAAAAATTTTGTTCACTCCTAGATTACAGAATCAGTATATTTCAGCGTTGTATGTTTATTCAAAATTTCTATTTAGTATTGAGTCAACTTGACAGTGTATATATTTTCTTGACAATTTTTCATTACATCTAATTTTTCAATAAATATTTAATGAGTCTTTTCTAAGCACCAGATACTTTCCTAGACATTGTACGTATAACAATGGACAAAGCAAAGCAAAACAAAATGTTGCCCTTTTTGACTTTCTATTCTAGACTAGAGATAGTTAAAATATACTAATAAATGAATGCAGTAGCTTCAGGTAATGATCAGTGCTAGTAAGGGCACGATGGAAGTGCATAAAATGATGTTTTTGATAATGTGTGAGGGAAAGGTCTCTTTGAGGAAGTTACATTTGAACAAACATGGAGTAAAAGGAGTAAATCTTTTGACTGCCTTGGGGAAGAACAATACAGGAAGAGGAAACTTCAAATGCAGAGCTCCTGATATAGAAACATGCTCGTATTTATTGTACTGAAAGAAGAGCAAAGAAACAAATGTGGCTGGAACAGAGTGACTGAGATGTAGAACGTTAGAAGATGAAGTCAGAAAGTAACCAAGGGGCCAGTGTCAAGATTCATTTGTCTATGAATAGTGGGATGCTATTGGTAAGTTGTGACATAACATAAAACTCATTTTTAAATGAACAGTATTGACCTATGTGGAGAACAAACCTTTAAAGAAATAAGGAAACCAAGTAGGAGGTTATTGTCCAGAATTGTCCTCAGTGGAAAAGCTGGTAGTTGGACAAAGGTGCTAGCAATGAAAAAGTTACACAAATTTTCATTTGAGATATATCTCAATAATGAGATTTACTCATGGAATAGATGTGCATTATGAAATAGAGCAAAGATCATGACAACATTCATGTCCTGAAAAACTGGGTGATTTTAATGAGATTTGTTGTGATAGAGAATACTAAAAGAGAAACATATTTAAGGTTGGGGGAATTAGGAATTTTGTTTGAACATGTTAACTTTATGATGGTTATTTAATGTCCAAATGAAGGAATGTAGTAGACAATGAAATAGAAAATCTGGAATCCGGGGAATTAGTCTGGGCTAGAGATAGAGTCTTGAGATTCATTAGATTATACATTGTACTTAAAGTCAACAGTCTGGATATGATCATTTTTTGGAGGGTAGATAAGATGCACAATCCTGAATTCTGGAGTATTCTAACACCTAGAGGTCAGGGAGAGGAGAAAGAACCATTAAAAGATACTGAGAAAGAGTGAGGTTAAGAAGAGAAATAGAAGTAGAAACCTGTCTTGTCATGGAAGCAAAGGAAAGAAAGAATTTCAAAAAGGAAATAGTAATTGACTATGTCATATGCTATCAATACACCTAGGTAAGGATTGAAAATGACGTTGGAGAGGTGCCTGGGTGGCTCAATCGGTTAAGTATCCGACTCTTGGTTTTGGCTCAGGTCATGATCTCAGGGTTGTTTGATCGAGCCCCGTGTCAGTTCCATGCTCAGCACAGAGTCTACTTGAGTTTCTTTCCCTCTCCCTCTGCCCCTCCCTCTCTGGTCCTCCTTCCCCCATCCCTGCTAGCTCTCTTGCTCTCTCTCTGAAATAAATAAGGAAGTAAATAAATAAATAAATAAAATTAAATTAAAAAAGAAAATGACATTGGATTTCGCAGCTTGGCGGTTATTGTTGTCTGTGATGGCAAGGTTTTGTTGCATGAAATGGACAGCATAGTGTTGAAGAAGGATCAAGAAAAATGCTAGGTGAAGAAATTTAGGCAGTACATGTTCTTATAATTTTAAAATTTCAGTTGTATATGTACCTATTTCCCTCTTTTTAAAAAGTAAGTTCATTCAATTTTTTTTCTTGATTTATTTGTCTTTCCATAGGATATCTATCTTGTATTTTCTAAGAACCAACTTTTGTTCTGGTATGTCTAATTAATGGTATATTTATGTAAAAAAGAAAGGATATGCTCTCCTTTTGTATGTTTTTCACTTCACAGACATTTTGGGTAAGGGAGCAAAGGTTGAGAAATTTTTTATTCCTACAGCAATAGACCTGTGTGTGTTGACTCTCCTTTCTACCCACACCTATGCAACATCCATCATTTGAATGACCCCTTAGTTAAAACGGATCTTCTGCTTACTTGGTTTTGATCTTTTAGATCCTTTCCTGAAATAATTTATGCAACTAGAAGCTTTTAATGATTAAAATTATCATCTGCCCAGATATATGAGCAATATATCATGGCACACTTCTATAATTACTTAACACAGATTCTTAACCTGGAGAAGCATGGATTTATTGTTGTTGTGTTTATGATATAGGAGTCAATTTACATGTGATTAGAAAGATTTCATAACATGTCTACACTTTCAATAAAATTCCTTAGTAATTAAAATTATATAATATAAAATATTTTGAGAAATAAAGTAATTAATACTTTATCTTATCTTTCTTTTCTTTTCTTTTCTTTTTTTTTTTAAGTAGGCTCCATGCCCAATGTGGGGCTTAATTTTATGTCCCTGAGATCAAGAGTGGAATGCTCTACCAACTGAGCTAGCCAGGTGCCCCTACTTTATCTTGTCTATATATGATAATTAGAGGTGTTCTTTTTAACCAATATATCTTTTGATTTAAGTAAAAAAAAAAATTAAAAATTAAAAAGGGAGAGAAAGACAGAATCCTGATCCTGCCCGTGAAGAATTAACTGCTGCAGGAACGGCAGTCTCACCAAAACAGAACAAAAAACCCTTATAACAGCACACCAAATATTGGCAATATCTGTTTCCAGACATTAGACAACAACAATGCAGGACTATATTCCTGAAAAGAAAAGAAACAAATATTTTGAGCCCTATGATTATAAAGTTTACTGTGTGGAAGTCATTTCCACGCTGTAGGTGTGAAACGGAGTCCCATATGGAGCTCTGTAGTCTTGCTTCATCAGGAGCAGGGATAGGAATTTGGGGGGAGTAGGACAGCTAAAATTTGCAGAGCAGAGTAAAGGAAAGAAAGGAACCGTGCATAGAGCAAACTCGAGATTTTCAGGTGGACTCTCTTGGGTTGACTTTTTTTTTTTTTTTTTCTGAAAACACTGATAGAACTGACTTGCTGAGCCATTTATTTAGCATCCTGTAGAGCCCTTGAGTATAGAAAAATCCAATAGAACTGAATCTTCGGAGTTTGTATAGCTTGAATTTAGAGTGTGTTAAATTCACCTCCATGTATTATTGTCTTGTTGCATAAGAGAAAACCATGAAAAGCATCACTGCATCTTGTGAATGATCACTTCAGAAGAGTACCTATTATGTTTTCCAATGACATTTTCATTACCTTTAGATAATTTCTTTTAGAATTTGGAAACCACAGGGTCAATTTCTCTCTCTGCAAATTGATAGGCTCTTTCTTATCAAATAATAAGAAATATATAATCCATTTTGGTCCTTTTTCCCCCTTTCTTTATAAGCTGCTTAGATGAGAGGCATTCCTGGTATGATCTGTGTGGACCCTGAGGTCCTCAGCCTGTATGAGAAGGGGACAAGGAACAAGGGCACAGTGCAGATTATCCTCTGCTTCAACTATCATTTTATCAATGGAAATTCATTTTTCAGATAGGATTTTTTTTAAAACAACTTTTGTTTCTATTAGAGTATTAGAAACCACTGACTTTAAATTCAGCTGTGAATTGATTAACCCCATTTTCTTAAGTTTTTGGTCAAAGTGGTGGTTGGAAGTAATATAATCCAAATCAAGATATGAATTACATCTTTTTCCTTAGTCTCTGTGACCTCTGATAATTTATTTAACATTTGTAAGATCCAATTTTCCCATCATAAATGAGAATATTTACCTCCTAAAGTTATTATAAGGCAATAATGAGAAGACATGGTTGGTACTCAGCAAGGATGCTAAAACAGTAGCTCTTTGTATAAATTTGGCCAGTGGTTCTCCACCCTGGTACAGATTAGGATCATCAGGGGAGCTTGTAAAATTCGATACTGAGTATATTCCCTCAGAGATTCTTTTATAATTGTTCTGAGGAGAAGCTTGGGGAATGGGAGTTTTAAAACCCTCCAGGCAATTTTAATCTCTAGAGAAGTTTAAGAACAACTAAGTTAGGTACACTGTTTTCAAGAGAAAGAAATTTACTCTGGATCTGTATGTCAAAAAGGAAATTCATTGGAAGCATATGATATGGCTCACAGAGTTGAAATAAAACAGTAGGGTGCTACCTTTGGGTAGACCCAGTGATCCAGGTGCATGAGCTTAACAGCTGTCTCTTCAGAGGATAACTCAGCCCTGGGATATTTTTTTTTAACATTTGTCTCTAAACTTCAGTGTTTGAGTTTACAAACTCGAGAGAAAGATAGAGACTATAATTAAACTGGCTTGGGCCATATGCTCTCCTCTTGGCTAGGTAAAAGTAGGATACTTTGGTAGATTTAAAAAACAGAAAGCACAGCGACGGAAAGGTAATTCCTCAAATGTGAAATGTTTTATGAGAAGAAAATGAGAATTGAATTGAATTATTGATTGAATAATGCCAATCAATCAATCAATACATACAAACACACATACACATTACTATTATCTCTAACATAATGACCTCCCCTCTTTCTTAAGAGTTTTTAATTATATAACTATACATATATATTTTATTGGTTACTAGTTCACAGCTCTTGGGAATAGTCCAGATAGCCCCCATGTGACTGCATTATAAACAGGTGCTAATAATAAAGTAGTGAACATCAGGATAGTGGCTTTCTAGGGCCTCAGTAACTGCACAGATTCTCTGTTCTGAGTGCTGTTATTCTCAGTGCTTGAATGATAGATAATATAGATTATAATCCCCATTTCTATGGCAATGAAGTTTGGGATATCCATGATTCATTTCTGTTGCGGTCCTGAAGCATTAGTAAAAGATGGTATTAGTTTGATGCTCCAGGAATCTTGGGACAGCAATATTTTATCGAGGAAGGCACACAAACCATAGCAAGTGTACCAAAGCCGGGTAATCATGGATATAAACCTCTTGTAGCAGATATTCGAGGCAAACAAACAAACAAACAAACAAAACCCCCCAAGAACCAGTAATGGTGGCCTGATTTATCCGGATATGTAGAAGGGCAAACTTGAAATAAGTTTGCAAATCCTTAAAAGATAAAAAACACAGTGGTGGCCACTATTTTTAGGCCTAGAAAGAGTGAAGTCATTATGCCCTTAGAAATACAAGTAAAATTAAAACTACAAGGAACCCCTAATTGTCTACAAAATACTTCCTGACCTTGGCATTATTTGATCAAAAGAAGTAAAGAAGAGAAAATAAAAATCTGACTGCAAAATCAATTTGGGAAAATCTCTTAGGCATATCATGCTGTGGTTATTTAACTAATACCGGTAACAATATAGCTAGTAATTAAACCAGGTAATGTTTTCATCTTTCATACAGCATACAAATGCTAAATGAGCATTTGTAATTAACAATATGCAGGATATTCTATTATAAGGCAAATAGATGTTTTGCATGGGAATAAATAATGTCAGTTTTATAACCCTAGATTTTATTTCACATATATTCTTTTCAAAGATAAAAATCATATAGATTAGGAACAATTAAAATAGACATGGCATATATTCAGAGTAACAGAGTTAATAATCAGTCATATTTAGAATAGTGACACTTTGTATCAGGAGAGATTAAAGTTAAGAGACCAGAAAGCATGGGGTAGGGAGTATTATAGTCGGGAAAAAATTGGCTCTGAATCAGATTTGAGGCCAACTCAATAAATAATTCTCTGTGTTGTAAAAGCCATACATGAGTATACTCACACATAGTTATGTAACAAACCTGGAATAGGTCACATAATTCATGAAACTCATTGGAGTTTTCAATTAAAAGGACTTGTTAGAGCCCTTCTGCCATGATCAGAGGTGCACCTTCTTATTCTGAGACATCAACATATATATATTAGCTCCCTGAACTTTTTCCAAATTGTGGAGTATGTGTGTGTACTTTTCCATAAACAAAGAACTTGAAAAATGTAATTTATATTCTAACTGGAATGACACCACTCTATATATTAATTTTAGGAGATTTTATATTCAGTAATTTATTTTTAAATCCAAACCAAAAAATATTTGAGCGTCAGATACTATGTTAATCAGAGGGAAAGAAAAAACAACAACAAAAAAGGAGAACTAAAATGGAATCTCTACTTTCCTGTGTTCATGTTAACATTAAGTTAAACTACAAGGAATATTGAAACAAGCTTGTTGTAGGCAAGAAAGGCAGCATAGAGAAGATGAGACTTTCCCTCTATCAAGGGTTGGCAAACATTTTCTGTAAAGAGTCAGATAGTAAAAATATTTTAGTCTTTGTGGGTCATGTGGTTTTGGTCTCAAGTACTCAACTCTGCTTTATGGGGGTCAAACAGCTTTCAACAATACAAAAACAAATGGGCATGACTGAGTTCCAGTAAAACTGTGTTGACAAAACTAGGGGTGGGGTGGGGTGGGGTGGGATAGATGTGGCTCACTGGCCATACTTTGCAGATCGCTGATCTTGATCTTGAAGAACCAGATGGAATTAAATAGCTGGAGAAGAATGTTAACTATCACGTCAGGTAGAGGAAATAGAATAGTCAAAGCATAAGGTAGCGTGATGTGTTTTGTGAATGGTGAAGAGCCATTGAGTGTCTACTCCCATGTTACATAGCTGGAGGACAAATTAATAGATTGCCTCTTCAATCAATATAACAACTATTCTTACGGATGAGGCAGAAGTCCATATTAAGTGGTGAAACCAGGATTCAAAGAGTCAAACACAGGCTTGACTTCAAAATCCTGCTATCTGCACCATAGCTTGCTTCTTTGGTCAGAGGTATATATGCTTATTCAATACTAATACTTAGTAAATACAAGTTCCACCTTTTATATAGGAATTGCATCTGGTGGATCCAAAAGTAATTAGCATGTATGGTGAGCTCCACTTGCTTAGAATGCTGAAGAAAAAAAATTTTTTACCTGTGATTGCATGGTTAAGACCATCTAATTAATCTTCCCTGAAACACCAGCTAATTATGAATTAGAGGTTGCCAAACAGACTGAATTTGAAATAGAGTCATTTTCTGATTTTGTTTTGCTCAACATTGTAGTGGCGATTCTGCTTTCATTCACATATCATTGGCTATAAGCGGAAATGAGTCTATTTCCTTTAACACTTTCCCATTGCAATGCCACACAAACATATGTTCTTGTGGGAGTCTCAATTAATTACAAGAGAAACTGTGAAGCACCCTCTGTGCTTCCTCCAGAAAAGTAAAATGCTATCGATCATTTTTGCCTGTTGCCTTGAGAAAATCAGTGATGTGCTATTTAGGCTAAAAGATGGGAATGTTATGAAGCCTCTATATTAAAAATAAATAGGCAAGATCATCATCAAGGGCTTTCAAATTGCGGGCAGTATAAACATACAAAATGGGGTAAAGGAATGACTTCTAAACATATGTTATTCATATGTTGAACCATTTTGTAAGATCAATTTTCCGTGTCAAAAGTGAAATCTGGAGCCTGGTTATACTTCATTAGGTCCATTAACTGTGACGACAACATCTTAATATAAATTATTCTCATATGAGTTCTCAAGAAGAGAATTAAACACTTTTCAAAAAAGATGAAAAATAAAAAAAAATAATGGACTGCATGGTTTCCAGTCTTGCGATCATTAACAAGCCACATATCTTTTGTGCTGTTAAGTTACCTCTAATTAGTCCGAAGATTACAAGAAGTATACTCCTTCCCATTGATCTTTCTACCATGTAAAAAACCTCTCCACACAGAATGATAGTGCTACAAAGGACTTGAATATTAGTACATTCTACATCTTCATTTTGCAGAGAGGGAAATTAGAGGACCAAGAAGTGGTCATATAGGTAGTTAACAGCAGAGACAAAATTGCCAGAGTCCTAATTTAGTACCCTTTACACTCTCACATATTTCTTTGCTCTCCTTTCTTTGAAGGGTATTTTGAACTTGGATATGCACTGCTGTAGCATGTAAGTTTGATTTCATATCAGTGTTAATGTCTTAATTTTATAACTTATTTTACCAAATTAACTTACTTTAAATTAGTCTTAATATATAATATTGTCTTTTCTTCCACTGTAGACGTTACAATCCCAACTCTAGAAATCAGATACTATTCCCTTGATCTCTGAGTCACTGCTTTATATGATCAAATTGGATATGGGATGGGCATTATTCATATGTGTATAGCATCATTGTTTTAACTTTGATAAACTTTAATTTTGAAAGTTTAACTTTGATCCCTAACAATGTCTAGATATGTCAGACAGTTGAATCTACTGTCTAAATCAAATACATATAATGACCTATTGTTCTTTCCCTGGTCAGCAACCTCCAGTTGGCTGCAGAAATGAACTTATACTTTAAAAACTACTCAGACCTACCTTTCCAGTTTTTTTCTCTTTCTGCCTCTCTTCCCCCCAACAACAACTACTCCCTCTTCTTTTCTTTCTTTTTTTTTTTTTTAAAGAATTTTTATTTATTTATTTATTTGACAGAGAGAGAGAGCATAAGCAAGTGGAGTGGCAGGTAGAGGGAGAGGGAGAAGCAGGCTTCCTGCTGAGCAAGAAGTCAGATGTGGGGCTCCATCCCAGGACCCTGTAATCATAATCTGAGCCAAAGGCAGTAGCTTAACCAACTGAGCCACCCTGGCGCCCCTCACTCTTCTTTTCCTATCTTTGTTCAGGCTGATATCTCCATTTGCATTATTCTCCTCAGCATCTTCTCTACACATTTTGCATGGCTCAGCAATAAAAAATTTTCGTGTCTGATCAACCAGCTATGATTTCTCCTAGGCTCTTTGCCCCTTCAAAACCACACATTATGATGTATCCAGAATTTGTTCAATGTAATATTAATACTAAGATTCTCCTTCTAGTAGCTCTAACTGATTAGATCTTTGAATTATGTAGATTTTGGGTATCAGAATCATAGGGGACATTATGAGAATGTTCTTTCAACGTGGTGTCCCTATTTAGCCTTAAGGACAGAGCAAAATTTCTGTGGAAAGCGTTTAGAATTGCTAATATTACAATAGAGTATCTATACTATATTCCCAATATTACAATATATTGTAAATCATCTTTTTTTTTTATTTCATCCCTTCTATGTCTATGTATTGTTATATACAAATCAAATTACGAGTAGAACCAAAGAAAGGATTTTGTGCTATTTTATCTTCCAGGATTATATCCAAAAAGGTTGTTGGTACTTTGACTAGATCTCCTAAAATCCATAGTAAACAGAGAGCTAGAGATGCCTGGATATTTTGTCCTTCCTTCTGTAGACTTCTCCAGTGACTAACCGCTCTGGTAGTACAACGTTGGATGGGATATCTATAACAGCTTGCACTCCAGTTCCCCATCGGTCATTATAGGATCAAGCGACATCTGTGTTGCAGGGGCATTGCTTGAAATGGCTACCTTGTTTGGCTTCTGTTTCCTTGTTATGCTGTTCCCTACTTTCTCTTTAACATATCACTTGTCTCACTGTGTGCTTTGAGGAAACTAGTCTGAGGTACTGCCTTTCTAAAGAGAAATAAGGCATGCATCTTTTCAGGATTTCTTAAGACTTAGTCCTATTGTGCTAGCAGTTACCACAACAGCCCATGGGAAAGGTTGGAAATTCATGGAATGTGAAATTTATTTGAAGTGAATTCATAGGAATGAAACACACTATGGCTGTGCTAAATAGCCGTGTTTAACTATTGGCTTAGTTAAAGCCAAAACTTTAACTAAGGGCCTTTCCCCATGAGGCAGGAGATGAACATACTCCGCATCTCCGAGGCAGGGAAAAGGACAGCAAAAGAACTCCTTACAGAGGTTGGGAGGGGGCTTTTCACAGGAGGAGACTTACACACTGTACTATAAATGTTCTGAAATACAGGATCTCAAAGACTCCACAGGGTTGTTTCCTGAACAGATTTGTAATAGTTCTTGATACAGTTTGATGTGAATATAAATTTGGGTCAAAGATGCTGGTTAGTGTGTGCCTCTACCCTGTCTTGGTGGAGGGGGTCTGTCTGGAGAGCCTCTGATGGCAGGAGTTGGAGAAAGGCTACCCTTGTACTAATTGGTAGGGCCATATCCCCATTGCCAAAGTGGGCATGACAAAAAAGTAGCTGAGCCTGAGTCATCTGGAGAGGACCCCACACAAGATAGCTCCTGGCTGTGTTCACTGAGGGCCACAGTGGGAGGCAGCACCCAAGGAGAAGTTGTAAGAAATGTGTGGGGATTTCTATTGACCAGGTCAGTTGAGTGGTGCAAAGAACATACTTTCCAGTGGGGAAGGTCCCAGAAGAATGCTTCAAAGTGACTTATTTGGCATGACAGAGGGTATGTGATAGCTATGAAAGACCTGTAATGAGGGGCGCCTGGGTGGCTCAGTTGTTAAGCATCTGCCTTCGGCTCAGGTCATGATGGCAGGGTCCTGGGATCGAACCCCGCATCGGGCTCCCTGCTCGGCGGGAAGCCTGCTTCTCCCTCTCCTACTCCCCCTGCTTGGGTTCCCTCTCCCGCTGTGTCTCTCTCTGTCAAATAAATAAAGTCTTTAAAAAAAAAAGAAAGACCTGTAATGAGCAGGTGGTAATTTGAGAAAATTTTGCTAATTAAATAAAACCTTTAGTCTCTTTTCCTGCCCCCAAATTGGAAGTGCTATTAGGACAAAAGGAAGTTGCATAAAGGAGAGAGAAGGAATGGACCATACCCACCTTCCCAGCTTTGGTCAGACATGAGCTTAGGGAGTAGGAAAAAGCTTGGAACTGAATGAGAGAGTAAAAATAATTTTATTTTACTAATTGAAAATAAAAGAATTATAATGCCTGAGAACCCTAGCACTTTTGTCACTAGAAGACTAACAACCCCATCCAAGTTATTGTCTAGTAAAGAGCAAAGGATATCGGACAAAGTACAGTTGAAGGCAGAGGTGGAAAAATACTGGCTTGTTACCTGATCCTACCTGATCATATTGACCTCTTCCATGAACCATTTATAATCTCTAATATTAATTGTCTTTTCCGGAGTACCCAGGACAAAAACCAACAATAAATGGAACTCTGTTTTTACTTTCAGAGACCATGGAATCTAACATAAAAAAAAAAAAAAATTATGAGAGGGAAGTTACTAGGGAAAAGAGCAGTTTTAAAGTTACCAATAGGACACTGGTATTAAAGAAGGTGGGGAGATTCTCCCATCCTAGTTCTTTTGCATGGTCATTGAGTTGTCTTCTGACTCTTCCTAGCTGAAGAGGAGAGTCTTTCTTTATAAGACAGAGAGCTGATTAAAGCTACAGTTATTTGTTTAATTGTTGTATTTCCTCTTATTAAGTTGTAAGACACCTGAAATGCATAACGTATCTGGTAGCCTTTTATAGAGCAAGACCTCAACAAATACATGTTGGGTTGAGCTGAAAACAAGCACCCTGGCTAAGATTTGGAATCTAGTCTCAAATGAGCTTCATTCGACTACTGGTATACCTGCTATTATGGAATTGTATGCTTTTTGGTTAAGCTAAAAGCTGTGTTCTATATACGCAGACGTTCTAGCACAAGTAAGGGTGTACATTCTCGCATTTAGACATAAGCAGACAGACTGCTGTCAGTCTGAACAATGTCATAGATAGATCTGATGCTATGGAACTCATTTTGCTTCTGTAAAAACTACCATAAGTGCTGCTTTGTTAATTTTGGACTTGTGAGTCAGAACAACCATAGTCCAAAGAGAGCAGAAGCCAGTGCTAACAATTTTTAAATATATATCTACAACCCTATCAAGTAATAAATATAATAATTTACTTTGTAGTTGCAGTGCACTAGTATCACGCCAGGACTTCACACGCTTTATCTCACTGAGTCTTCGGGGTAGGAATTGAGTAACAGTGAAGTAGTATTCCACCAAGACTAAGGATCAGACAGAGGTCAATTGTTGCCTCCTCCTTTATTCCAGTTCTGTGCTTCCCAGCTTGCTACACATTTCCCCACTCACTCTGTTCATGCACTGCACCCACTTCTACAGTTTTCTGTTCAACACCTGGTTCCTGTGGTCATTTGCTTTTTTATAAGGCTCTACTCTGGAGGGTGTTTACTGGAAGAAACTTTCCACTGCAACTAGTTGTTACAGTCCGTCCCACTCCCTAAGGTACAGGAACAAAACATACAGCTTTAGCCTTGCGCCAAATGACAGCATGGCTGTCACCCATCTGAGAGCATGAAACACTGCTGTCACATCATGAGTAACCTGCCACAGACCTCAGCGTTCTCTCTTGCCTTCCATGTAGAGGTGTAGCTACAAGGGATATTGTTTTCTTTCGCATCATTCTTTGTGTCTCTTGGGAAGTACTTGTGGGTGCGAACATGTGCACACAGCATACATTTTTCCTATTCTCGCACTCATGCTTTCTTGTCTTCTCACACCTAAATATTGATGTATTAATTTGTCCTGTAATCAAAAGCTCCTCTTCCCATGCTTACAGTGTAAAATAAGGTCAAGTCCCCATTTAATCTTCTTTATACTATATTGTTTCTGCTCACATCCCTCTTAGTGCTCAGCCAAAGGTGCTCTCTAAGCAAATAACCTGGATGACTTTTTGTATCATTCTTTTTTTTTAAGATTTATTTATTTATTTGAGAGAGAGCATGAGCAGGGGGCGGGGCAGAGGGAGAGGGAGAGAGAGAACCTCAAGTAGACTCCCTGCTGAGCACAGAGCACAACATGGGGCTTGATCTCACGACCCTGAGATCATCACCTGAGCCGAAACCAGGAGTCAGATGCTTAACTGACTGAGCCATCCAGGTGCCCGTTGCATCATTGTTAAGTCTGTTTCTTAGGGCTTTTATACAGCCCTTGATATAGGGTCAAGCATTTGCCTTTATGGACCTGATCCCCTTCAATCTTTGTTGTCATGTGTCTGAACTCCATCAGTTATTCCTCTTCTGTATTTCAAGTTAATTTCCATATAACCAGAATAAGCAACATTTATTTCAAGGAGGGAAAATCCTCGATGAACTACATAATCATCTTCCCCCTTAAGCAGTAGTTGTTTCTAATCATGGCAACATAGCAATAGTAAGGAAGAGGCTAAAATAACAAAATTATAATCAGTAACTAAAATGGAATGCCAGAAACATCTGAGGCTTCTACATCAACACATTTGTGTATTTGGTATCTAAATTGTGCTGATGGAACCAGAAAGTTACATTTGTTTACTTGCACAATTCTGAGTCCAGAAAAATTTAGTTACTGTCATTAGATATGTCAGGAATACTGATCTATTATGAAGGAAGACTGATCTTTTTTTTTTTTTTTTTTTTTTTTACCAAGCTCTGGAAGATTTCCTAAACATGAGGCTTTTGAACAATTCTAAAACACTTCTAATGATATCTTTGTTAATCTTTTACAACATTGATTACATATGGCTTTTGGAATTAAAAAGGGAATTGAATTATTTGTTTTGCAAAAGGTCAGATGAGTAGATTTTCAATATGATCAATTATTTTGAATTCAGCCTTTCATTCTTTGAACATCTACTGAGTTCCTACCAAGACTTAGACATGGGGATACACGACTGAGCAATAAAACAAAAGTCCTTGCCAATATGGAGCTTAGTTTCTGGTGGATCAGAAAGATATTAAATAAGTTATCGGATCAAAATTTGGTTTATGATGTAGTAGGTATAGTTTATCTAGAAGTACCTTTTCATTTAAGTTGCCCAGTTGTTAAATGCCATAGAATAGTTACATAAAATATATGAAGGGTACCATACTTTTTCCATCTGCCTGCAATGAGCTGGATGCATCCTTTTTGACAAGTTTCAGGTTTAATATCAAATTTTCAGAGAAATTTTCCCTGTAAAAATGTCACCACCTGGTCATGTTATCCCTTCACCATATTTTAATTCTCTTCATAACTTTCTTATTTATTTATTTACATGCTTATTACATATATTTCTCTCCTGGTGTTTGCTACTGTATTCTCAGAGCTTGAATCAGTATTAGGCAAATGATAATTGTTCAACTAATATTTGTAGATTAATTGAATGATAATGATACATAGATATGTCTCCTTAAATATAAGTATGGGTAATAATTTTAAAAATTACCATTACTGGTTTAACAATGGTTTTCATAACCTCTAAAAACTATAGCTACAAGTGATTCAAGGTTATAGGCCACCTCTGCCTATAATACTAGCCTTCTCAGCATCCATTCAACCTTACTTTGGTAATGTCATCTTGTTCTTTCTTGGCTAATGGCGTCTCTAAAATCTCAGTTATTTTCATTGGTTCTGGTTTATGCAGACTCTAAGGAGAGTAGTGCTTGACCCAGATGTGGCCAGTCAGAGCACCACAGACTTTGGGACTTCTGTTAGAATTCTCAGAAAGTTCAATTCCCCTTTCCACCTAAACTGGGTCCATGAGGCCATTAAACCAAAGCCGCTGTGGACCACCATGAGAGTAGAACCAGCCTGAGAATGTGAAGCCAATATGTAGGGAAGCAGAAGTACAGTACCACTCTCTGATACAAGCATTTTGGTGCCTGGATTCAGCTCTAAGTTAGAATTCCCCTGTGGGCTTCTGCATTGTGTGAGCCAATTTAAATAGAGTTTGTGTCACTTGCAAATGAGAGTCCTTACTGATAATCTATCATTTTGTTGACTGCTGTGTCTTAATATACCTATATGCTTCAACTTCTATCTGTTTGCTAATTAATGTCCTCACCATGTAGTCTAAGTCTTTTTCTCACAGCTTTTGTGTACTTATTTCTGCTCACTCAACACTTACATCTAAACATGATCAGGTCTGCTCTAGCGTCATCCCTCAGGATGACTTTCCAGCTTTGATTCTCCTGCCACTTGCCTCATTCTCATGCTATTTCTAAGCTCAGTTTTACAAAAGAGGGAATCTGGTTGGCATAGCTTTCTGTCTTCTAGAAGTGTTATGGATTAGGTGTAGAGTTTGTGAGTTGGCTGCATTTGGATGAGGTGACCATACTTTGCCTGTCTACTAAAAGGATGGACAGATTAGAGTTATATATGATATAGTATAAAATTTGACTACCTAAAGGACATTGGAGAGAAAGATTGAAAAAGACAGTGAGTCTGGTAGGCAGTGCCATATTCAGTGGTAATATTGATACACGGATGCAGCACAGTAGGTGCTCAGTTAAATATTATTATTGTCATTGTGCTTGTCACAAGAAGGGAATCTTAGCTATTATTACATGAAAGTATAAGCATAAAGTAAGCAAGGTGGTGGTACAAAGGTTTTCTTGCTGCTTTTCCCTTGAGCTGATGTGTCATTCAAGGTGAATAGCCAATGGCTGATCACTTCTTTTTAACCCAGATTTTTCTTACTTTTCAATCCAAAGATCTCTGTTTTTCTTATACCAATAGTCCTATAACCAAGACTGCAGGGGAATTAGAAGAAGCTATCATTTCAGTAGTAGGAAACTACATTTGCCAGACTTTTTTTCTATGATAAGATTGCTGATAAAACATTAGAAGCCCAAGGAAGTTTGGTGGTTGTCCTTCTTCTTCTTCTTCTTCTTCTTCTTCTTCTTCTTCTTCTTCTTCTTCTTCTTCTCCTTCTCCTTCTCCTTCTTCTTCCTTCTTCTTCTTCTTTCTTCTTCCTCTTCCTCTTCTTCTTTCTTCTTCTTTCTTTCTTCTTCTTCTTCTTCTTTCTTTTTTGTTTTTTTTTTTTGATAATCCAATATCTATTTCATTAAACTCCCATCCATTTCTGGCACACCCTCCACAAATAAGGATCTCAAAATCTACATTTTCCTGCTCCAAGCCTGCAGGTGCTCAATATCCACTTAACTCCCTCACATTGGCAGGATAACAGTAACACTTTCATGTAAAGCTACAGTGTGAGCTGGTGCAAAAGAGCCCTGGGCCAGGGGTCAGGGGGCCTGGGTCTTCTCCTAGCCTGGTGACTCATAATGCCATGTAACCGTGGGTACCACTCTGCCTCCTTGGGCCCAAGTGAGCACCAAGGTCCTTTCCTATAGTGAAATGCCCCACATGAGCTCTGTAGGGTGGGAGGGGCAGACACCAATGCCTTTGGTCTACAACTGAGAAAACAATGTAGCAGGTCAGGTCACTGCTTCAGTTGACATGACCAGGACCTGGGTCTTCACACACTTTCTTCTTCTTTACTGTGCTGGGGTAGGTGATTAAGGTTCTTTGGGAAGCTGGGTAGATAACTGGCCTTTGCTTTGGGACTTCCACATTTATCAACTCATTTTATTAATATTTTAAACTTTGAGGAAGGTATTCCCTCTCATTTAATAGGTGAATAAACTGGGTTTTACAGAATTTCAATGATTTTTTAAAAAGATTTTATTAGAGAGAGAGAGAGCTTGTGCACGAGCAGGGGGAGGAGGGGCAGAGGGAGACGGAGAAGCAGACTCCCCCACTGATTAGGGAGCCCAATGTGGGGCTGGATCCCAGGGCCCTGAGATTATGACCTGAGCCAAAGGCAGACACTTAACTGATTGAGCCACCCAGACGTGCCCAGAATTTCAATGATTTTTAAGTCTGTGTCTTATAGTGTGGTTAATGCTATTCTGTTTTTTTTTTTTTTTTTTTACCCCCTCCCTTTTTTTGGAACCATAGGCTAAGCAAACTCTCATATCTAGGTCAGGGATTCTAGGCATGATTCTTTTTCTTTCTTTCTTTCTTTTTTTTTTTTTTTACTTTTTTACTTGTATGAGTTTGTTACTCATAACACATAACTGATGACTGATGTTGATACACTTTTTCTAGGATGCCATTATAAAAAATAGCACATTTTATTTTAATATGAAGACATTTCAATGCGGTAGGAATTATAAAGTCACAAATTTTCACAGCCCTGTGAATACTTTTTTGTTAGTTATCAATCAATCATTATGAAATATTAGTTGATCCTCTAGGATATATTTCTGTTCTGAATTATAAGATTTTAAGAATATGTTATGCAGCTGGAGGTAAAAGGAGGCTAATTTATAACTCAAATGCCAAGTAGACATTTCAACCTTCTCCTGTAAAATGAACTTACGTCTCCCTTATATTTATTATTGACAAGCCATACTTTGCTGTGGAATTGAATCACATAATAGACATCAATCATTTGTTCTTTGCTGATTGGAAGAGAGACTCTCCTGTATCTAATACTCAAATTCTTTGCTTGTCATTTCGCAGTGGATAGTAAAAGCAGTAGGGGTACTATTCAAATAGTTAAACATTGAATTCTCCTATGATCTCTGCTCTTTGTGCAAGTGTTTCTACTACCAAAGCATGAGAAATAAATGCATTTAGATTTGTGAGGAAGATCAACACAATGATTAGTGGCACAAAACTATAAAGTGATACATCACCGCATAGATTTGGGCCCCTAGCCATACAATACAGATAAATCTGGTAAGTTTTATAAGACCATGTAAAACAACCGTGTTTCTTCAGCTATTTAGCCCTAAAAATCTGCAGATAAAAGAGCAATTCATGGCATCTGCTAACGTAGGAGGGTATGCAGAGAAGTGCAGTATAAATGAGGTCACATTTGTCCCCAGGGCCACATGCTCTGCCAAGTGGCAAAAGAAAGAGGCTTCCTTCCCCATGGGGATAAATGTGGCCCTTCGATCTATGGAGGGAAACAACAGTAGAGAGATGGTACAGAGAGACAGAGAAAGATAAGGAGAAAAAGAAACACTGTCTGCTGAACGTGCTTACTTCCCTGCCACAGGCCAGTGGAGATGAGCATTGGAGGAGGATGCAGAGAGCCTCCTTTGTGTATGGGATCTTTGAAAGTGCAGTGACCCTATGCTCAAGCAAACAGGGCCCAGTCAGGATCTGGGATTGAACAACAGAGGCTGACGCTCTCTCCTTTTGGTGATGATTTAGAGAGAGGTGGAGGTGGTGATAAGAGATTGCTTCCTTAACTGTGCATTGCCCTGCTAGGAAGTAACAGAACTGTGATGTGGTCCTGGAGCTTCCCTGCAAAGAGGGATAGTGACTGTCTTCTGGTATGACATCCTAGCTTTGTTACTGAGGAGAGAGATCGAGTAATGTTGAAAGTGTTAGAAGTCACCCAGGGCCTTTATATTTTTATGTGTAAGTGTGGTGCATGTGTAACAATGAAATGAGTGATCATATTCCCACATGCTGCCTAAACTTAGGTTCTCACATAATGACCTTCTTCAAAAGATTATTTTTTCAAAGAGTTAGGCACTAGAGTTCTTCCATTTATTCCCATGACTATATGGGTAAGAAAGAACGTCTCATAGTGGCAAAAATATGCAAAGATTTATGAACAACACCATTAATTTCAAAACTATTTGTAATAGTAAAAGTCTAAAAATAAACCAAATATATATCCATAAGGACATTGTTGAATAAAAAATAGCTCATCCACACAATGAAGTTCCATGCAGCTATAACAAAAGGAATGAGGGCCATCTCTGTGTATTTCTACAGAATGATTACCAGGAACTCTTGTTAAATAAAGCAAAGAGAAGAGAGTGTGTGTGCTAACCTATGTTTTCATCCAAGTATGGAAGAAATGAATACATCTGTGTATTTATATATTTTTAATGGACAGGTAAGCCTTGCAATATAAAAATTATTACCCAATCGGAAAACAAAAATAGGACAGGGGGAACTGGGATACAGATTTTTTTTTTACTATATCTTCCTTTTTGTAATCTACTTCAGAATGCTGTGAAATTTGTACCTCATTATAAAATTAACTTACATTAAAACTCACTAAAATCAAAAGTAATGAAATAAATGAACCTAAAGATGCAGTTGGCAGAATAAAATTCAGATAATAAAAGGATTCATCAGCTAATTGAATAGTCTCCCACTAACCAAAATTGGGACCATTTCAACATCAATTGGGATAATAATTGCAATCAATTGAAACACATCATATGCTTCCTCTCATGAGTGGGAGTAAAGAAGACATAAAAAGTAGCCATGAGCTGATAAATTTTAAAGCTGAATAATGAGGACACGTGTTTCAATATACTATTCTCTTTGCTCTTTTATATGTTTGAGATTTTCCACAATCAAGTCAAAAAGAAAAGAAAAGAAAGGCCCTTTGCATTTGCTGGGAAAACCAATGCTAAATTTGTATCACGATGTTCTATTACAAAACACTGTGTATTAACCACGAGTGATTTCTCACCTACACAGAAGTGGTCTGTCAAGTGGATTTCTTTCCTATTTTGTTTCCACAAATCATTACAAGAGATAAACTGTTAATTTAAGCTATTTACAATGCTAGAATTGTTCCGTTTCCAAACGCAGAATTGCAAATCATAACTTGCTGAATACATGCACTGCATGTATTTGTAAAAGATGAATCAAGAGTAGGAAAGTGCTTTCTTGAGGCTGTTTTGTGAGGTGATTAAGAGCATGGCCCCTAGAATTACAGTAGCCAGGATGGTAACCACTAGCTACATGAGGCTTTTGAAGTTTAATTAAAATTAAATACAGTCAGAAGAGTTCAGTTCCCTGGTCACACTGGCCACATTGTTACTGTTCAGTTGCTACATGCAGAGAGTCGTTACCTTATGGCAGAAGTTGCTGTGCACATTTCTGTCATCACTGATGATGATGACCGGCCAGAGCCGGTCTAGAGGTCATCTGCCTGTATTCAAATATCAACTGAGCTTATTATTGACTATGTGAACTTTCTGCCCTTCAGTTTCCTCATCTTTTGAATGGTATTAAAAGTGCAGTAGTAGAGCTTACCTCTAGAATGCAGTGAGGATTGGAGATAAAGCACTTAGAAGACTACTTGTATAATGCGAACACTCGATAAACACTGTTTCTTTGATATAAACCATCCCTTGAAATAGCTATTAGAAGGATTAGACAGGGATGCCTGGGTGGCTCAGTTGGTTATGCATCTGCCTTTGGCTCAGGTCATGATCTCGGCGTCCTGGGATCGAGCCCCCATCAGGCTCCCTGCTCAGCGGGGAGCCTGCTTCTCCCTCTGCCTCTGCCTGCCGCTCCCCCTGCTTGTGCTCTCTCTCTCTCTCAAATAAATAAATGATCTTTTTTTTTTTTTTTAAAGAAGGATTAGACAGCCTTGTCTCTGATTACATTGCACACATAACCTTTTGGTAAGTGAAGCATTCTGCATATGGCTTAACTGATTTTCAAATGTTGACAAATTCAGACAGAGCTCTAAATATAGATTTAAAAAGTTGAAGAAATCCACAGTTCACTTTTCTTAGATTTTCATGGTGTATCATTTTGCTTAGCTTTATGGATGAAACTGTCTCTAGTATTCAGACCACAGATTCTTTCTGTCTAGAGAATCTGGAAGATATTTAATCAGAATGTTAGGCTCCTCAAAGATGTCCATGCTGTAATCTGAGAACCTGTAACTTGTGTCAAATAAGGTGGAGGTAGAAGCAGGTGTGATTTGAAGTGTGAAAGGGACTTAATCAGCTGTTGTTAGCTTTGAAAACAGGGGAAGGGGCCACTAGTCATGGCACACAGAAGACCTCGAAAGTCTGGATATGGACTTCGGCTGGCAGCCAGCAAGATAACAGGGATTTCAATTCTGTAACCCCAAGAAATGAGCAAGGGATTAGATTCTCCCCTAGAGTCTCCAGAAAGGCACTCAGCCCTGCTACCACCTTGATCTTACCCTATTGATACCCATGCCAATATTTCGACCTGTGGAACTATAAAATCAGGAATTTGTATTATTGTAAGCTGCTAAGTTTTTGATAATTTATGTTGGCAACAAGGGAAACTAATATAATCAGGAAAATTGAAAATGCATTTAAAAACTGGCAAAGCAAAAGCCTTAAACTGTTTAATAGGTTCCTGCCATGTTACCATGACAGCAGAATGTAAGTACTTATCAGTTAAGATCCATATGAAGGGGCGCCTGGGTGGCTCAGTCGGTTAAGCATCTGCCTTTGGCTCGGGTCATGACCCCAGGGTCCTGGGATCGAGCCCCACATCAGGGTCCCTGCTCAGCGGGGAGCCTGCTTCTCCCTCTCCTGCTCTCCTTGCCTGTGCTCTCTCTCTCTGAAATAAATAAATAAAAATCTTAAAAAAAAAAAAAAAGATCCACATGAAGATAAAACTTGATAAAAATTTTGAGACTGAAGAGAGACTGTACTCATATCCTAAGGGAAAGTCATAGTATGAAGATGTATGAATTGAGAATAAAGAATCTTGATTGGTATATTCTCTGATGAGAAAAACTAAGTGACTTTTGACAGAGGTAGAATAGTCTTTCAATGCACATCACAATTTGATCCCAACTGTAGATGTGGGAACTAAGCATACAAAAGACAACTGTTTCTTATTTCATGGCAAATGAATCTGGTTGGTCAGAAATGTCACCTAATCCCCATTAGGTAATTTCTTTCCATCATCACTTAAGGAGATCCATGACATTTTAATATGCCTATAAAATCATTTTAATTGAGTCTAAAAAAGAAAACTTTGCTGGTTTTGCCTTTAAAAATAGATTTTGTTTTACCTGTCTAAAAATAAAAACACTGACATTGAAAAATTTTACATTTATATAGGTGTAAGATAATCTAAGCACTCTTACTTGAATAAACCATATAATCCTTACCACAGCTATATTAAGTGGGCCACTTCAAAAAATATATATTGACAGTCATGTGACGGTTTTTCATTGCTTATTTCATTCATATTATCATAATAGTGCACAATATTCTTAGACAAATACCCATAAATTTCTCAAGCAAAACACAAAACAGAAAAAAGTAAGAATTGCCTGGGATAAATGTTGAAGATGCTTCTGTTGACATGTAAAATTCTGTTAAAAACGTAAAAATGCTCTATGATGTTACAGTCAGGAGCAGGAGTATGAATAGAGTAATGGAATTAGGTTTCTCTTCCACATTATGTTACCAGAGAAACAGAATTCATTATCATCTTGTGATAGGTTATGTCCCAAATTAACTCTTCCAAACAGGAGGACCTATGAAATATAATGGTAAGTAAAATCAGTTTATAAATTTTGATACATTCTTTTGTTTTATTCTTCAACAACATAAGAATCTCTTGTCTAACTGAATTGTCAACTTCCTCACCTTTACCTCCATTTATGTGAAGTTTTAATTTCTTAAAAATGTCCCTTGCAATTGGGGAATAATTTCCACATGGGACACAATAATTCAAGAGTTTATTTCTTTATCTTCAATATGATTATCCCTAGCATTCCATAAAATAGAGACTGTGTTTTCAGTTTGGGCTGTAAGCACTTGTGTGTGTGTATATATACATGTGTATATATACATACACAGCACACACGATATGTATACGGTGCTGCAGGTGTACGTCTAAAAGAAATGTGTTTTTTTTAGAATTTGCTCAAATTGTAATTTGGAAGCAAGTTGTTCAGTTGCAATGTTTGTGAGAATTTTCCCAATCATATTTTTGATATTTGATATTTGCTGCTGTGGTTTTTTTTTCCTACAACTTGGAAAATATTCTTTATTTTAATAAAGATAAATTTTAATAAACTTAATTCACTATTTTTTACCTGTTAAGGACTTCTGAGAGATAACCTTTGAAGTCATGGTCTAAAGACAAATGCAAGAGTTTCATAGAAGAGATTAGGAATGGATGGCATATATAAGTCTAGTGGTAGTTTGTGAGCAAGTATGTGAGAATGAGAGAAGAGGGGGAATTATGAAGTGAACTGATGGCTGTGTATACTTGTTGGGCGTTATTGAAAGCATATTTGGAAATCATCAGCGGTTACTGATTTACCTTGTTTTGTGTCATATTTTTGGTAATTTATCAGAGTGTGTTTTTTGTTTTGTTTTGTTTTGTTTGGAGGGAGGGAGGCAGTTACCAGTTAGTCCAGGGAATTATAATTTCCTTGAGCTCACAAAGCTTTTACATAATAAAGTCTTTCTGATCTCAAACTTTATCCCCTGCACCACACTATCAAGGGAATGATGGAACCAGCTAAGAGAATTCAGCTAAAATCTCATGTGCTGTACTACAAAGTAATCCTGGGAAGATGTAAAGCCACATAACTTAGAGTATTATAATGGCTGGTAGTAGAAACTGACTTTTCTTGTTTTTTCCTATCTAGAGCCTTTAATTTGTTCTATATTTGTTTTATAATCAAAACTCTATTGAAAAATGTAAATTCCATATAATGCTCTGGGCTTTTGCAAGTTTTGTTTACCTAAATGGTCCTTCCTCATAGGGTGAAATATAAGTATCAATAAAGTATCAGATTCCATTGACATAAGATACAGTGTTCCTTATTTGAAACAAGGAGAGATGATTCTAGTATGGGAAGTCATAGTCCAAATTCAAAAGTCAAATTCTGCCCCCCTGATAAAACGAAGACGCTAGGGATTAATATCTAAACTAGCACTTGTATAGGGAGATAGTCAGGTGCAGGGGAAAGTAGATCTGGAATAACTGGAAAAGGCCTCACTGCCTGTGACATTTAGAGCAGCATATCTGACAGGTATGAATCCCCACTAAGCTATTTATTATGTGACTCTATCTCAGTTATTTATTTCTCCCATCCAGGGATAATAATGGCACCTGCTTTATTGGATTGTTGTAAAGGATAAATGAGAGAATAGCTATAAAGCAATACATAGTTTCTGTTACTTAACATGGACTCATTAAATGCTGGCATCCCCTGCTTAGGCATTTTTTTTTTTTTTTTTGTTCACAAGTGGGAATGGGGGAAGAAATAGTACTGTTGCAGTCTAAGTGCTGATTTGCAGACTAGGAGTTCCCGAACCCAGCACTTGGGTTTCACTGTGTAATTCTGCCAAATATAGTCACTCCAATGTAGTAATAAATTGAACCTTCATATGAACGCGATTATACAACCTTATGGTTCATTTCCTTTGACATCTACGGCACAAGTGAACAGTAACAGTATCGTATGGGATGGAGACATGTGAAAGCAGGGATGTGAATGCTGTCAGAAAGTGCCTAGACCCCAGATTTATTTGAAGGAAATACATGCAACTTTGGGGTTACATTTTGCAATAACCATACTGATTTGATATAATCCTTATTAAAATCAAGAGCACCTGACATCTTCATTAGTCTAATAAAGCCTTAGTACAGATATTTGTACAGTTTCCGTTAGCCTTTGGAAGTGGTAAAAATAACATGTAACCCATGTCTCTTCGGGAGACACCAGGCTGTAACCACTGTTCTAACATCAGTAGCCACTGTTGATAATACTCTAATCTGCTCAGGTTGAAAGGAAAAGGAGGTACTATTTTTGCTCTGGTGGCCTGGAGTAAAGAATGTGGCCCTCCACATTTGATGTTTGTTCCAAAGCCTGAGTGTGGTAATAAGGAATGACTCAGAGCTGCCTACTCTTTGCCATTAGAACTGAAAGCATCCCGATTAAATTGGAGAAGAGTGCTGTACTTTTCATTATAATAGGGACTGCTCTTGCCAAAAGGAAATTTTCCTTAATTAATGAGCAAGTACTCCTTTCAAGTACTACACAATGAGGTCACTGCAGTACAACTTTTCCTGCAAAGGGCAGTCAGCCTCTGAATCTTGGATTGAGAGGAGGAGGCAGTTTAGAGTAATTGCTGAGGTAATAGGCATTGGAATCAGAGCACCTTGCCATGAAATACTGGTTGTTAGTGAATTTTTCAATAATCTTGAGCATGTTATCTCACATCTTGGTTTCCTCCTCTGTAAAAGTGGATATGCCAGTTCCTATCTCATAGATTTATTGTTACAATAAAACAAGGTAAGTATGATAAAGGATTTAGCACAGTGCTTAGAACTTAGTGGGGTGCTTAGTAAGTGGTAGCATTTTCTGAACATTTTTATTATTAGTCTTTATTTGATTTAATAATGGAAGCTGTGATTTTCTCATGAAATATGGATCCAAGAGAAAAATGATCAAAACGTACTTCGTTATTTATTATGAGTTGATGTCAAACACTACCTTCTGCTTGGACCCCCAAACTGTAGTTTCATAAAAATTACAGCCTAACTAGTAGGGATGACAAATTAGTTTTTTCTCACAAAATGTTGAAAAGCAATCTGAGGCAACACCTAGACACATTGAAATCAAGTGCCATAATTAATAGTGATATCTACCAGAGGGGAGAGAATGGAACCTGAAGCTACATATGCCACCCACTTTCTATAGCTGACCTAGACCAGCACAGCCTCCCCCTTTTTTTTATAGAATTTTTTTTATTATGTTATGTTAATCACCATACATTACATCATTAGTTTTTGATGTAGTGTTCCATGATTCATTGTTTGTGCATAACACCCAGTGCTCCATGCAGAATGTGCCCTCTTTAATACCCATCACCAGGCTAACCCATCCCCCCATCCCGCTCCCCTCTAGAACCCTCAGTTTGTTTTTCAGAGTCCATAATCTCTCATGGTTCGTCTCCCCCTCCGATTTCCCCCCCTTCATTCTTCCCCTCCTGCTATCTTCTTCTTCTTTTTTTTTAACATATAATGTATTATTTGCTTCAGAGGTACAGATCTGTGATTCAACAGTCTTGCACAATTCACAGCGCTCACCATAGCACATAGCCTCCCCAGTGTCTATCACCCAACCACCCCATCCCTCCCACCCCCCACCACTCCAGCAACCCTCAGTTTGTTTCCTGAGATTAAGAATTCCTCATATCAGTGAGGTCATATGATACATGTCTTTCTCTGATTGACTTATTTTGCTCATCGTAATACCCTCCAGTTCCATCCACGTCGCTGCAAATGGCAAGATTTCGTTCTTCTTGATGGCTGCATAATATTCCATTGTATATATATACCACTTCTTCTTTATCCATTCATCTGTCGATGGACATCTTGGCTCTTTCCACAGTTTGGCTATTGGGGACATTGCTGCTATAAACATCAGGGTTCACATACCCCTTCAGATCCCTACATTTGTATCTTTGTGGTAAATACCCAGTAGTGTAATTGCTGGATCGTATGGTAGCTCTATTTTCAACTTTTTGAGGAACCTCCATACTGTTTTCCAGAGTGGCTGCACCAGCTTTCCCACCAAGAGTGTAGGAGGGTTCCCCTTTCTCCGCATCCCTGCCAACATCTGTTGTTTCCTGACTTGTTAATTTTAGCCATTCTGACTGGTGTGAGGTGATATCTCATTGAGGTTTTGATTTGGATTTCCCTGATGCCGAGCGATGTTGAGCACTTTTTCATGTGTCTGTTGGCCATTTGGATGTCTTCTTTGGAAAAATGTCTGTTCATGTCTTCTGCCCATTTCTTGATTGGATTCTTTGTTCTTTGGGTGTTGAGTTTAAGAAGTTCTTTATAAATTTTGGATACTAGCCCTTTATCTGATATGTCATTTGCAAATATCTTCTCCCATTCTGTCAGTTGTCTTTTGGTTTTGTTGACTGTTTCTTTTGCTGTGCAAAAGCTTTTTATCTTGATGAGGTCCCAATAGTTCACTTTTGCTCTTGCTTCCCTTGCCTTTGGCGATGTTTCTAGGAAGAAGTTGCTGTGGCTGAGGTAGAAGAGGTTGCTGCCTGTGTTCTCCTTTAGGATGTTGATGGACTCCTGTCTCACATTTAGGTCTTTCAACCATTTTGAGTCTATTTTTGTGTGTGGTGTAAGGAAGCGGTCCAGTTTCATTCTTCTGCATGTGGCTGTCCAATTTTCCCAACACCATTTGTTGAAGAGACTGTCTTTTTTCCATTGGACATTCTTTCCTGCTTTGTTGAATATGAGTTGACCACAGAGTTGGGTGTCCATTTCTGGGCTCTCCATTCTGTTCCATTGAACTATGTGTCTGTTTTTGTGCCAGTACCATACTGTCTTGATGATTACAGCTTTGTAATAGAGCTTGAAGTCCGGAATTGTGATGCCACCAGCTTTGCTTCTCTTTTTCAACATTCCTCTGGCTATTTGGGGTCTTTTCTGGTTCCATACAAGTTTTAGGATTATTTGTTCCATTTCTCTGAAAAAAGTGGATGGTATTTTGATAGGGATTGCATTAAATGTGTAGATTGCTCTAGGTAGCATTGACATCTTCACAATATTTGTTCTTCCAATCCATGAGCATGGAACATTTTTCCATTTCTTTGTGCCTTCCTCAGTTTCTTTCCTGAGTATTTTATAGTTTCTGAGTACAGGTTCTTTGCCTCTTTGGTTAGATTTATTCCTAGGTATCATATGGTTTTGGGTGCAATTGTAAATGGGATCGACTCCTTAATTTCTCTTTCTTCTGTCTTGTTGTTGCTGTATAGGAATGCCACTGATTTCTGTGCATTGATTTTATATCCTGCCACTTTACTGAATTCCTGTATGAGTTCTAGCAGTTTTGGGGTGGAGTCTTTTGGGTTTTCCACATAAAGTATCATATCTGCAAAGAGTGAGAGTTTGACTTCTTCTTTGCCGATTTGGATGTCTTTTATTTCTTTTTGTTGTCTGATTGCTGTGGCTAGGACGTCTAATACTATATTGAATAGCAGTGGTGATAGTGGACATCCCTGTTGTGTTCCTGACCTTAGGGGGAAAGCTCTCAGTTTTTCCCCATTGAGAATGATATTCGCTGTGGGTTTTTCATAGATGGCTTTTATGATATTGAGGTATGTACCCTCTATGCCTATACTCTGAAGAGTTTTGATCAAGAAAGGGTGCTGTACTTTGTCAAATGCTTTTTCTGCATCTATTGAGAGGATCATATGATTCTTGTTCTTTCTTTTGTTAATGTATTGTATCACATTGATTGATTTGTGGATGTAGAACCAACCTTGCAGCCCAGGGATAAATCCCACTTGGTCGTGGTGAATAATCCTTTTAATGTACTGTTGGATCCTATTGGCTAGTATTTTGGTGAGGAATTTTTGCATCCATGTTCATCAAGGATATTGGTCTGTAATTCTCCTTTTTAATGGGGTCTTTGTCTGGTTTGGGGATCAAGGTAATGGTGGCCTCATAAAGTGAGTTTGGAAGTTTTCCTTCCCTTTCTATTTTTTGGAACAGTTTCAGAAGAATAGGTATTAATTCTTCTTGAAATGTTTGGTAGAATTCCCCTGGGAAGCCATCTGGCCCTGGGCTTTTGTTTGTTGGGAGATTTTTGATTACTGTTTCAATTTCCTTGGTGGTTATAGGTCTGTTCAGGTTTTCTATTTCTTCCTGGTTCAGTTTTGGTAGTTGATACATCTCTAGGAATGCATCCATTTCTTCCAGGTTATCTAATTTGCTGGCATAGAGTTGCTCATAATATGTTCTTATAATTGTTTGTATTTCTTTGGTGTTGGTTGTGATCTCTCCTCTTTCATTCATGATTTTGTTGATTTGGGTCATTTCTCTTTTCTTTTTGATAAGTCTGGCCAGGGTTTTATCAATCTTGTTAATTCTTTCAAAGAACCAGCTCCTAGTTTCGTTGATCTGTTCTACTGTTCTTTTGGTTTCTATTTCATTGATTTCTGCTCTGATCTTTATTATTTCTCTTCTCCTGCTGGGTTTAGGCTTTATTTGCTGTTCTTTCTCCAGCTCCTTTACGTGTAGGGTTAGGTTGTGTATTTGAGACCTTTCTTGTTTCTTGAGAAAGGCACAGCCTCCCCTCTTACTCAAATGAAAGCAACTGGAAAATTGCCTCTGTTTCCCAAACGTCCATTGATTGATGAATGGATAAAGATGTGGTGTGTGTGTATGTATGTATGTGTATATATGTGTGTGTGTGTGCATATATATATATATACGTTTATATAAAATGAAATATTAGCCTTAAAAAGAATGAAATCTTGCCATTTCATGGATGAAGCTAGAGAGTATTATGCTAAGCCAAATAGATCAGTCAGAGAAAGACAAATACCATATGATTTCACTCGTGTGGAATTTAAGAAACAAAAGGAACATAGAGGGGAAAAGAGAGGATAATCAAGAAACAGACTCTTAACTATAGAGAATGAACTGATGACCATCAGAGGGGAGGTGGGTGAGGGAATGGGGAAAATAGGTGATGAGGATTAAGGAGGGCACTTGTGATGAGCACTAGGTGATGTGTGGAAGTCTTGAATCACTATATTGTACACCTGAGACTAATATTACACTGTATGTTAACTAACTGGAATTTAAATAAAGTTTTTAAAAAGGAAAATTGGCTCTGTTTAATTAATATTAACGTTATGTCACTTACCTCTCTGATAATTGCTAAGTCACCAGCTCTTCCAATTTTAGGGGAATTATTTCAGGTGATTGATGTGTGTGGTATAAGCCAAATAAAACATTAAAAAAATTGTTCAACCAATATTTCTTCATCACTTTTTAAATACCTTTTGAGTAATCAGCTTTTTTAAATGCTGAGGAAATGATGATAACATTAACCTTATTGCTGCAGCATCTTAATATCAAAGCTCATTCGGACGGGAACAATTTGCAAAGTTTAGAAACCCAGGTGGTTCATACTTGATTTTCAAACTAATTGTTTTTCTCACATCAGAACACTAGAGTTTCATTAATGTTGGGTAGACCCAACAGGTAAAAGTATAAAACTGATATGTATTTAACTGCTTTTCCTAGTTAGACATTAATTAGTTGTAAAACAGATCAATTTCACATTTAAAAAAGAAATGTATTTGTCTTTATTCAAGATACATAGATGGTCTATAATCCTAATCCACAGATATTTCCTGTTTCTGTATTTATAGAAAAACAAAAGTGAAATTTGTCATCCCCCCCAACCTCCCCATTTGTTCTTTCCTTCAACAGGCAACATGTTTTAATAGTATCTTGAGTTTCTTTCAGGAAAAAAATGCAGAGGGACACATTTATTTGTTTCTTAGCTACCAAATATTAATAGTATAGGTACTCTTCTGTACTTTATTACATGATCCTTTATTATAAAAATACAAGGGCTTTTTCACACAAAAGAAATGTAGGAAAATGCAGAATTGAGCTGGAACAAGGGATTTCCTTTCTCTTTTATAGGGTAGATTTATTTTTTCTTTGCTTCTGGGTGCTCTATTTTCATGCTTTTCTCTGTTGACCCACTTTAACTTCTTAAATATATAGTGTGGCAGAAAGTAGCTCCACCAGTCACAGCTTCTAAAATCAAAACCCAATTCCTTGTTCAAATTCTGATAGAAAATAATCTTGCTGCTTTTGCCTCATCTCTGGCTTGGTTCTTCTGCCATTATTCACCATTTGAAGTTCAATCAGATGCCCATCTCAGGGATGGAGGGCTTGGGGAGAGGGGTCATCAGAGCAATAGATTTTTTTTGTTCTAGATGGGTATAAACAGAATCCTCCTCCTACAAATCTTGTTCTCTGTACTTAGTATTTTTCCTTCTTGCCCTTCAATCCCTATCTGTGAACATGGTCATTCCTTCAAGTTACTTCAAATATTACTTCAAAATACATGTTTTGTGTTTAGGTATCTTTGCTTTTCTATTAATTGTTTTTAATCTTGCATCCGTAAACTTATAATTTTCCCTGAATATTCATATATTCATCTTCTGTCCATTCTGTTCTGTACTCTGAATTTCTTTTTTTTTTTAAAGATTTTATTTATTTATTTGAGAGAGAATGAGAGAGAGAGAGCATGAGGGGGGGAGGGTCAGAGGGAGAAGCAGACTCCCTGCTGAGCAGGGAGCCCGATGCGGGACTCGATCCCGGGACTCCAGGATCATGACCTGAGCCAAAGGCAGTCGCTTAACCAACTGAGCCACCCAGGTGCCCCTCTTTTTTTTTTCTTTCTTTTTTTTTTATTATTATGTTATGTTAATCACCATACATTACATCATTAGTTTTTGATGTAGTGTTCCATGATTCATTGTTTGCGTATAACACCCAGTGCTCCATGCAGAACGTGCCCTCTTTAATACCCATCACCAGGCTAACCCCTCCTCCCACCCCCCCTCCCCTCTAAAACCCTCAGTTTGTTTTTCAGAGTCCATCATCTCTCATGGTTCATCTCCCCCTCCGATTTCCCCCACTTCATTCTTCCCCTCCTGCTATCTTCTTCTTTTTTTTTTTTTAACATATAATGTATTATTTGTTTCAGAGGTACAGATCTGTTATTCAACAGTCTTGCACAATTCACAGTGCTCACCATAGCACATACAGTCCCCAATGAATTTCTTTTTTTTTAAATTTTATTTTATTATGTTATGTTAATCACCATACATTACATCATTAGTTTTTGATGTAGTGTTCCATGATTCATTGTTTGCGTATAACACCCAGTGCTCCATTCAATATGTGCCTTCTTTAATACTCATCACCAGGCTAACCCATCCTCCCACCCCCCTCCCCTCTAGAACCCTCAGTTTGTTTCTCAGAGTCCATAGTCTCTCATGGTTAATCTCCCCCTCTGATTTCCCCCTCTTCATTTTTCCCTTCCTACTGTCTTCTTTTTTATTTTTTTAACATATAATATATTATTTGTTTCAGAGGTACAGGTACTCTGAATTTCTTAAGAACTCTCTACTTTTTCTTTCTATACACACCACACCCCTGACACACACACACACACACACACACACACACACACACACACACACACACACTACAACCTTGCTTCCAGGAGCAAAAGAATGATAAACCAACTGAAAATGCAAATACAGTTTAAAGTAATTATAATGTATAATTGATAAAGGAGTATGTGTATGTGAGTTCTAATTTTTATTTTTATTTTTTAAAAGATTTTTATTTATTTATTTGACAGAGAGAGATAAAGCACAGGACAGAACAAGCAGGGGAAGCTGCAGAAGGAGAGGGAGAAGCAGGCTTCCCACTGAGCAGGGAGCCCAATGCAGGGCTCATCCCAGGACCCTGAGATCAAGACCTGAGGGGAAAGCAGACACTTAACTGACTGAGCCACCCAGGCTCCCCGAGATCTAATTTTTTAAAAAAATCTCTTATTCTACAGTTTTCCCAATATCTAGGTTCTACAGTTTCTCTCCTACTAACTTTTAAATTCTGCTAAATGAGGTTGAAGTGAATGATAAACCTGTGATTCAGGAAAACTATGTTATTTATGTTACAAAATTATAATAGAAATAAAATACCTATAAAAAGGAAAGTGATTGATTATGGCATGAGCCTCTCCTTATAGCAGAAGTCCTTGAAGAACAAACCTGACCGCTGGATTCTGAGTCCTTTGAATAGTGACAGCAGTGACATATGGCTTGTGACTTGATCGGTTGTGTCTCTAGGAAACACAGTATTAAAGAAAGGATTTGAGCCATGTCATAGCAATAAGTCACTGCAGCCTGAGGCTGAAGCTTCAATATGTAAATCTGTAAACTCTTTAATATGTCTAGATAATAAAACTGGAATTATACACAAAGCAATCATTTGGAGTGGCCATTTTCGCACAGCTGAAGGACACTAAAGTGTATTTGAGTTTGAGAAATATGCATTGCACTGATTTTGGTGGATTGGAATTGTCAGTAATCCACTTTGTAATAGATTGTTCAAATGGTTTTCCTAAAAGTTTTCAGATGCTGGGGTTGCCTATGCATTTCTCTAAACTAGACAACTTTCTTTTCTTTCTTCCTTATTGAGATATAATGGACATATAACATTGTATAAGCTTAAGGTACAACCCTTTGTACAAAAGGGTTGGTTTGATACATTTATATATTGTAGTGATTGCTGTCTTAGAGTTTTCCACTGTCTCTATCACACAGGCGGCTTTTCAAATTATTACATAAAGATGACGGAAGGTACCTGACTCAGTCAATAGTCCTGACGTAAATTCCAACCTTGATAGGACAGAGGAGAACAGGGCAACTATCCATGTTCTTTCTGCCACCTTGAAAAGGTGCTGCTCTCTGGAACTTTTATACAACCTCGGAAGAAATCTAGGGCATAGAAAAAATCATTTGGTTTCCTAATTAAAACTGAACACCAACCAGTCCTGAAATAGGGATGCAAATTAGGGAAGTAATTTTTATTGGGTAGTTTTGTAAGTTTGTATATACTCTTCTATACCTGTTAGAGGATTAAAAAAATAAAAATCAGGTGTAGCTATTTCTAAATTTATGTGTGTAGATATTTCTCTATTTTATTTGGTGCATCATTAACTTATTCTGCCAGCAGTTAAGAGTAACTTTTAGTTTCTCATGGTCTCGTTCTTTTCATTTTTCATAAATTAAAAAAAAATACCTTCTGCTCAACAGTTGGGATAAAAGGACTAGGGAGAAAGTAATTTTAAAGAAAACACAGTTTTGTAGGGTAGGCTAATGTTGAATACACATATGTTCAGGTAAGGAAGTATTTACCAGGTAAATGCAGTGTGATATTAAAAATGTTAATGAAGAGTCCAGTATAGACACTAACCAATAAGTGGAGATGTTGGTCTTAAAGTGACGAATTGGGAAATATAATGTGATCTACCACAGTGTCCATTCTTGAGACTTTAACGCTGTCAGAAATTGTTATGCTTTCTTATATATTTTCTCCCTGTTTTCCACAGCTACTATTTCAAACCTGCTCCGTTAACACCTCTTACCATAAACTATATCCTATATCTATTTTGGCAATCAACCTTCTTATTTCCCTAAGGGGGGAAAAAGATTAATTAAATTTCCTGCTTCAGATCTAAAATTTATCTAAATCCCCACTATCTAATCTAAATCCTTTTTAACTTTCTAGTCTAACCCAGCAAGTAAGGCAACAGCCCTCCCCAAGGCCTGGGGAATCCTGTCACTTGTTGCCTCCTTTGAAATATTGCTCTATCAGTTATCCCTCTGTTATGTCTCCAACTTCTCCTTTTGACTGATTCTTTCCAACCAGTGCAGATACCCAGTACTTGTCTAGCTTCGTTATATATGTTTGCTAACTTAATATTCAAAATAATCTCATGAGGCAGGTATTATCATTATGAAGCAGGTGCATCATTAATCCCAACTTATAGATGAGGTGATTAAGGCACAGAGATGTTAAGGAAATTGTTTATTAATGAGAAATTCAACAAAACTCATGTTAATCTGTAAATATAGTGCACTGTCACCAAACTCTTCAATGGTGGATTTTGTACCTCAATTTCCTCCCAAACCACTCATTTTAAAAGGGTGGAGGGGGTTAAGAGAGAAAGGGAATGAATGAATGAATGGATGAATGAATATGTTGTTCTGGAAAAAGATGTTTATTTTTTAAAGATTTTTATTCATTTGTCAGAGAGAGCGCACAAGCAGAGGGAGTGGCAGGCAGAGGCAGAGGGAGAAGCAATCTCCCCGCTGAGCAAGGAGCCCAAAGCCAGGTTTAGATCCCAGGACCTGAGCCGAAGGCAGACACTTAACCAACTGAGCCACCCAAGCATCCCTGGAATAAAACTTCTAAACTACTTAGGACAGTACATAAAATAATAATGAAAAGAGATTTAGTAGTAAAATTATTGGAAAATAAATTCATATTCAATACATACTGGACCTGGCTAACATTTGAAAAAATTGAATAAAATATATATGTATACATACTAATACATAGTATTTAATATGTTACTCAAAATACATACCAAAATGAATTAATAATATAATTAAGCACTTTTAAATTTTAAATTGAAATGAAATTAGTGACTTTTAAAAAATGTGGTGTAAGGAGGAACTTTCTCATCCTGACATTAAAACCAGAAACCATAGGGGCACATGGGTGGCTCAGTTGGTTAAGCAACTGACTCTTGATTTCAGCTCAGGTCATGATCTCAGGGTCATGAGATCAAGCCTGACCCTTGGGCTCCAGGCTCAGTGGGGAGTCTGCTTGAGATTCTCTCCCTCTCCACCTGCCCTTCCTCCCACTTGCTCTCTCTTTCTCAAATAAATAAATCTTAAAAAAAAATAACCAGAAACCATAAAAGCAATAAATTTAACTACAAAGTGTAACATGGAAGTTTATGTATGCAGAAAAATAATTCTCCTTAAAACCTATATAGATACTGATTGAAAATTAGAAAAATATTTTTCAGTGTATAGCTGATCTTAGAAAAACAGGATACAAATTCCAGGGGCCAAACCAAGAGAATGCTAAGCTGAAGCTGAGCTTTGCTGATCTCAGTGACTTGACACAAAGGCATATGTTTTAATGGCTATTAAAAAACCAAACTTTGGGCAATTTAGAAAAAGTATTGAACTGATCTCCCTCATAAAGCCGGAGCCCTGCAGAGCTAAAATTCCAGTGAAACTGGATAGACCCCATGAAAATGTGTATGTCTCAACAAGCGTTTGGGTGTAAAAGTCTCTTTGAGATAAATATAGCTACTAATATACCTTTCCATAGTATGTGTGAATGCTATATGTATACAACATCGGGAAACTCCAGGTTGAGGAAATAAAGAAGCTCCACATTGGTGTCAGCATGCCAAGAGCAAGAGGAAGTTCCTTCTACACATGTTGAGATAACCCATTTTTCATAGGGTTCTACAACAACAACAAAAATCCAGCTGAACACGAGACTGTAGTACAAAGTTAAAACATTTGAGAAAATAACAAACAGCAGACAATAGCTCCAAAGAGTTCAAATATGGAATTAGTAATAAAATATAAATAGAATTAAGTTTTAATAAACCTTACTTTAGACAGCTTTCGAATTACAGAAAAATTGTGGAAATAGTACAGAGTTCTGTATTATCAGTATATCCGGCCTTACCCCTAATTATTAGCATCTTTAATTAATACAGTATGTTTTTTACAGTTAACAAATTCATATTGATATTTTTTAACAGGGCATCATTTATTAAGATTTCCTTAGTCCTTACCTGGTGTCCTTTTCCTGTTCTAGGATCCCATCCAGGATACCACATTGCATTAATAGTCATGTCTCCTTAGGCTGCTCTTGGCTCAGGAAACTAGGAATAGTTCTAGAAGGGAGCTTGTATAACACAATAACACACATTTCCAAAAACCTTACAGTTGACATCAAACTTAATGGTGAAACATTGGACAGTTGGCTGTTGTGAATACTCTTGGTGTTGCTGTGAACATTTGTGTACACATTTTTTTATTGTTGTTCTGTTCTATTTTGAGTACCTGCTTTCAGTTCTTTTGGGTATATACCCAGAGATGGAATTGCTTGATCATAGAGAAATTCTATTTAACTTATTCAGGAATCACCAAACTTTTCAGCATCATCTGTATACCATTTTAGATTTCCACCAGTATTGTATGAGAGTTCCAACTTCTCCACACCCTTGCCAACCCTTGTTACTTTTCATGTTGCTATTATTATTATTATTGCCTTCTTAGTTGTTATTAAGTGGTGTCTCATTGATTTACATTTCAATAATGACTAGTGATGTTGAACATCTTTCCCTGTCCTTCTTGACCATCATTAATCTTTGGTGAAATGCCTATCCAAGTCCTTTGCCAATTTTTTAATTGGGTTGTCTTTCTTTTTGTTGTTGAGTTGTTAAAGTTATTAATATATTCTGGACACTTGACTCTTAACAAATATATGAATTGCAAATATTTTCTCCCAAACTATGGGCTGTATTTTTCTTGGTAGTATCCTTTGCTTAATACAAAAATACTAGTTTTGAGAACGTCCAATTTATGACTTAAATTTTTTTGCTGGTGCTTTTGATGTCATATGTAAGAATCCATTGTTAAATCCAAAGTAATGGAGATTTACTCTTCTGTATTTTCTTCTAAGGTGCTTATAGTTTTAGCTCTTAAATTTAGGCCTTTGATCCATTTTACATTCATTTTTGTATGTAGTATGTAGTGAGGGTCTAATTTTATTCTTTTGCATGTGCCTATCTAATTATTACAGCACCATTTTTTGGACAGACCTTTTTCCACATTGAATTGTCTTAGCACCTTTGTTGATAATCAATTGACCATAGACAAGTGGTTTATTTCTGGACTCTCAAGTACATTTAATTCATCTATACATCTGTCTTTATGCTGGTATCACAATCTCTTGATTACTTTAGCTTTGTAAGTAAGTTTTATTGAGTTTTGAAGTCTGGAATTGCGAGTCCTACACATTTGTTTTTCAGAATTGTTTTGATGTTCTGAGTCTTTTGTGATTCCATAGAAATTTTAGGATCATCTTTTCTGAGTGTGCAAAAAAAGGCATTTGGGATTTTGGTAGGGATTACATTTAATCTGTCCATTGCCAGGGAGATTATAGCCTTCTTAACAATTTATTTAAGTCTTTATTTTTTTTTCAACAGTGTTTAGTAATTTCCAGTATATAAGTCTTACAGTTCTTTGCTTAATATTTTCCCTAAATTTCTTATTGTTTTTTTTTAAGTTTTTATTTAAATTGCAGTTAGTTAACATACAGTGTTGTCTAGTTTCAAGTGTACAGTATAGTGATTCAACACTTCCATACACAAGTGCTCATCACAAGTGCATTCCTTAATCCCCATCACCTATTTCACCCATCCCCCACCTACCTCCCCTCTGGTAACCATCAGTTAATGTTCTCTTAGTTAAGAGTCTGTTTTTTGGTTTACTTCTCTGTCTCTCTTTTTCCCCCTTTGCTCATTTGTTTTGTTTCTTAAATTCCACAAATGAGTGAAATCATATGGTATTTCTCTTTGACTTATTTTGCTTAGCATAATACTCTCTAGCTCCATCCAGTCATTGCAAATGACAAGATTTCATTCTTTTTTATGGTTGAGTAATATTCCTGTGTGTGTGTGTGTGTGTGTATACCACTTCTTTGTCCATTCATCAGTTGATGGACACCAGGGCTGTTTCCATAATTTGGCTATTGCAGATAATGCTGCCATAAACTCTTACTGTTTTTGTTGCTATTCTAATCATAATTTCCTTTCAGATTATTTATTGATAGTGTATAGAAATAAAATTTATTTTCATAGGTTGATCATGTATCCTGTAACTTTTCTAAATTTGTTTACCAATTTGACTAGTTTTTTGAGGGGATTATTTAGGATTTTCTGTATATAAAATCATGTCATCTATCAATATGGATGTTTACTTCTTTTTTTTCCATATGGATGCTTTTATTTCTCTTTTTTCACTTAATTCATCTTGCTAGGACTTTCAGCACAATGTTGAATATTAGTGGGGAAAGAAAGCATTTTTATCTCATTGTTGATCTTAGTGGAAGGCTTTCAGTCCTTCATCACTAAGTAGATATTCACTGTGGATTTTTCATAAGTGAACTTTATCATGTTGAAGAAGTTGCCTTCTGTTCCTAGTGTATTGAGTTTTTTTAATCATAAAAACAGTGTATGATTTTGTAAAATACTTTTTCAGCGTCAATTAAGGTGATCTTTCCCTTCATTCTATTAGTGTGGTGTTTTACATTAATTAATTTTTTTTTTTGCATTCCTGAGATAAATCCCACTTGGTTATGAAGCCCGAGCTGTTTAATATGCTGTTGGATTCATTTTGCTATTGCATTACTAGGATATTTTCATCTATATTCGTAAGGAATCTTGGTCTCTAGTTTTCTTTTCTTGTGATGCCTTGTCTGGCCTGGTGTCACAGTAACACTCACCGCAGAGTATGAATTGTGAAGTACTTCTTCTGCTTCTGTTTTTTGGGAGAGTTTGAAAAGGACTGTCATTAGTTCTTCTTTAAATGTTTAGTACAGGGGCACCTGGGTGGTTCAGTCGTTAAAGCGTCTGCCTTCGGCTCAGGTCATGATCCCAGGGTCCTGGGATCGAGCCCCGCATCGGGCTCCCTGCTTCGCAGAGAGCCTGCTTCTCCCTCTCCCACTCCCCCTGCTTGTGTTCCTACTCTCGCTATCTCTCTCTGTCAAATAAATAAATAAAATCTTAAAAAAAAAATCAATGTTTAGTACAGTTCACCAGTGAATCCATCTAGTTCTGGGCTTCTCTTTGTTGGGATGTTTCTGATTACTGATTTAATCTCTTGACTCCATTTAGGTCTGTTCAGATTTTTTGTTTTCTTGAGTTAGTTTTGATAGATTGTATGATTCTCTGAATCTGTTTCGCCTAGGTCATGAAGATGTTGGCATACAGTTGTTCATACTTTTTTCTTATAACCCTTTTTGATCCTTTAAGGTTGGTAGTAATGTCACCACTTTGAATTCTTTCATCAATAACAGTTTTTCTTGGTGAGTCTAGCTGAAGTTTGATCAATGTATTGATCATTTCAAAGAACCAACTTTTGATTTTGCTTTTTTATTTTCTATTATATTTATCTCTGCTTTTTTTTTTTCCTTTAATTTCCACCTTCATGTTTGCTAGTGTTGGGAGTCTGCTTTCCTTTTCATAGTTTCCAAAGATAGGAAATTGGCTTATTGATTTGAGGTCTTTATTCTCTCAATATAGTCATTTATGGTGATAAATTTCTGTGTACTGCTTTCACTGAATCCAATGAGTTTTGATATGTTTTTGTTTTTATTTTCCTCAGAGTATTTTCTAATTTCTCTTTTGATTTCATCTTTGACCCTTGACCCATTGGTTGTTTAAAAGTATGTTGTGTGATTTCCACTTATTTGTGATTTTCTTCTCTTACTGATTTTTGTGTTTTTACTTGTTGGTTTAATGAATTTTCTGAAATAATTGTGTAAAGTATTCATTGTTTGTTATGTGTAGTCACTGAAGTATTGTGTTAGCTTATTGGTCAATTAGTGATTGGCAAAGATTCCTTATACATTTGGAACTAAACCAAACCGAACAAACAAAGCAAACAAAGCTTTCCCAGTTTTTGCAAATTGGCACTGTGTTGGGGTTTTCCTTTAGTGTTGTGCCTTAGTGTTCACTTCTTACTTGTGTGGACACAGCAAGTCAGTTAAGAGTTGAGAAATTAGGATTTCTTGGGTCTTTTTGGAACATGCATCTAGTCCTGGGCAAGCATGTGACCTTCTAGATTTCTTAGAATGTAAAGGAACTTTTCAAATGCCTTATTTTTCCAAATGTTTCCTCCCCACTACCTCTTTCTTCCCAGGCTTTTCAGTCTATCGATTATTTGCATGACTGTGATCTTTGTCCTGGATAGCACCTGCTGGTTCACAACCTCCTTGGGAGGTTTCTGGTGTGTTCTGAAACCTGCTTCTATACATGGAAGGTAGGGAGAGACCAAAGAAAGAGGCAAACCACTCCAGATTGGTAGATGATAGTTTTAATGAGCAAGGGGACTTACTTAAGAAGCTCGGGTGACCTCAAGAAGAGTAGTTTTTGCACCTGCCCACCAAATCTTAAAAATTTATACAGAGGCCTTCACTGGATTCAGTCACATATACCATCTAAGTAGTCTTAATACCACATTTCTATTTCAAGACTTTATCCTTTGGGAAGCTTCTGGTAATGGGGAAGAAAAGCAGAATACACATTCCAGGGGTGAAAGAAGGAGTGGGGAGCCTCTAATGGCCCCAGGTCCAGCTCATGACCAGTGGTCACATCTTCTTAATGACCTCCCCCCAAAGCAACATCTAATACATTTGCCTTTCTATGCTTATGACAAATGACACCTGGAAATGTTCCTCAGCCTTGCACAAGTTCTGAGGTGGGTGAAAAAAAGCCAAGTCCTGAGCCAGGTCTTCATGGAGCCACCAGATAGGTTAAAACATGCTAACATAATTCTGAGAAGAAGGTTATATTGCTTCCTCTGGTACTGGCAGCCTACGCCAGGAATTCAGGCCTCCTTTATTCAAGACTGCTGCAGAGCTGAGGAGTGGGGAGAGTGGTAGTAGGGTAAGTCAGCATGTCCCAGAGTCCTTTTACTGAAATTCAGCATTTTTTTTTTCTTAAGTATTCCATTCATGATGCTTTTCTTATTAGATGACAGAATTCCAAAACAGCTGATTTTGGCAGTTTTTGCCAGTTTAATTGTTACTTTTGGGGAGTGAACATTTTTGGACTTCTCTACTTTTTTTTCTCAAATGTCCTCCTTCACATTTGAAGCATATTTTTCCTGGATATAGAATTAAAGGTTGATTTTTTTCCCCAGCGTTTTAAATATTTCACTCCACTCTCATTTTGCTTGGATGGTTTTTGATGAGAAGTCTCCTGCAGTTCTTATTCTTGTTCCTCTGTAGATGAAGTGATCTCTCTCTCTCTTTTTCTCTCTTTCACATGTACATGTACTTCTTTTAAGATTTTCTCTTGGTCTTTTTTTTTTTTTTGCAGTTTGAATATGATATACCTAGGTGTAGATTTTTGGCATTTATCCTGCTTGGTGATGACATCAGACCCATTGGATATTCATTGATTGACTCATTGTCCATAGCCAGGGAACTACAAAGTTTATTTGGACTTTTATGCCATAAATTATAATTATGATAATTATCCAGATAATTCAAACTCAACCAGTAAGTTGCATTTCTCTTTAAAGCAATTCCCTGTCTTTTGCCAATTTTATGTGTTATCTATGATATCTATATTTTTCTATCCTATTTAAAATTTGATAAAATATAGGGTGCCTGTGTGGCTCAGTAGGTTAAGGATCCAACTCTTGGTTTCCGCTCAGGTCATGATCTCATGGGTCATGGGATCTTGAACTGCCCTCCTCCCACTCTGGCTCCATGCTCAGTGGGGAGTCTGCTCCAGGATTTTCTCCCTCTGCCCCTCCCCCTACTCACACTCACTCTCTCTCTCAAATAAATAAATAAATCTTTAAAAAATTAAAATAAAATTTGATAAAGCACAAAAGATTTAACTTGTTATTTAAATCATATAGTGTCAAAATGTTTAAGACGTGGTTTTCCAAGTTTGATGATGTTAGCAGGCCATTCTGTGACATGCACTAAAAATTCAGACTTCTAATCTTATATACATAAATGTAATAATAGCAGTGATTACTATCTAAGAATGCTTAGAATTTAATTGTTTCTTTTCAGATGTAGTTGCTATGGAATCACAAAAGCAGCACTTATTGCAATTCATCACTTTTCTAAAGTAAACGTCATCAGTATAATGACAGTGGAATCCAAACCTTTTGATGTGTCATCATCATTAGATGTTATACCATTTTTTTACTCAAAGGAGGATTCAGCGCAATTCTTGAAAGGAACAAAGAAAACAGCAGTGATGTTTACTTTATTGTTTATAATGAGAGATAAAATTAATGGACTCCAAAAGGAATTCTACATTTTCTTTTACTTTAACACTTACTGATCACTTACAAAGAACTCAACCCAAACAAAAAATCAATAAGCCAAGAGAAACATCCAGTCAATAACATTGAAATTCACAGCTTAAAAGAGAGAACCAATGAAAGAGTTAACATTATAAACCCTTTGTTCAGGATAATCAATATATAAAATTCTACACTCATTGAATACCTGCTGTGTGTTCTGTTCTCTACCCAGTCGTAAAACTCTGAGAAGGAGGTGTTCCTATTAATAGAACTTTGCAGATAATAAAATTGAACTTCATAGAGGTTAGAGAATTTCTCTAAAATCTGTGGCCAGATTGTAGAGCTGGAATTTGAATTCTAATATCTCTAACTACAGAAAATTGTGTTTTCCTAATATATCACTGATAAACAAAAAATGTCTTTTAAAATAATTTCCTAAATAAGTATCAACAAAAAAATCTAACTTGGGGTGCCTGGGTGGCTTGGTCAGTTAAGCGTCTGCCTTCGGCTCCGGTCATGATCCTGGGGTCCTGGGATCGAGCCCCGCCTTTGGGCTCCCTGCTCAGTAGGGAGTATGCTTCTCCCTCTCCCTCCTGCATACCCCCCCACTCCAGATCTCTAGCTTGCTAGCTCACACGTGCTCTCTCTCTCTCAAATAAATAAATAAAATCTTTAAAAAAAATCTAACTTGACTCCTCTGGCAAATATACACTAAATTGTCTTTGTGATGATCTCACGAATGATGACATCATCTTAGAACCCATAGATACATACCCAGGAGAAAAGTGAATGTCATTGAAGATATAAAGGGATTCAGAAACAATCTCAGGGAAAAATGACCTATTCAAAAGTCATGAGACAGTATTTTCAGCTTGCCATAGTTGCCTATGAAAAAATCTTGCTCAAAATTCATAAGATGAGAAAAATCAAATGTACTACATATTAATGAATGAATAACTTGACCTTGTGCTAGTAAATTTTTATATATAATTTGTTTATTCATCCTATTTTCTTAATATTTTAAGCCCCTGCCAAACACTACTTTGGTTCCAGAGATATATGAACCAATGTTTAAATAATATAACAAAATTGGACATCAGGTTATTAAAGGACACAAGCCCCTAAGAGTTAGGAAACAAAAGAAGTGAGTCCTATGATTGCCCCAGCTTACTTCCTTTTTAGTTTCCAGGCTGTGTCAAAGGGAGGGAGAAAGGAGGTGAACAAGCAGAATCCCTGTGTTAAGGAGGTGGGATGAGAACAGAGTACCTACGATGAGACTGGGCACAGAGAGAGTCCCAGCTTTTCAGAGGGCCCCCATTTGCATATTCAGTTGTCTACTAATGAGCAGATTCATGAAAACATATATCCCATACAAAGACTTGTACATGAACATTTATGGAAGTGTTACTTATAATAGCTTAAAACTAAAAAAAAAAAAATCTGAATGAGCATCAGTATGTGAATGTATAAACCACTTGTGATATATACATTCAATGGAATAGTACTCAGTAACAAAAATGGAACTTACTATTGTTATAATAATCACACAGGGTGAATCTCAAAGTATTTATGCTGATTGAATGAAGCCTGACAAAAGCAGTATATTCAGTACGACTCTATGTATATAAAGTTCTAGAAAATGCCAACTAATCTGGGGTGACAAAGTAAGTGGTTCCCTTGGACAAGGAGTAGAGGGGGTGATATGAAAAGGAGTCAGAACGATTTTATATAAAAAGTACATGAAAAAAACCTTGTGTTGGCTTTGTTGAATTGTCTTTTCATCCAGCAGTAATCATAAGTGCAGACTGAATATAAGACATTAATTTTTAAACTTTTTTTAAAAGAGATTTATTTATTTATTTGAGCGAGAGTGTGCATGTGTGGGGTGGAGGGGCAGAGGAAGAGGGAAAGAGAGTCCTAAGCGGACTCCAGGCTAAGTGTGGAGCCCAACACGGGGCTTGATCTCATGACCCTGAGGTCACAACCTGAGCTGAAACCAAGAGTTAGATGTTTAACCAACTGAGCACCCAGGCGCCCCAACTCCTAACCTTTCTAAGACGCATTTATTGAAATAATTGGTATTTTAAGGAGAGTAAAATATATTCAGGAATAACATGACTCTTGAGTTCCTATCTCAGTTTTTGTGTTTTACTGGTTATATGGTTTTTTAAGTAACTTATTTTCTCTGCTTCAGTCTCCTCCAATATAATATGTGCATAAAAATACCTACCTGCCTTGGCTGTTATAAAGACCAAAGACAATGCTATGTGTAAAGCTTCTGACCTAGAGTTAAGTGTAGATAACCACTCTTATTATTAGCACCATGTGCTTTTCCTGTTGTTCATCTGACAAAGTCTTCTGTTATTAGCTCCAACATCATTGATAAAGTCCTACTGATCTTGTCACCTGTGGCCTCCTCTCAGTTCATTTCACTCCAGCCATCCTGGTGCTATTGCTCTTGAATGAGTCAGACCTGCTCCCCTTGCCCAGAAAGCACTGCTCCCATGTATCGCTTGGCTAACTTACGTCCTCCAAAACCCTCTTCATATGTCACCTCCAAAGCTCAATTTATAATCATAAACTGCTGCCTCCATTTTTGTAGGACGTATGTACCAAAGGTGGCATAATCACTTGTTCTCTAAATAAGGAATTTAATAAGTGGACAAACCAGGTTTTTACTCTCTTACTTCAGTGAAATTGACCTTCCTGTGAAAAGAAAGAAAGAAATATATAAGATGTGAAGCTTAATCTATTAGTTCAATATGAAAATTAATTACCGTAAGGGACTAAAAAATCATTATCTAAACTAGTAATTTTGTTTAGGGTGACCTCAGAGCATAGAAAAACCTCTGAATGACCAAACGTAGACTTATCTAGTCAAATAATATAAAGCCACTAATTGACCCAAAACTTTGGTCCATGGAACAAGATATCCTAGGAATAGCAGAATAATCCTGTTCTGTAGTTCATATCGACAGCAGGGTTTATGACCTTGGTGTTGGATCTCAGTACCTCCTAATTGTGTAGTAGCTATTTAGAGTTTGTTGTTACAAGTAAAGTTGTATGAGATCTGAGTTCAGACCGGAGCAAGTAATTTCAATTTATACTACCTTTATTCCACAAAAGACATGAAGCCCACTTTACAACAGCACCATACATTGATTAGATGGAATCATCTAAATTTGGTAAATAAAGAATAGGACTCATTAAGGTAACAGAGGCAGATAATTGCATCTAAGTTAAATGGTGATCCTCAGAGCTTCCACTCCAGCTCGACATCTTAACAATTATGTTTTGCTCACTCTTCTGCTACTTATTATCCCAGTCATATTTACCATAGTTTTTCTAACACTGATTGAATGAAAAGTTATAGGGCTGTGGCTGGCAAACTGTGACCCACTGGCCAAATTTAACCATGTTTTTGTACAGTCTATGAGCTAAGAATGCCTTTTTTCCCCCCTTTTTTTTTTACATTCTAAAATAATTTAAAAAATCAAAAGAAATTCTTTATGATGAGTGAAAGTTATACAAAATTCAAATTTTGGTATCTGTATAAAGTTGTATTGGAACACATCCATGTCTGTTTGTTTACATATTGTCTGTGGCTACATTTGTGATACAACGATAATGGCAGAGTTGAGTAGTTGTAATAGAGATTGTACGGCTGGCAAAGTCTAAAATAGTTATTATCTATCCCTTTAGAGAAAAAGGGATTTGCTGATCCTCAGTGTAAGCTATACACGGCTATGAAAAGAACCAGATATCGTAGGTCCATACAGACTACTGCAGCCCAATTGCCGATGACCATAAAATCATATATTAACTACTTTGACCTTTAACTTCATTAGAACTATTAGTCACTCTTGCATCTATTCTATCTCGTACTTTAGCATTAACAACTAGAATACCAATCCCAGCACTCTACCATTTAATAGATTATTTTTCTATTTGTATTGATCCTAGCTGTTGATAGCATCCTGTGATTGGAATAAACTTCAAAATATGCTTCTATGGAGGTCCTGTAAGAAGTAGTACAAACAATCTCATAGACGGCTACACTAGCAATTGTTTTATTATCAATTATACTAATTAATGGCTGGTCATTCACAGTTTCTACCCTCATCATCCTGACTCATGGCACCTTACCTTAATATGATTTATTTCAACCCCGGCAGAAATGTATTTCTGATCTCTTTTGCCTTGTGCTATTTTTCAGTAATGCAGATGTCTTCTAACATGCTACAAAATTTACTTCTTATTATATTCATTGTCTACGTCTGCTTCCCTGGCCACAAGATTGTAACCTGTATGAGGGTGAGAATTTTATCGGTTTTTGTTGTTGCTGTTGTTCACTGATATTCCCAGTGCTTAAAATAATGCCTCACACATCTCAGGCACGGACTATATATTATTCAATAAATCTCTTTTCTGAAACTTTTGTATCTTCTCTGATAAGAGATAGTAAAACTTCCTTTGTTCTCAGAATGTATTCTGTATTGTAAGTATTTGTTTATGTGTTGACGTTCTTAGTATATCATTCGGTTTTTAAAAACAGGACATCTTTAATCTTTGTTTGCAAGTAAATGTTTGCTGAGACAAAGAACACATGAATAAATAAAATCTTGAAGCACTGAATTAATTGGCTTCTAAATCTAAGGTCAGAATTAATTTGTGTCTTATGGCTCCTCGAATAGTAAAATAATTAATAACAAATTAATCAAAAATTGTTCTGAAAAACTTCCAAATGAGTCTCTGTATTTACCCTTATAAAATTTTAGGTTGGTTTATAACATTTTGAGTAAGGAAGTTCGTTTTACTTAACATATACTTTGGAGCCCGTGCTCTATGCAAGGCTGCAGCTGGGACTGGGGTCTGGCATGGTTCACACACTCAGCCAGGTTGCAATCCACATAGGTGGTGAATGGAATAGTGTCATTTTCCAGTGAATAACTCGTTTCCCGGGACTAAATTAAATCCTGAGAAACTGGAATATATTTCAAAATGTCCCTGAGAATTTTAGTTTGATAAATTAATACTGGCATTTTTCTCCTCTAAAATGTCAGCAATATCACTTGAAGCTGAGTTACTGTTTCAGTGAGAAAGCCCTCTACCCTCTCCTTGGCAGCTACCTTTTCAGAGTGAAAAGGTGGTAGGAAAATCTTGATTTTTTATTATAATTGGAGCTATTTATGCTGCCCTGTACTCTTCTTGAGAAAAGGAGAGAAATAATTCAAGAAGTTATCATTTTCCGGGGAACAGAAAACATATTGATTGCATTTGGTGAATCAAAATCACTGAGACTGCCGAAGTCTCTGTTGGGGCTATTTTTGTACAACCCACATTACAATCCCCCAGTCGTCCTTGATTTTGAGCACTCTCACAGTTAACTATGCACAGCTAATCATAAGGTAGAATGAACAGCCATTTAGTGATTTGCTAATAGATCATGTCACAAACCAAAGAATCAGGTCACAGACCAAAGGAATAATGAATGCCTCAGTAAAATAAAAATGCTTCCTTGGATTCATCTGTTAGAGTCTGCATGCTGCTGAGTGTCTACTTTGACCACAGAAACACAACCAGTGCATACGATTATGGTCTTAGTCAGCTTGGGCTGCTATAACAAAATACCATGGACTGGGGGCTTAAACAACAAATATTTATTTCTCACAGTTCTGGGGGCTGAGATGTTCAAGATCAAGGTCTGGCAGATTTGATTCTTGGTGAGGACCCTTTTCCTAGCTTGTAGACAGTTACCTTCTCCCTGTGTCCTTACATGGCCTTTCCTGTGTGCGTGCTCTTGTAAGGGCACTAATCGCATCATGAGGATCCCACCTTTATGACCTCATCTAAACTTAGTTACCTTCCAAAGGCCTACCTCCAGCAACCATCACATTGGGGGCTAGCGTTTCAACATGTGAATTTTGCCCGTCGTGGTTATATAAACTGTGTAGTTGCAAAGTCTAACAGGAGGTGGGAGCCAGCAAATTATAGTCTGCTACCCATTTTAGTAAATAAAGTTTTATTGGAGTACAGCCGTACTCAATTTTTAACATATTAGCTGTGGCTGCTTTGAGACTTCAATGGCAGAGATGAGTACTTGCGGCAGGGACTATATGGCCCACAAAGCCTAAAATATTCACTATGTGGCCTTTTAAGTACCAACTCCTACTCTAGCTTACACAATTATCTGAGACAACCCTATGAGTATACCTGTAATTCTGCTACTCTGGATCAGAGCTTCTCAAAGCTAAACGTGTAAAAGGATTATCTAGAGATTGCTTAGACTCCGGGGCCCAAGCCCCCAGATGTTCTGGATTTGCATTTCTAACAAGTGTCTAGGTGATGCTGTCCAGTGTAAATTCAGAGTCTACACTGTGATGAGCATTGTCCTTGTCAAGAAAACTGTTTTTCAGTGTTTGCTCAATTGAGAAAATCATTGTTATACAAAAATGTTATAATGTGTTGAAGGACTGGGATATTTCAGTAATTGTCATAATGATATAATAACAGTTTCAAACGATTGTGTAAAAGAGGAGTGAGGTACAGTGTTTTATAGACATTGTTTGATTTAATTCTCACAGTTTTATTTCTCACAATATTTCAATAAGGTAAGTATCATGATTGACATTTTATGTGAATAAACTGAGGCTTGTAAAACATATTGAAGAAATGTGTGTGAAGCCACAAACAAAGTGGAGAAAATTAGATTCAGAGTAAGGCCTTCTCACTCCAAATGCCATACTTTTAATCTCACTTTAATCTTAAAAAAAAAACCAAAAAAACCCAAAAAACCTAACCTGTGATTCTTAGGCATCTGACAACTTTGACTAAAGAAAAGAGCATTTTTGGCAATTTCAATCTTGAAACTAATGGAGTAAGTGGAAAGTGAATATTTTACCCAAATAACTGTACATTTATTTTTACTTTCTCGAAACCAGATAATTAATTTTTACTTCTTATGAGGCATACTGATTTTATTTATTTATTTATTTTTTTGGTGGGGAGAAGAATATGTAGGAAGACAAAAACCAACAGAAGTATCTAAACTAGTGTGAATGATATGGTCAGATTGCTTTTGCTGCACTAACAATACCAAACTGAAAGTCTGTTTCTCCAAGTTTAACGAATAACTCTGCCTCCAGGCCAGCATATTTATCATATTTGTCAATAAATTCTGTTCAACATATTTATCAATACGCCAGAAGAGCTTGTACGGATGCATACACCTCGAGGGCTTACTCTTTGGCAGGCATGCTTTAAGCACTTACCAAATTTCAGTTCATCTGATGCCTGCAATAACACTGGCTTAATGTCCTTCTCATCTGATTGATGAGGGGAGGGAATTGATGAGGCACAGACAGGACATGTATTTTGACCTACCCCGTGCTATAAGAAAATATCAGTATCAGAGTCTAAGTCTAAAAGGCTTTTCTTTGACCACAGCACTTGTGATGCTGGCAGATGCGAACATGTTGGGAGAGGCAGGTAAAATAATATTAGATTTACTGGAGTCTTGCATATTTTATAATTCTATCCAAGATGAATTGCATTATTCTCACTAGGATAGAATGGATTTTAGGTGGAACTATCCATACTGTCTCCCCTTTGTCATTGGACCTATGCCCACCAGGCTCTTAGGACTCCTATGCAGAAGGTCTCCAGTGATTTACCCAACTTTCTTGTATAAAAGTCCTCTGATGTGTGACTTGTCTTGTGGTTTGCTGTATTTGTGGAATGATACTTCTCTGCTAAGTAATACCCTATTATTTGTCCCAACTGCTAACTGGATATCTAATGGTTCCAATTTATGTGAGGCCCATAAAACTTCCAGTAAATATTTTACAGGTTAAGAATTGCATACGTTGATATTTACATGATAGTAGATAATGGTTTTAAAAGCTTCTCCCAATGTGCAAATGAGTGATTTTTCTTAAATTGCCCGAATGCTTGTGTTCTGTACATTGTCATTTGGTTAGCAGATAGAAACTATAGATAAAGAAATTTCATGTGTTTAAAATGGCAGAAATTAAACAAAGCTGAATGGATTTCCCTTTTAAAAATCTCTAAGCTTTACTAATTACTATTGTTAAGAATTTATATGGACCTTGTGTTTGCAAATACTTTACAGGCAGCATTTAACTATTTACCTGGGATTATTGATGCAGTTATTTTTACCATTTTATATGTTTGTAAAGTTAACAAGCAAAATTAAATGTTTTTGTGATGTGTGTGTTCACGTGCATTCGTGTGTGTGTGTATGTGTGTGTGTTTGTGTTTGAAAAACATGGCAAATCCCCATGAAATTGATATTATAACAGATTTTCTGTCTCCTCAAATCATGGTGACTTCCGTGGTAATTGAAATGATAGTAATTCAATCAATAAAGAATTTCAAATTTCAATAGAATGTAGTGCTTGAACACTCAGTGACAGTTTTTGTTTTTTTATTTTATTTTTTTAAAGATTTTATTTATTTATTTGACAGAGAGAGACAAAGCGAGAGAGGGAACACAAGCAGGGGGAGTGGGAGAGGGAGAAGCAGGCTCCCCGCCGAGCAGGGAGCCCGATGTGGGGCTCGATCCCAGGACCCTGGGACCATGACCTGAGCCGAAGGCAGAAGCTTAACAACTGAGCCACCCAGGCGCCCCTCAGTGACAGTTTTAACATGCATTCAGCATCTGGGGGATGTACATTTTGTTCTAGTTCTTCAGTCCTTGGGGGAAGATGTTATCTCAGTAAGTGTCATCTACGGCTAACCCCCTCATTAGCAGTGTCACAGTATGATCGGCAGACCTTTTTTGGGATTTTTATAAACAGATACTTATTAATTCCCTGTTTGTTTCTGGCATTGTTCAAGAGACTAAGCACAAAAAATTGAAGAAGCCCAGAGGAGCCATTTCTTTCTAGGCAGACCGATTCATAACATCAGTGCATTTGGCGAATCAAAAGTTGCCATAGAAATTTAAACAACAGAATGATGTTTTCCAAACCTAGAAGTAGAGTTTGTATTTAATGTATGTAATACTTACTATTTGCCAAGCATTGTTTTAAGCTCTTTACTAATACTCACTCATTCGGTTCTCATAAGTTTCTCAGAAGTAGGCACCATCAGGATCTCCATTTGTAGTTGGGCTTCCAAGGCACAGAGAGGGGAAGAAACTTGCCCAAGTCACAAAGTCAAGAAGCAGCACATCCAGGACTCAAACTCAGGGTTTTAACCATTACCTGTGTTACCTGTGTTTGTGAGATGAACGTAAGAATTTCACATTTCTCGGTTACAGAGGTAGGATATCTGTTTATATTTTCCCTTGCTTTGAAATAAAATCAGTTCCATTTTGAATGTAATATAAATGAAGTAGATGATCTAAAGATACCCCCAGGATATCCTCAAATAGATGTGGGGAATCGTAGAACAAAGTTGATACCTTTAATGCACCCTGGGCTTAGACGAGTAACAAAAATGAGTGAAATAGTTCAGGTACAAAAAAAAAAATTGCCTTCACTTCCACAAAGAAATGTGGTCCTTCTCATTTTTCTTGAAGCCTGTGGCCTTCTTGAGCACTCCTTTATTTTCAAATTTCCTGCAGAGAAATGAGTGCAAGGAATATTTCACTCTCCCCTTGATTCTACAAGAAAAACAGCAGCTCACGTATGGTGATGAATGGCAGCGAGTGCTCAGCGTCACTGTCAGGAAAACGACAGAGAGGCAGAAGCATCTTGACTCTGCAGATTTTTGCAGTGGGCAGGTATGGGCCCAGATGTAATAGATTTCCTGATTTTTAAAAGAGGACACAGACATGACATACACAAGCTGTCTCTCTTTCTCTCTCAATACAAATACATAGCTTGAATCTTGATTTTTTTTTATTTAGCAAGAACTTAAGAAAACAAATAGGGGCGCCTGGGTGGCTCAGTCGTTAGGCGGCTGCCTTCGGCTCAGGTCATGATTCCAGGTCCTGGGATCGAGCCCCGCATCGGGCTCCCTGCTCGGCGGGAGGCCTGCTTCTCCCTCTCCCACTCCCACTGCTTGTGTTCCCTCTCTCGCTGTGTCTCTGTCAAATAAATGAAATCTTAAAAAAAAAAAAAAAAGAAAAAAAAAGAAAACAAATAAACAGAAACAACAAACCCACTGTTAAGACCAATACTGTGTGAACCAATATAAACCTGACGGCAGGCTGAACTTCACAGACTGGACCATGTCAAAGCAAGAGTGAAATCGAGGAAGTGATATTGAGGCACACACCAGGGCATCTGAGGCTGAAGGGAATGAAGTGAATGAGGAGAGCATCTGCTCTCTCCACTGCCACAACACTGAAAAATGCCAAGCCTTCAGGGTTGGAAAAGTCAAGTGTCTTCTCCTTCATGTCCGTGTCTGTATCTGTCAGAATGTGCTAGTCTGAGTCGCAAGAAGACAATCCCCAAAATGTCACAACAAAGGCTCACTTTTTGTTAAGCTGTTTGTCCATAGCTAGTCGGCTGGGCATTATGTCCAGGACTATGCAGCAGCAACTGTCTCAAATATTGCTCAGTCCCTGTCACAGGCAGAAAGAGAGGTCTAGAGGAGCTTCCTCCTTAATTAAATGTTCTAGCATTTATTTGATCCAAACTAGACACACAGCATTTTCTAGCTACAAGACAACCCAGGGGAATTCTTTTACCCACAAGAGAGAAAACTAGACATATTTGGGTAAGTACCCAATCACTATTAGACTTCCCTATTATATAATTGAAGGGCAGGCTGCTCCTGATCAGTTAACAAGCCAAACACACTTATTGGCTATTGATTATGTTTCGGTTTTCATTATGATTGATTAGATCAATCTTAAAGCACAGAAGGCCACATGCAGCTTCTACTTCCCAATAATAAAGATGATTTTTACTTACTCTAGTAACAGTTAACCTATCGTGATGGTGGTAGTGGGAATGAGAGGGACTTTTCTGTGGTGCTAGTTGTTAAAAAAAAATTTGGTACTATCAGAAACACAATACATTAATCACTGTAAATAATATCCCAGGCCATTTATTGACATTCCTAAAAGAAAAGAAATGAGAACAGCCTCATTCTAACTGAATAGGAAAGTTTTTAACATCAGAAATTACATTCAAATAGGGTTTTGGAAGCATTTACTATTGTCCGTAAAGGATTTATTAAGGATCTATAGAAATAGGTATTATTTGTGTACAAAATAGGCCGCCTTACTTAATGACAGAGAAAATGAAAGTCCTACCATGTTCAGAGCATATTATAGTGCTATGAATCACATAAAATGAGACACATATACAAAAAAATAGGAAAGCAAAATAAAAGATTGTTATGCAATGCTGTGCAGACCCAGAGATGGAATAGAAGCAAGAAATTAAAACTTTTGCCTGATATAGGAACAGCTGAAGTAAGCTCTTGCTATACGTTATATTATGAAAAACTCCCTTAAATACATAATGCATGTCTATATGGCAAAGGCAAACAAGGTTTTAAAATTTTAAAATGTACTCCGTGTTCAGCTGACAAGACAATTTTACTTATCACTTAAGGCTCATTCCAGATGCCATCTCTAAGAAGCCTTGCCTGGAAGCCTTCAATAAAATTTCTTAATTTTCCATTCCCTAGAGTAAATATTTTCTCTTTTTTTTAGGATTGCCGCAGCACTTGTTTACTTTTCTACCAAAGCACCTGTCAAATCTAGCTTGGGTTTTGGTTATTTGCACCTCTATCTCCTGAAAAAACACCAGCTCTGAGAGCACAAGGGTTTACCTTATTTGTTTCGAGGATTATCCACATCAACTGTTCCATTATGTGCTCTAAGTGGCTGTTGGGAATGCAGCTGAGTGTCTATATAATCTCCTCCACCAGGGGAAGAACATTACTTTAGTGCTATGAGATGGTAAACATGAATTATGTTTTACTTAGTTCTAGGTTCATCAGCTGATACAGGTGATGGGAATATAACAATGAGAGTAACTGACAGGAATTGACTTCACATACCACACACTGTCTATTTGTAAATAAATTCTAAATATAGAGGGAACAGCTTCTTTAAGAGTGTTAGCCTGTCTCAGTGAAATAGACCCTGTGGAGTAATAAGGCATAGTTAGCACTTGAAAGTAGAGAAGAGGGGCGCCTGGGTGGCTCAGTCGTTAAGCGTCTGCCTTCGGCTCAGGTCATGATCCCAGGGTCCTGGGATCGAGCCCCACATCGGGTTCCCTGCTCAGTGGGATGCCTGCTTCTCCCTCTCCCCCTGCTTGTGTTCCCTCTCTCGCTCTGTCTCTCTCTGTCAAATAAATAAATAAAATCATTAAAAAAAAGACAAAAAAAAAAGAAGGTAGAGAAGAGTTGTGGAATAGTTTATTTTTCCTAGGGAATAAAGTGCTTTAATACATTTCTGAATCTTTAACAGACTGTTTGGCTAAAGAGTTTCTATAGCAGAATTAAAAAAAAAAACTATTACTCTAGGTATAAATTTTGTCTACTTTAGAAAAATATATATTCCACATGATTGTCAAGAAGCTTAACTGTAAGAGTCAGTTTCCTGCTATGGAATATCAGATATTCAGGTAAAAGTCAAAGGAAGTCAGGAAATCTCCCTTATTAATTATATTCATAATGATCATTATTAAAAAATCTATTAGTTTAACTTTTTTATTTTTGGTTTTCATACTTTGGAGAAATTAAAAGTCCTCATTTTGGTGGCATTCATGATTGTTTATTGCAAGTTTTATTGTAATCAAAGTATTATGTGGCAGTAGTTAAAAAAATGTCCCAAAATACAGGAAATGCTATGATATATAACCAAAGGGAAGAAATGGAAATGGAATTTTCAAACCAAATTTTTCAGTTGTTTCTACTGGAATAAGATTGCTAATTTTATTTATTTTATTTATGTTTTAAGAGTTTTTAATCATTCATTTGAGAGAGAGGAGTGAGCAGGAACACGAGCAGCGGGGAGGGTCAGAGGGAGAGGGAGAAGCAGACTCCCTGTTGAGCAGGGAGCCTGATATGGGGCTCAATCCCAGGAGTCTGGGATCATGATCTGAGACAAAGGCAGATGCTTAACTGACTGAGCCATCCAGGCGCCCAAGATTTCTAATTTTAAATAATGATAATATGCTTAGTTCAAAGTGGCTTTGATAGAACAATGCTGTATGATATATGTAATTTCTCTTGACTTCATGTTTTGATAAATGAGACTTTTCTTTATACTAAATCTCTACTTTCCCTCCTCCAATCCTGAAGACAAGTTATATAATGATTTTGAAGTAAGTTAAATGTTTCCATTTACTTTATCATTATATATATATATACACACCTCACTGCTAAGTAAGTGGCATGCAATAAGTATATATATATATTTTAATTTTTCTCAGACTTAAAAATTCCCTTGGATTTTTTTCCTATCTACATTACCGAACACTGTTCAACCTATACAACATATAGCAATGAGATTTTCCAAATTCTTGCATATATTGGAAAATTAATTTACTGATTTATTTCCTTGATTGGATTCTTCCTTTCCAGAGTCTTATCCACCTGCTCTAAGGCAAACTACTCTCTGAGCCTATTGTCCCCTTTTTGTACTGGAAATAACTTCTTTCATTTATACTTTTCTTCTTCCTTGGTTCCATATTGTCTTTTTTGTTACCTGATTATTTTTCTTAGCAAATCCTCAGTAGCTCCTCAGAATTAAGTGTAACATTTCATTTTGACTGATAGTTGGACTGTAGCCAAGTTTGGAGTACTTTTCTTCAGAATTTTGAAGTTATTTCTTAGTTGTCTTAAATATTCCCAAATTGCTGATAAGAAGTTCCAGCCATTAGGATTCCTGACATGTTGCATTTTTATTTTATTTTTTACTTTATAGACATTCTGGTGATCTTTATTTCTTTGTGATGAAGTGCTTTGAGGAAGTTACTGTTCATTCAGTGTGTAAGGAACTTGATTGGATTTTCCAATCCAGAAATTTTTCAGATCTAGGAAGGAATTGTTTACATATGTGTGTGACAAATATATTCTACCCATAGAAAATGTCTAAAATTATATGTATAATTTAGAGCAAAATAATAATAAAAGTAACATTTTTATAAATGCCACCAAGTTTGGGAAGAAGTAATTTTTAATAATTTAGAAGTCTCTATTCCAATTTAGTCACATATCTTTCTTCCCACCAGAGTAGCTATTATCCTACTTTTTGTGCTGATTATACTTTTGTTCTTCCTTGTAATTCCCCTATCTCTGTATATGTCAGTAAACAATTTATTGCTTAGTTTTGAAAAAAAAAAAAAACGGTGCTAAGCACAAACCTAGATGTGTTAAGAAGTACAATGGCAATAGTGTTAAATGAAGTTTAGCAGGAAAAGATAAGGTAGGTGAGCAGAGCCTCTTTATCATGGTGGCACTTCCTTGACAGTGTACAAAAACCATCCTTGGAGAAGTCCGTGAGCAAGGATAGGAGTCCAGCCTAATACACAAATAATTCATTATGTTCATATTACTTGTTTGGGTATAACGTACCTGCAACTTCCAGAAGTAAATCAAAACTGAGTACCTCTGTGGAGTAAGTGAAATGTTTTCAGCTCTTCCAGAAACTGAGACATAGAGGGAAGAAGAGAAATTCATTTTCACATGGTCAAGACAAACCGATGTAGATAAGGTTCTGGAACCAACTAACCAGGATATTCTCAACTCAGGCTAAAAATGATATAATGGCAGCTTGCTGTGTGTTTCTCGAGTCCCTTCACATGACTTTCTCTTTCTTAGTTTATTGGTTTATGCTGTTAGAATTTGGTCTCTTGGAGCATTTTGAGAAAGAATACACAGAGGTGGGTGGGGGGATGGGTGAAATAGGTGATGGGGATTAAGGAGTGTACTTGTGATGATGAACATTGGGTAATGTATGGAATTGTTGAATTACTCTATTGTACACCTGAAACTGATATAACACTGTATGTTAACCATACTGGAAATACAATTTAAAAAAAGAAGTGAAGTTCTAAAAAAAAAAAAAAAAAAAAGTAATGGGAGGCAAATTTTGAGACCTGCTGGTTTACTGTCTTACTTGACTGATAATGACAGCAGGTGGGAATTAATTTTCCTTCAGAATAATGAAGGCATTGTTTCCAGCTTTATTGTTTATAAGTCTGAAGACATTCTGCTATTCTTTTATGGGACCTATTCCCCTTTACTCTTAGTACTTCAATGATATAAAATTTCATGATGATGGGCATGGGTACTGGTTTGTTTGCATCCATTTTTCTTTATGCTCTGTAGGCCTGTTCAATTTGGTAACTTTGGTTCTTATGTCCCAGGACATTTTTTTTTAAAGATTTCAGTGATTTCCCCCCCCTTTTTTTTGTTCTTTCTGTCTGGAATTCTGTTATTCCAATTCTGTTATTTCCAATTCGGATATCAGAGAATGGTGCTATATATATATATATATATTTTTTTTTTTTACTTATATTTTATAAATAAATAAAAATAAATAAAATTTATTTTATAAAACATTTTATTTATATATAAAACATGTTTATATATAAATATATATTTTACTTATATTTTCTATGTTCATTTTAATCACTCTTTCTTAATTTTATTCTTTATGCAAAATACCCCTATGCAGGTTTAAATTTCTATCATATTTTTAATTCTTAACAGCTGTTTGGCAAAAGTCATTCCCTTGGAAGTGGCAGAGTTAAAATTCATACTCTCATCTTGCTGATTCCTTTCTCTGTGCCATAAGCCTCAAAATTAGGTTTTATAATACTTAGGTATTTTACTTGAATTTATTAGCCTAGATATAAAACTATAAAAATATCATGTAATGTTAGTACTATAGAATGGTATCATAGATTTTGTATGATGTCTGAAAAGGACTTTAATTATTAAATATGCTATTGGTGACTTTATTAAACTGGAGGAGTATTTCACGTAAGTAGATGATCATATACATTGCACTTTGCAGATATTGCGTTTTTTACAAATTGAATGTTTGTGACAACCCTGCATCCAGCAAGTCTATTGATGCCATTTTCCCAACAGCATTTGCTCCCTATGTGTCTCTGTGTTACATTTTGGTAATTCTCACAATATTTCAAACTTTTTCATCACTATTATATTTGTTAAGGTGATTTGTTATCAGTGATCTTTGATGTCACTATTGTAATTGTTTTGGGGCACCACAAACCATGCCCATTGAAGGCGGTGAGCTTAACTGATAAATGTATGTTTCTGACTGCTCCACCAACTGGCCATTCCCCTGTTTCTCTTCCTCTCCTCAGGACTTTCTATTCCCTAAGATACACCGATATTAAGTTGGGCCAAATAATAACCCTGCAATGGCCTGTACGTGTCCAAGTGAAAGGAAGAGTTGCATATCTCTTAATTTAAATTAAAAGCCAGAAATTATTAATGTTGGTAAAGAAGGCATGTTGAAATCCAAGACAGGTCAAAATCTAGGCCTCTTGGGCCAGACAGTCAAGTTGTGAATGCAAAGGAAAAGTTCTTGAAAGAAATTAAAAATCCTACGCCTGTGAGCACACAAATAATAAGAAAGTGACAAAGTTATTGCTAATATGGACCAAGTTATAGTTGTCTGGATGGAAGACCAAACCAGCCACAACATTCCCTTAGATCAAATCCTAATCCAAGTGAGGCCCTAACTCTTCAGTTCTTTGAAGGCTAAGAGAAATGAGGAAGCTGCAGAAGAAAAGTTTGAAGCTAGCAGAGGTTGGTTCATGGGGTTTAAGGAAAAAAAAGCCATAACATAAAAGTGAAAGTTGTGGCAGCAAGTGCTGATGTAGAAGCTGCAACAAGTTCTCCAGAAGATCTAGCTAAGATAATTAATGAAGGTGGCTACACTAAGAAACAGATTTTCAGTGTAGATGAAATGCCTTGTATTAGAAGATGCTATCTAGGACTTTTATATTAGAAAGAAGAAGTCAATGCCTGGCTTCAAAGGACAGGCTGACTCTCTTGTTAAGGGCTAATGCAGCTGTGACTTTCAGTTGAGGCCTGTGCTCATTTACCATTCTTAAAATCCTAGGGCTCTTAACAATTATGCTACATCTACTCTGCTGGTGTTCTAGAAATGGAACAACAAAGCCTGGATGATAGTACATCTGTTTACAACATGGTTAACTGAATCTTTGAAGCCTGCTGTTGAGACCTATAACTCAGTTAAAAAGGTTTGTTTCAAAATATGACTACTCATTGACAGTGTTCCTGGTCACCCACAAGGTCTGATGGAGATATCCAATGAGATTAATGTTGTTTTCATGACTGCTAACATAGCATCCATTCTGTAGCATGGATCAAGGAGTAATTTTGAGTTTCTTTTTCTTTTTTTTTTAATTTTATTTATTTATTTGACAGAGAGATAGCACAAGTAGGCAGAGTGGCAGGAAGAGGTAGGGGGAGAAGCAGGCTTCCCCCCGCTGAGCAGGGAGCCCGACGTGGGGCTCGATCCCAGGACCCTGGATCATGACCTGAGCCTAAGGCAGATGCTTAACCAACTGAGCCACCCAGCTGCCCCTAATTTTGAGTTTCAAGTCTTATTATTTAAGAAATACAGTTTGTAAGGCTATAGCTGCTTTAGATGGTGGTTCCTTTGATGGATCTGGGCAAAGTAAGTTGAGAAACTTCTGGAAAGGATTCACCATTCTAGATGCCATTAAGAACACTTGTAATTTATGGGATAAGGTCAAAATATTAACATTAACAGGAATTTAGAAGAAAATTATTTCAACCCCCATGAATGACATTGAGGAGCTTAGGATTTCAATGGAGGAAGTAACTGCACATGTCTGGAAATAACAAGAGAACTGGAATTAGAATTGGACCCTGGAGATGTGACCAAATTGATGAAATAGTATGGTAAAATTTGAACAGATGAGGAGTTGCTTCTTATGGATGAGCAAAGAAAGTGGTTTCTAGAGATGGAGTCTATTCTTGGGTAAGAGGCTGTGAAAGGATTTAGAGTATTACATAAACTCTGTTGATAAATCAGTGACGGGGTTTGAGAGGATTGACTCCAATTTTTTTTTTTTTTTAGTTTTTAATTTTTCTTTTAATTAACATATAATGTATTATTTGTTTCAGGGATACAGGTCTGTGATTTATCAGTCTTACACAACACCCAGTGCTCACCACAACACATATACTCCCCAATGTCCATCACCCAGCCACCCTATCCCTCCTACCCTCCTCCCCTTCAGCAACCCTCAGTTTGTTTCCTAAGATTAAGAGTCTCTTATGGTTTGTCTCCCTCTCTGGTTTCATCTTGTTTCATTTTTTTCCTCTCTTCCCCTGTGATCTTCTGCCTTGTTTTTCTTAAATCCCACACATCAGTGAGATCATGTGATTGTCTCTCTCTGGTTATTTCGCTTAGCATAATACCCTCTAGTTCCATCCACCTCGTTGCAAATGGCAAAATTTCATTTTTTATGGCTGAGTAATATTCCATAGTGTGTGTGTGTGTGTGTGTGTGTGTGTGTGTGTGTGTGTGTGTACACCACATTTTCTTTATCTATTCATCTGTCGATGGACATCTGGGCCCTTTCCATAGTTTGGCTATTGTAGACATTGCTGCTATAAACATAAGGGTACAGGTTTCCCTTCGGATCACTACATTTGTGTCTTTGGGGTAAACACTCAGTAGTGCAATTGCTAGGTTGTAGGGTAGCTCTATTTTCAACTTTTTGAGGAACCTCCATACTGTTTTCCAGAGTGGCTGCACCAGCTTGCATTCCCACCAACAGTGTAGGAGGGTTCCCCTTTCTCCGCATCATCGCCAACATCTGTCATTTCCTGACTTGTTAATTTTAGCCATTCTGAGTGGCATGAGGTGGTATCTCATTGTGGTTTTGATTTGTACTTCCCTGGTGCTGAGTGATGTTGAGCACTTTTTCATGTGTCTGTTCATGTCTTCTGCTCATTTCTTGATTGGATTATTTGTTCTTTGGGTGTTGAGTTTGATAAGTTCTTTATAGATTTTGGATACTAGCCCTTTATCTGATACGTCATTTGCAAATATCTTCTCCCATTCTGTCAGTTGAGGATTGACTCCAGTTTTGAAAGAAGTTCTCCTCTGGGTAAAATGCTGTCAAACAGCATTGCATGCTATAGAGAAATCATTTGTGAAAGGAAGAGTCAACTGATGAGGTAATCTTCATTGTTGTGTAATTTTTAAAACTTCCACAGCCACACCAACCTTTAGCAACCACCCTGATCAGTCAGCAGCCATCAACGTGGAGGCAAGACCCTCCAGCAGCAATAAGAGTATGACTCACTGAAAGCTCAGATGATGGCTAACATATTTTAGCAATAAGGTATTTTTAATTAAGGCATGTTCATAGTTTTTTAAAGAAATAATGCTATTCTACACTTAATCGACTACAGCATAGTATGACATAACTTTTATATCAACTGGGAAACCAAAAAACTTATTTGATTCACTTATTGCAGTATTTGCTTTATTGTGGTTGTCTGGAATTTAACCCACAATATCTCCAAGGTATGCTTAACATTTTTAAATCTATTCACTGAATTTGAAAAAAACCTGTTTTCCTCTAAATTAAAGAAAAGCATTTGTCTTGAATGACTCCCCTTAAGGGTGGCATTGGTAGTGATTAGAAAACTATACAAAAATGTCATTGTGTATTTTGTGTACTTGATGGTAATTTTAAATGGCATGATATATCTTCACAGTATATTTAAAAATCAATGAATATATATAGAAAAGTAGAAAATAAATTGATTTATTATACTAGGTTTTGTAAACTGCAAATACAAAATTTCAAGCGTCTGTTTATATTTCACCTCATTGGAAGTAGAGCAAAGCATCTGGCTAATTTCTTTCGATTATGCAAGGAAGAGTCAATTTGAAGGCAATTTCAGCTTAACTCCGCCTTCTTTGTGGGAGCTTTTCCCATTTTGACCTCAAAGAATTGGAGAAAGGATTTCATTGTATAATATATTAGAATTCACTTCTATGTGCTGTGAAACCTATCTGGAATACCTTCTATTTCCCTAGTCCTTGGCCTACAATCCCGTTACTTGAGGTTCATTTCATTTTGCCCCATTGTATAATTCTGGAAGCTGATTACATGATTTTAGTTGAGATTTAGAAAGAGATAGTTGAAGCATAAATCATTCCTGGATCACCAAATTCATCACCTAACAAATGTAGTAATTTCTGTCGTGACCATATAGGTGTAAGGGATATAGAGTGATTATACATGTTATAAAACACCGCAAATCTTGAAATAAGTATTGGCCTGTTGAGATTTAACTCCCCCTGTTTTCCGAATGATTATGTTCTAAGACAATTTGGACTACTCAACCTCAGTTGTGACCTGGGTCACAAAGCCAGATAATTTATTTTGTTGAGGATAACATGTACACTTGTTGACATTTTCCCCTTATCCTCCTTCCAAATGTTCAATATAAAATAAACCACAAGCTTGTAAATTAAATTGAAAACTTAAAAGTAGTTATGAATAATTTATATTGGGAAGGGATAGGAAATGGAAGGATGTGTACAGGTTTTATACACATGTGTACTAGTTGTACTAGAGGTAAAAAATACAGTATTTCCTTCTCCATCACTGCATGCATTAAATTATTTACTTGATAAAAAACCATCTACATATATTTTTATGTGTTAAAACTCAACTTTACTTTCCTCAACTTAATTCTTAGAAGGTACCAATTTTGTAGTTGCTTCAGATAACCCAAACTATTTTGTGGGTAAAATAATGAGAGTAATTTCTGCTTATTTACTCTCAAAGGAAGATATCATCAGCCTTTTTTTGTATTTTTAAAGAAACAAAATGAAGTAAGTAGACTTAATTATTTTAAGATGTTCTATGTATGAGTTGACATTCAAAAATATTTAGAAAGGGTATCTGTCCATTTTTCATTGTTATTTGCAGAAACAGCCTGGGTCTGTCCTCCTGTTCATGCCATTTGCTCTTTCTTCAACAGGATGAAACACAACCATGTGAGAGTTATCTAATACATCTTCCCCATTCTACACTTCCCCATCTGTAGATGATTATATAAGTAATCATCTATTATATGATTATATAAGTAATCATCTATAGATATACAAATAATCATCTATAGATATGTATATTTCATTATTGCAACATGTTTCTTACCAAAGCTATGCTTATCTCTTTGTTCTTCTTACATTGCTATCATGTTTCACTTTCAGGGCACAAAAGTTCCTGAGTTTCACTAGGAGGAATGAAAAGTTTTTTAAATAGTTTTTCAAAGGATATAATATGCATATAGGAACACAGAAAAATATGTGTAGAATATGCATTGGAACATCCTCTTGAATGCTCATCGGAGGATGTTCAGGAGCTCTGTTTACTTGTGTTCTAGTCCTGTGGTGATCCTGAAACCTCTTTCTTCTGTTCCAATTTGGTCTAATACAGGAGGGAGCCACATTTGGTTTTTAGGACTAGATCCTATCAAATAAGGGGTCTCAGACCAGCATGTCATTATCCACCTCTCCCCAGTTTGTGGTCCTCAAGTTTATAAGCTCTCATCTGACATCACCAAAAAGTTGAATACCAAGTGAGAAAGATGCAACATATATACTACTGATAATTTCATTACACAGTGTGTGTCCTCCATTCAGGCAAAATTGGAATACCTTAAGATAAATATAGGCCCACCCACCTAAATAACATTGTCAACCTCTTCCAATCCATCATTCTTCTCTGTCTCCTCCCAGTTCCTGTTCCACTGAATTGAAGGAGTATGACAGAGGAGACCAGTTCTGTATTGGACAGAGAATACTGACATACTAATTTGTCTGTTTTATTACAAACTAATTTTTATCTCTCTTGTTGGTATCTGTGCCATATTCCTTAGAAGTTTATTAAATGTCAAAATACTATTGGTTTTGAAAGAAAATTGATAAAACCAAAAGTTGTGTTAGTGGCAAAGTTTGATAAAAATACTTTTGCTTTTCTTTATGCTTTAAAAAATAAATGGTTAAAAATTAAAAAGGTGACATCAAACAGCTGGCATATGCTATGCCATTTTTTTGCTTTAAAAACTTTTTATTTACTCATTGACTTATTTATTATTCTTCAGTAATTATTGAGCACCTACTATGTGCCACTCATCTAGCCCTTGTGGATGCATTAGTGAAGAGGCAAATATTCCTTGTGGTGCTGTCCCCATGGAGCGTATATTCTAGCGTGCCCCCCTTTTGTTTCTATGCCCCAAACCATGGCATGGCATATATAGTATTCCAGAATCTGGCACAACTCTTCCACTCCAGCAGACCTGATCTCAAATCTGGGTTCAAGTCCTAAGTAGCTGGATGAACTCCTACAATCTCTTTCACTTCTCTGAGCCTTGCTATTCGCATTTATTAAAAGAGAATAAAATACCTAGCAGCATGGAAATAATTGAATGAAGTAACGTGTGCAAAATATTCTGTAAAAATACTAATATCCCTCCTGTGATTTCAGAATGACTAGGATTTTAGATAAAGAATAACTATATTATTATCCTTCCTAAGACCCTTTGGTGTACTATGGAATGGCAATTCTAATGATTCATATTTTACCTTTACCAAGATAGAAATTCTCCCCTCTTCTTTAAAATGTGACTATTTATGTCAGAAAAAGAGACTATCTATCTCCTTCCCTCTGTTATCCCAAAATCTCAGAGGATATGAAAGGATCTCAAGTTTAAAAGCAGAAGGAAAACATGAGAGCATCGCTTCATCCAACCAAGCGCATTGTATTTTCTCCCAAAACTGGAGTTACAGTTCATAATGGCCTTTTGTCTACATTAAAGAACTGTGACTTTGTAAGCACCTGCTAGGCAGCTCTGTAATGAATAGCAGTCCTTGCAGTCAGATTCAGAGACAAATAAAATTGGACAACAGCATTTTGCTTCTTCAAAGTTGCTTAACCGATTGGAAGTCTTTTATATGACAGTCTGCAGCTGTTGACACTTCCCTCTGAGGCAGCCTTCCCCAAGTAGTGCAGAACTACCTGCTGGAGAATATCTTTCACAGCTGGTTTCTTCTCTCCTACTGCAATAATTGTGTTCCAGGCAGGGCTACATATACAGATCTCCCAGCTGGAAGGGGAAATCATGAGCGAGAAGAAAATTCTAGGCTATCGATTGTGATTTTCCATGAAATTTATTAAGAACAGTACCAAAATATATATGGATGTCAGAGTTTATTTAATTGATTTATAATATTTGATTGGGAACTGTATAGAGTAAATAAGTTTAGAGGCTTTAGAAAAATAAGTAGAAAGTGTCTTGGGGCTCCCCAAGCTGTTGCTTGGTCCAAACAAGTGGTCACAAGACAGGAAAATGAGCGAGTCAGGGCCCAATGGAAATTCAGCTGCTGACCCTATGGTGCCCAGCATTATTGAGTCAACATCCCAATTTACTTCACAGAATTTAGCAGACAGTGTGGCTTGTCTTGTGACTAAGACAAAGGAAAGGCACAGTACCTTTTTTATTTTTATTTTTTAAAGGATTTTATTTATTTGACAGAGAGAGATACAGCGAGAGAGGGAACAAAAGCAGGGGGAGTGGGAGAGGGAGAACCAGGCTTCCTGCTGAGCAAGGAGCCAGATTCGGGGCTTGATCTAAGGACCCTGGGATCGTGACCTGAGCCGAAGGCAGACGCTTAACGACTGAGCCACCCAGGCACCCCAACGGTACCTTTTTTAAAGCAGCATAGGATTTTCGTGCTGGCAGGAACAGACTCTCAGTTGTCAAATGGGCTGAGATATGAAGTCAGTCAAAAAGCAGATGGGGCAGTCTCTCTTGCAGGAAGTCTGATTCTGCAGACACATTGGTAAGAACTTGTAATGCTTGTGTTCTTGAAGTCTGGAAAAGTAATTCAGCACAGCTTTAACTGTGACCTTTGATTATCTCCCTAATCCTTGCTTACCCAAGACAGAGTAAAAAAAAACTGCCCTTTGCAGAATCCGTATCTCCAGAAGAAACCTCTGATGTCAACTTCAAAGGTGAGGAAGAATCAGGCTCTGATAGAACTATTTTCATGCTCAAGTGGGAAAGAAAAACATTCAGAAGAGAAATGAGAGTGAAAATGGAATTTTGACTGCAGGTGTCTGCTAATTAATTTGCAAAGTGTCCTGAAAACATTAATGTAAAGACTGACCAACAAAACTTCTACTTAGCAGCTGCCCATGTATGAGATACAATGTGGACCAAATGTTTGAGTGTTTTTATTTCTATTTCAAGTATATAATATATTTCTATATTTTATTTATATATATTAAAGAGTACAGGGCATAGGTGGGAAAACCTACATATTTTTGAGAATTATGTTTTATATAGACTATGCCATTTAATTTATCCCGAGACTCTGATAGCAGCTTTGTTTTTCCCCTTTCACTGGTGAAATGTGAGGGACAGAGAGACAAAGGTCCTTGCTCAAGGGCATACCAGTAGCAAGTGAAAGAACCAGGATTTGAATATCATGATGCCTATAAGCAAAAGGACAGGAGAGTGAGCTATGCAAACGATGTTCCCCATCCTCTCCTGTGGAGAGACCTGGACCTGTAGTATTCATTTTCCAAGAGGGTTGTTGAGAGCTTGAGTTTCAGTGCAGATAATGATTTCCAAGGAATGCATTGCTTCAAATATTGGGCTGCATCCAGAACCTAGGCATAATATAGTTCTCAAAGTCAGGAGAGTAGCTGCCCAGTCCCAGATTATTGGTATAGGATGACTAAGAGAACTATGTAGGCTGCAGTTTGAATGTTATGGTGAATAGCTGTATGACAGTAGGCAAATAACTCATTTCTGTGTTTGCAGCCTTCTTATATGGATTAAATAAGTTAATACACAAGAAGAATTTGCATTATTCCCTGGCATGTGTGATTTTTATTATTATTAGTGCTTTCATAGGAAGAACTCAGAGTAGTGTTCAGGAAATTAGAAATCTAATATCAAGACCTGGGCAATATGGTCAGTGGAAGCCAGTGGAAATGTCCAGTTAGACTAGGCTACAACTATACAGAATAAGAGAAAACCCTCACTTTCTAGATGTGTTCTCTCACCCTAAAGCATCACATATGCCAGATCCTCTGAGTTCTGCAGAAAGACTAACTGTGGCTAAAGAGTTTAGGGTATGAATTTGCCAAGTGACTGAGACTAGTGACAGGCTTTCATGATAAAATATAACACATGTGCATGTTTACTGATTTTATTAGTGATAAGTCTAACCTCTTCTGTAATGTGTAATATTTTCCACCCATCTAACTGCCAGCATCTTTTTATAAGCAGGTCTTTGCCTTGTTTTTCTTTAATTTTCATTAGTCTGGTTATCTCTAATCCAGGCATGTGGATTTTTGTCTATTAAATGAGGTAAAATAACTTTCAGAAAACAATGTGAAATGTGTTTAAATTTAATTCCTCATTAGTGAGAAGAGAATATAATTGTGTTCCCAATGATGCAGACCGTTAAACTGATGTCAGCTGTTCCTGTGATGAGTTTAGTCACATGGATAACTAATTTAGCATCATTGGCTGTTATCCTTTTAACTATGAATAGCACTTATTTAAATAACATATAGCATTCTTTTAATTCTTTGTTTTGTGCATTAAGAAATAACTGCTTATCTGTGTTCATCAAAAGCTATGTTCTAGGATGTTCTTAAGCAGAATTATTCCAAAGTGCAAATAATCAAATGTCCATCAACAGAATGGATAAAAAATTTGTAGGTATATTCACAAATGGAATTCTGTATGGCAATAAGAATAAATGTACTACGTGGATGAATCTCACTAACATGTTGAGAGAAAGAAACCAGCCTCAAACAAGTACATTGTATATAATTTCATCCAAATAAAATACAGAACCAGGAATGACTAATAGATGATTTTAGAAGTCAGGAAAGTAATTTCCCTTGGTATGAGTGCTTGAAGGTTCATCAATGGAAAGTAGTACAAAGAAGAGCTACTCTGGTGCTAGTATTGATCATTCTCAATATTGGTTACACAGATTTATTCAGTTTATGAAAATAATTAAACTGCTCTTATGACAATTTTTCATGAAATAAACAATCTTTAAAAGTATATGGAATTTTTTAAGGGTACTTAGTGATGAGTTAAAAATGTAAGAAAGTAATATTAGTTCTCTACTGAAAAAGATGGCTTTACCTTGAATTTATATCAAACAAGGTGAAAGTGTCAGGTCTTATAAATTAGATTCTAGAGGAAAAGAAAGGTTTTACACAAGATTAATGGTGAAGGTTGATTATTTAAAAATAAAATAAAATAGAGTAACATTTATCAGGAGAAATGAGACAAGTCAATTGTCTATTTTACATTGATTACTTTAATTACCTATACTTGCTTAAAATATAGACTGCATAATTAAATAAAGGTGACTAATTAGGAAATGTGTTATCAATCTTGACAAACAAGAAAGTTGTAGTTAATTTGAAATTGGAATATGAGTGTACTAGTTTAAAAAATGAATGCAATTGCTATTTTTAAAGGTACACATATTTAATATTGATAAAAAAAGATCTGAATCCAAAGGATAATTTATAATGAATGTCAAATAGGAAGTTTAATCTTAATAATTTAGGGTTCTACATTTCCCTTTCATAAAACTAATTACACTATATACTAGTTTCTTATTTACTATCTGTTACCCTTAAGATGAGTCTACCTAAGCCTGCTTTATTTACCATTTTTCTCTTTGATGCCTGGAACATATGATAGTATGCATTAAAAATCATCAGTACAGGGATCCCTGGGTAGCTCAGTCAGTTAAGTGTCTGCCTTCAGCTCAGGTCATGGTCCCAGGGTCCTGGGATCGAGCCCCACATCAGGCTCCTTGCTCCATGGGGAGCCTGCTTCTCCCTCTCCCTCTGCCTGCTGCTTCCCTGCTTGTGCGCTCTCTCTCTCTCTCTGTCAAATAAATAAATAAAATCTTTAAAAAATTAAAAAAACATCAGTACACTAGATGGTGGTTACTAGGGCTTGGGGGATGGGGAAAATAGGGAGATATTAGTCAAAGGGTACAAACTTCCAGTTATGAGTATCTACCATACAGCTTGGTGATTATAATTAATAATATTGTGTTATATACTTGAAAGTTGCTGAGAGAGTAGATCTTGACTGTTGTCACCACACACACAAAAAAATGGTAATTATGTGACATGATGGATATGTTAGCTAACACTGTGGTGGTAATCATTATGCAATATATATCAAATCAACATATTGTATACCTTAAATTTAGTCAATGTTATATGTCAATTATATCTAAATTAAACTGGAGAAAATTGTCATTACAAATAAACAGGGTCATGAGATTGAGCCCTGTGTCAGGCTCTATGTTCAGTGGGGAATCTACTTGAGATTATCTCTCTCCCTCTCCATCTGCTCCTCCCCCTGCTCATGTGTGCTCTCTCTCTCTCTAAATAAATACATAAAATCTTTAAAAAAAATATTAGGGGAAAAAAGAAGTTAGTTCAAGACAAAATATCTCCAATAAATAATCAGAAATATTGATTGGTGAGGGTTATGAATGACAAATAACTTGATTATTTTCATATACATATACATGCAGTAAAGCTAAATATGCACAACTACCCTAATTCCAATAATCAGGTGACCATCAAGCTAACTGAGTAGAAACTTTAGTGACCACAAATGACAAAGAATACAGGCATTAGGAAGTTAATACAAGATGGTACTAACAAAACAAACAAGCACCACCATAACAAACATCAATAATAATCAACCTTTGGTAGAGGACAGTTAAATATACAATATCTGAAATGAAAAATTTATTAGGACTCTACATCATATTTCAACTATCAAGAAAGAATCAATTAACTTGAAGATAGGTCAATTGATCTTATCCAGGCTGAGAAACAGAAGGAATAAAGAATGAAAAAAAGAGCCTCAGAGACCTCTATACTTACACCGTCAAGTGTAACAATATATGCATAATGGTAATTACAGAAAGAAAGGAGATGTTGAAAAAATATACAAACATATTTGAAGAAAGACTAGCTGAAAACTTGCAAGATTTGATGAAAGATATGAATTTACATATCCAAGAAGCCCAAAAAATTCCCACTGGTATAAACAAAGAATTTCACACCTGGACATATCATAATCAAAGTATTAAAAGCCAAGGACAGACTTTTGAAAGCCCCAAAAAGAGATTCATCATGAACAAGGCAACTTTAGAAGGTTAACAAATGATATCTCATTAGAAATCATGCAGGCCTGAAGACAATGAGATGACATATCAAAAGTGCTATAAGAAAGACTGTCACTAAAGATTTTATATCCAGCAAAACTCTACTTCAAGAATGAAGGAGAAATTAAAACATTTACATATAAACAAAACTTGAGAGAATTTTCTATCAGATCTACCTATAAAAATTACTAATGGAAGCCAACCACTCTAAAATGAAAGGACACTAGATTGTAACTGGAAACCACATGAAGAAATAAAGAACATGAAAGAGAACTACATAGACAAATATTTTTAAAATCATATAAATACACTTTTTGTTTCTTTTAACTCTTCTATCTGATTTTAAAGACTACTACAGCAGTGATTATAAAACTGCTTATGAGCTTATAGCATATAAAGATGTAATTTATATGACAATAATTTATATGACAACTGTGTTTATCACCCTATAACATGTAAAAATGTAATTTGTATGACAATAATAGCACAAAGGAGGGGTGGGTGCTGTATAGTAGCAAATTTTTATAGACAATTAAAATTAATTTAGCAATGATCTGAACTATATTGCTATAAATTAAGATGTTGATTTTAATCCCCAGGGCATTCACCAGGAAAATAAATAAAAACTCAGTAGTGAAAGAAATAACAAGGGAGTTAGAAATACAAACTAGAGAATATCTATTTACATAAAATAAGTGAGCCATGGAAGGGTGGAGGAACAAGAAAAACACAGCTTATAGAAAAGAATAACAAAGTGACAAACATAAATTTTACCTTATCATTAATTACGTTAAATATAAATGAAATAAGTACTCAATTCAAAGGCAGAAATTGGCATAACGAATTTTTAAAATTTCAATTATATTATGTCCATGAGAGACACATTTTTTATTCAATTACCCAGCACTTAATGTAAAAGATATAAAATTGTATACTTTACAACCAAGCCAAAAGAAAGCTGGAGTGGCTATGCTAATGTCAGACAATATACACTTCAAGAAAAGAATTGTTCTTAAAGACAAATGCATTTTATAATGATAAAAGTGTAATTTATTAGGCAACTATAACAATTCAAACCTATAAGCATCTAACCACAGAGCTCCAAATTACCTGAAGCAAAAATCTGACAGAATTGAAGGAAAATTAGACAACAATATACAATAATAGTTGGAGATTTCAGCATTTCACCCTAATAATAGATAGAACAACTAGGTGGAAGATTAAAAATGAAATAAAAGAGTTAACATTATAAACAAATCAGACTTAATAGACATTTATATAGCACTTCACCCAATCACAGTAGAATATACATTTTCCTCAAGTGCACAGTATCATTTGCCAGGACAGATCATACAGTATGCTGTAAAACGAGTCTCAAAATGTTTAAAAGTATTGGGGTGCCTGGGTGGCTCAGTCAGTTGAGTGTCTGACTTTTGATTTCAGCTCAGGTCATGATCTCAGGGTCCCCACCTCAGGTTCCATGCTCAGCAGGGAGTCTGGTTGGGGATCCTAACCCTCTTTCTCTGTCCCTCCTCCTGCTCTCTCTCTCTCTCTCTCAAATAAATAATAAATCTTTTTTTAAAAGTTTAAAAGTATTGAAAATCACTCAAATTATGTTCTCCAATCACAATGTGATGAAATTAGAAATCAATACCAAGAATTTTGAGAAATTAAGCAATATGTGGAAATTACATAAAAGGCTCAAACAACTAATGAGTCACAGAGAAATTCACAATAGGAGTAAGAAAACACTTTGGGAGTATTGAAGAAAAAAAACCCCCACAATATTCCAAATATAGTAGATGAAACAAAAAAAAAGAACGCCTAGAGGGAAATTTATAGTTGTAAACATATCCATTAAAAAGATAATTGATAGGAAGTCAATAATCTAACTTTGTATCTTAAGAAACTAGAAAACTAAGAGCAAACTGTATCTATAGCAAGAAGAAGGAAGAAATAATAAAAATTAGAGAGAATAGAAAATTGATAAAATCAACAAAACCAAATTTTAGTTCTTTGAAATGGTTAGCCAAAGTTACCAAGCTCTAGCTAGACTGATAAAAAGAAAAAGAAATAGAACTCAGACTGATAAAATCATGAATAACTGAGGTGACATTACCATTGAATTTATAGAAAAAAGATTTCAAGAGTATACTGTGAATAATTATATGCTAACAATTAGATAACCTAGATGAAATGGACAAAAATCCTAAAAACACACAAATTACAAAACTGACTCAAGAAGAAAGAAAATCTGAACAGGCCTATCACAAGTGAAGAGATTAATTTAGTAATCAAAAATCTCCTAGCAAAGAAATACAGGAGTCAGATGGTTTCAGTGGTGAATTTTGCTGAAAATATAAAAAAGAATTAACACCAGTATCTCACACATTCTTTCAAAAACTGAGACAAGACGGGACCACTCCTCCAGAACAGTGATCAGGCTAGTATTATTGGATACCAAAACCTGACAAAAACATTACAAGAAAAGAAAACAAAAAGCCTCAAAGACCTCAAAATCCCCAAGAGAACACAACTAGATATCCACATGCCAAAAAAGCTAAGTTATATCCTCTACCTCACACCATATACAAAAGTTAAAATGAATCATAGATGTAAGTGTAAGAGCTAAACGTATAAAACTCTTAGGAAAGGACATAGCTTTGCATCTTGAATTGGGCAATAGTTTCTTAGGTATGACACCAAAATCACAAGTGACAAAAGAAGAAATACGTAAGTTTAACTTTGTTGAAATTTAAAACTTCTGTGCTTTTATTAAAGGACATCATCAAGGAAATGAAAAGTCAACTTACAGAATGTGAGAAAATGTTTGTAAATTATCATCTATCTCAAGGGTTTAATATCCAATCTATATATAAAAAGTTACAACTCAAAAATAAAAATATGAATTACTTAATTTGAAAAATAGATAAGGATTTGACTAAACATTTTTCCAAAGAGGATAAAAAAATTCCTAAAATAGTACACAAAAGGATGCTCCACATCATTTGTGAGTTTGACAAAGTAAATCAAAATTGCAATAAGCTACTACTTCGCACCCATTATGGAGTGTCTAATACAAAAAAAAAAAAAAAAGATAGGTAATAACAAGTTGTAGTGCAGATGTTGAGAAATAAGAATACTCACACATTGCCGGTGGGTTTGTAAAATAGTGCAGCTATTTTGGAAATCAGTTTGGCTATTTATCAAAATGTTAAACATATATTTACCCAGATCTTGCATTCCTTTCTATACCCTTGAGAATTTGAGAGCTTATTTCTACATGAAAACATGTACAAGAATAGCCACATCATTTACAATTTCCAAAAAAGTGGAAATAACCCAAACGCCCATCAACTGATGAATGAAAATACAAAATATGGTATTGTCGTACAAGGAATTTTTTGGTGATAATAAAAAGATACGAAATACTGATACATTCTGCAACATGGATGAACTTTAAAAGCATTGTGATGAGTAAAATGAGTCAGTCACAAAGGTCACATATTGTTTAATTCCATTTATATTAACCATCCAGAGTCAGAAGATCCATAGCAACAGAAAGTATATTGGTGGTTGCTAGAGTCTGGCAGTGAGGATGGGAGTGACTGCTAATGGGAATGGGTTCCCCCTTTTTGAAATTATTAAAATTGTCTTTAGTTATACAGTGGTTTTGTTTCCCAAGTCTGTGAGTGTATTGAAAATCTTTGAATTGTACGTTTTAAAAGGGTGCATTTCATGCTATATGAAATCTCAATAAAGCTGCTATTTTTAAAAAATTCCAAAATTCATTATCCCATGTGATCTGTAATGATTTATTTATTAAAAAATCTAGAACAGTTTGTAGAAAAGTGCTATTTATATGCTTATGCATTTTTCAATCAGGACACATAAAAATTTTGTGCAGTGTCTAGGTCATACCTTTCCCTCTTGGGATCCAGTATTGGGATCCAGTATTCATCTTTTCAAGTTGATTATCGCCAAATATATTATTCTTGGTATATTTCCTATCTCTCAGGATATGACAAAAAGGTAGCAATTCTGTTATCTCTATATCATGTCTCTTTGGGAACCTGTTTTTATTGTATTAACACTGATCTTGCTCCTTTTGTTCCTTAATACCATTTTTTAATGCCCATTACATTATTATTTATGGGATGATGCTGTATTGTCTCTACTACCACCTATAAATATAGGTTTCCAATGATTCTATCAAAGTTGTTTCTTTGCTATTTTGGTAATGACCAAAAGTACAAGTCTTACTCAGAACATGCAGGAAAATGAAAGCAATAGTTTGCTCTCTGGTCATGTTATATTTACCACTTGGAATTTACAACATAAACACAAAACGACACATATTCCACCTTTGTCTTCTATAGGATACTTTAGGCCCTAACCGCTGCATCCCAGAATGTGAACTTTTTCCAGTATTAATCATGCACCAGTGTTCCAAATACTACCATCAGGTGGGAGGAGAGTTGAGGGACTATGGGCAGAGTGAGAAGAGCAGTTATATTTATACTAAGAATATCCCTCCTTTATCTGGATTGGCCTAAAATTGACCCAGTAGAGTATGATGCTTTCGTATCAGTTGGAGGTAAGAGAAGACATCACTTGGAACCCACTAAAATCTTCAGAAGAGGTAGGCATGACAACTGCTGGAGGACAGCCTGACTGACATGTGTCCTGGAACCTTCAGGAATGTGATGACTGTCCTCTGGCCAGTGGCCTCTCCCACTACCACTCCTATTACCTTTGAGTGCTGTAGACTAAAGTGGGTACTGCACTAACACTGACAGATGAGAGTTGACTAATCAGCAAAGGCTGATGCATGTCCTTCTACCTCAAGCCTAGGGTGCAGTGGATAGTTGTCAGCACAGAGCCCTGAACTCAGCTTATATCCCATATATGAGAGTCAACCAGAATCAGCATGACAGCACCGTTCTGGCAGCCCAGTTTTGTGCAGTCTCTCTCACACACAAAACACCATATATGTCAGAGGAACTTATTCACTTGCCAGGCCACCCTCTTGTAACTGACCATGTTTTGGGGTTTCAGGGTGATCTAATAAGTGTGAGTCCTGGAGCTTGGACTCAGTGACTGGGGCCCATGTAGTGCTGGCCTGGACTTAGATTATCCAACTTAAATGGCAGAGCCACCCCTGGCTCCAGGACTTAGAAAATTTTGAGAAAGGCAGTCCATAGAGTAGGATATTGAGATGCAGTGTTCCAAACAAAGTTTTTGTTCGGGTCTCAGAGCAATATTGTCTGAAGTATAAGTATCCCAGACAAGTTCTAATGAGGCTATTTTAATCTTTTATTTCCCTTTAGAGCAGAGGAATAACTTTTTTCAATCACTGGACAAGTGTAACTAAGATTGTGAGGCTAAAGTGTATGGCTTCTGTGAGTCAGGTTGTAATACTTTCCTCTTAGATGTTTCTTAGGTCTGCCTGCATTCTAGGCCTGTTGAATGCATGGAGTGGTGGGGAGTGATTTGAGCATTCAATAGAGTTCTCAACTTTTTTGTGTTTTAGTCAAGGGATTAATTTGGTCAAAAATTTATTTGCAGATCTGATAAAAATAAAAATAGGTCTTCTCCTGGAATAAAATAAGTGTCTGATGACATAAAGTTTCAGGAGGGGGTTGAACTCTTAAAGTCTCTCCTTAGAGCCTAAAATTTTAGAATCTCAATATTTATGAGATGTTATGATTTCTTTTACAGTATTTGTCACCAGCACTTGTCAATGAGTAGCTTAAATTCTTTGTCCCTCAGTAGCTTGATTTTTCCTTATTTCTTGATCAATTTTTTGCTTGTGTTTAGACGGGATGACTTTACCAGACCAGTTTGATATTAAACTGCTTCTAATTTATATTCAAAATAATTGAGAGGAGTTGTTACTATCTGATAAATTCTGGTTTCTTCCTCTGTGAGTCCTATGACCTTTGAATTCCAATCAACATATGGTTACCACGTAACCAGGATAGCTTTAAGTTAGGTTTTTCCTATTTTGTCTTGTTTCTATGTCAACAGTTATCCATAAATCTGTCCCTATATGTAGATAATTTGCACATAATAAACTCTGATTTTTGCTTAAGATTATTGAATAATTTTTTTTCTATATTGTCTGTTTTAAGAAAAAACAATTTTTTATTATAAGATCATTTAAGTATAAATTAACACAAGAACCACAATATTTTTAAATAGTTTATTTAATTCCAAAACAATCTCTCAAAAGTTTAAAATATTTCTTCTGAGTAGCATCTTTCACTTAGACCTTGGAAAATAATCTTAGCTCACAAGAAACAGTGGATGTGGAAAAAAATAGAAAAAAGGCAGAATTGGTGATAATAAAGAAGTCCACATATTGAGTTTGTAAGATTTATTTCAAGGGCTTGAAGGTGAATACGAATGAAGAAGATGGAGTAGAAGATCAATGATGAATTTTAGTTCTAACTATGAATCACTCTTTCATAAATTTAGTCAAGAACATTGGTTGCATTTCAATGCCTACAAGCCGTATGCTAGCAGTGGGGGATACAATATCAAGAGATATTATTTTTTAAAGACTCAAATAAATTAAAATTTCAACTATAGTAAGTGAAACTTTTTTTTAGGTTTTATTATTATTTTTTAATGTAATCTCTACCCGCAGCTTGGGTCTCAAACTCATGACCCTGAGATCAAGAGTAGCATGCTCTATTGACTGAGCCAACCAGGTGCCCTAATGGTAAGGTTCACAGTCTTTAGGTGAAAGCAGTTGACATGGGTCCTGTACTATTACTATGGGATGGGCATAAAAATCTGTGAAAATTACCCAAGAGCTGAAACTTGATTGATGAGAATGGAGGACCTAAGTCTGAGGGGTGGTGGAGGGTTGTTCAATAACGAGTAATGGTAAAGCCTAGGATAGGATCTCAAGAGTGGGTAAAATGTGTGGCAGGGCAGGTCTTTGGATAATTGACTTATGGGGGCAATAAAAACCCAGGATGATGCCAGAAACTAGGGTGAAGATGTGCCATTTTCCAAAGACTTCCATAAGGAGAATATGGTTTACAAACTGTAAAGGTGACCCCCAGTTATCTCTACCTCATTCAAACCTCATGTATATTCCCTTCCCCTTACATGTGGTCAGGACCTGTAACTTGCTACTAACCAAGAGAATACAATGGAGGTGATAGGATGTCACTTCTGTGATTGTTGTAGACGCTTATAACATGGTTTTGCTAGCATCTCACGTGTCAGCTTTGTGTTTGCTATGTTCTGAGCTAGTATATGGATACATTCATGGGCAAGGAAATGAGAGTGGTCTCTGGCTAACAACCAGCAAGAAGCTGAGGTTCTTGGTTCTATAGTCTGTAAGGACCTGTCTTCTGCCCACAACCACATGGAAGCTTGGAAGCAGACTGTTCCCTAGGCATGGCTTGAGATGATTGCAGCAGACATGTGAGAACTCTTGAGCCAGAGGACCCAGCTAAGCTGTTCCTGGCATCCTGATCCATAGTGAGATAGCAACTTTTGTGATCATTTGTCAGACAGCAGTAGATAACTAATATAGAGGGTATGAAGTAAGTGGATGATAAATAGAAGGTGAGTCTAGTCATAGCCTTGGTCTAACTTTTTTCGACCTTACAAGACACAATGACTAATTTATGGCAGTAAAATATTGTTTTTAGATTAAAATGAATTCATGGTATGGACTGGTTTTTGAACAGGCCTTAAGAAATCTATATTAATAGAAGGTATTAAGCATACTATCAATCATCATCATTATTATTCTATAGTGTGTTTCTGGAAACAGTATGATTTTTAATAGTCATAGCACTGATACATACAAAATGCCTAGCACATTGCCTGGATCTCATCTGATGATAGCTATTATTATTAGTTCCAAGGAAGAAGGAATTAGTCAAATCTGAAAGCTGTTAGACAAACTACAAAATGAAAATTTCTGAATTCTTGTAAGGCTTACAATGTCAAGTATGTATATTTTGGCAAATGGTATGCCCTTCATTAAGAGGGAATGTCTCTCTAACATATACTTCCCATAAATCCCACATGTCTCATTGGAAGAGTTACCAACTAAAATTATTAATGCAACCACAATTTTGCAAAATGTTTATCATCTCTAGTAAAACTACTGTGTAATTATTACCATTTCACAGCTTAAGGTTAAGAAGCATTTACTGATTTTGCTATTGGGGTGATTTAATGGTATGTCAGATCTCTAGAATGGTAAAATACCTTCAGGTAGGCAGTATCTTTCATCCACAAATCCCTGCTATTTACAGCTATCAAAACATATCATTACAAGCAAAAGGCAGGGAGATAGAAGTGAACAAATACATGCATTATTCATAAACTGTTTTTTTCTTCTGCTAGCTTTCTCAAAACCTTCTTTTCTTTAGGAGATGCCCAGAAGCATGCATTTAGATTAGTTTATTAACAAGATCATTAATCAGGAATCTGTGTTTTAAAAATGTCTTGTTGATCAACAAGTAAAGAAACAACAGATGCCTATAGGAATTTAATGGAATTTAATGTAGTTGTAATACTTTAGAAATTACTTGATTCATGATTTACTAATAATCCAAAAAAATAAAAAATATAATTTGCTTGTAATTCATATATACTTTATAAACAAAAATGTGTATTTTCAAAATCACAAAGCTTTGCATGTGTTCATCTCAGGAAAAAGTAACAGTTTCATTGACATCTCAAAGTGATTTTACATTTATGATCATTATATCTCCTATTGATGATTGTCAGGTGAGATAGGAAGTATTTTTAGTCCTGGTTTATGGATAAGAAAACTGAGACCAAAAGATTTGCCTAAGCTGAAGAAGTCTTTCAGTCCTATTTTTAATCTCTGACAATGATCTTTTCTTAACCACTGTTTTAGATTGTCTCCTACCTCTTGAAAACCTGTGACTTGAGCTCAGAAAAATTATACTTTTTGAACCCCAGTTTCCATGTCTGTAGGTTGAAAAGAATACCCATTATCGAACTGATAGTATTGCAATTAAAACATTGGACCTAAGGGGCGCCTGGGTGGCTCAGTCCATTAAGCATCTGCCTTCAACTTGGGTCATGATCCCAGGGTCCTGGGATCGAGCCCCACGTTGGGCTCCCTGCTCACAGGGAGTCTACTTCTCCCTCTCCTCCTTGCTTGTGCTTTCTCTTGCTATCTCTCTCTCTCTCTCTCAAATAAATGAATAAAATCTTTAAAAACAAACAAACAAACAAAAACATTGGGCCTAAAGAACTTCAGAGAACATACATGTTTTAAGTATTAGCATTATTGATCACATAATCCTTATGTTATAATAATAGTAATCTTCATTATTACTATTCCTTGCTGTAATATATATCAATTCCATCAAAACTAGTGCCTTAGGGGCGCCTGGGTGGCTCAGTCGGTTAGCGTCTGCCTTCAGCTCAGGTCATGATCCCAGGGTCCTGGGATCGAGTCCCGCATCGGGCTCCCTGCTCCGCGGGGGATCCTGCTTCTCCCTCTGCCTCTGCCTCTCTCTCTCTGTCTCTCATGAATAAATAAATAAAATCTTAAAAAACAAAAAACAAAAAACACTAGTGCCTTAAAAGATATACAAGTTATTAATTTTATAGGTCAGTTCTCATCATAATCCATGTTAAATTCAAAACTTCTGGTTCCAAGGAAAGATGCATATAATTAAGAATTAAAGAAATATTTTGTTCTAATGATGTTGTATGATTACATTTTCTACAGTAAATATGTTATCTGGAAAGTGAAATTACATGGTATATATAAATCCTGAGTTTGTATAATAATATGAATATGAAAGAATGCAAAAGCTCTTCCTGTTTTCAGTAAAAGAAAATAATTGATTTCACATCTTTCAGTAAAGAACCCAAGATTCAAAATGCATTACTGATGTTATGCTGTGGTTGCTTATAACAATTTTATACTAATTATTTGCAAAATCCTTGACAATTATTGCATAATCATTTAGATATTTCTTTAGAACTTACTTTAGAAATTTCTGCAAAAACATATTGCAATAATTATCAAATTCTTATTTATGAACTGCGCATTGTAGGTTTTGTTTTCAATTATAAGAAAACTCTTTGCAGTTTCCATAGCAATTACAAACTTCAAAGACCTAGGGAAGGACTGAATAATTTACCAGGAGCTGATATCACCAGAATGATAGAGAGATGAAAGTGAATAAGTTGCTCTTATTATTTTCCATTTCAAGACTGCCTGTATATTAGTTACTTTGCCAAAAATCAGTGATATGCTCAGATTCTTATCCAGACACCCACAAAAGCATTCATTCTAATGGTAATTCTGCATTTCTCCAAAGTGTGCCTATTACTTGTCCATCTGTGAATTAAGTTATTATTATTATTATTATTAGGAAAAGGAAAATACAGGGGTCTACTATCCATGATGAACATTTTCCTTTAGAGTAATAAGCAAGACCACGGGAATAGCCAGGAGTCAGAAGACCAAGAATTGGATCTGAGACACAAGATAGCAATTCAGTATTTGGAAGGACAAAGGTTTCAGCATTTGTCTATAAAATTGGATACTTCATCCCTAATGCCATTTCAAGGTTGAAGATTCTATGATCTAAAACATAATTAGACATATCTGCCCAGAAACGTCAACAGCTAAAATTTTTCCAAGTTTGACTGCAAATATATCCCATATGATACTCTCTAGAAAATGTTTTTTCTTACTCACTGAATAATAACCCACCTCAAAAGATATCTACCTCGTAGTTCTTGGAACTTGTGAATATGTGACATTATGTGGTAAGGAACTTTGCAGATGTAATCAAATTTCAGCTATTGAGATAGGGAGAATATCCCAGATTATCCAGGTAGGACCAATGTAATGATAAATGTCTTTATAAGAGGGATGCAGGAGGGTCAGAAACAGACAAAGGTAGTGTGATGATGGAAGCAGAAATAGCTTGGGAGATGCTACGCTGCTGGCTTTGAAGACAGAGGAAGTGGCCACAGTCCAAGGAATTGAGAAAATTTCTCTACACTGGAAAAGGTAAGCCAGTGTGTTTCTCCCTGAATCCTCTGGTGGGAATGCAGTTCTGCTGACGCTTTGGTTTTAGACTTCTGATCTCCAGAACTGTAGAAAGGTGGTGGTAAGCCACCCAATTTGTGGCAATTTATTAGTGCAGCAATTGGAAATACACTCACCCTATTCAGGTGAGGTAGATACCAAGAATGGGTGAATATGGTCACTTGAAAAATGTTAATTTCCACTTGGAGTATCTAGAACTGTAGCTATCCCTAATTGTGATTTTTGAACTACTATTTTCCTAGTGTACATATTTGTTTTGTGAGAGTTTAATACAGAAGCTACCAGAAGCAGCCAAACAATTTCTTAGAGTTTACTTTGTTCATTTTCAAACTTATTTTCCCAAAAAATATGTATTCATATTTTATAAATTGAAGCGTGAAAAGTACATGAGGAAAAGGGAATCAACCATATTATGGAATATTATCTCCAGTGTTTGGGTTTAGTAGATATGGCTTCCTGAGTGTTAAAGTCTGCGAAAATATTTTTTAAAAAGGTATATTTTGCTTTGCATAATACCCCTTAGAGGGGAGGGGGGTAGGGGGATGGGTTAGCCCGGTGATGGGTGTTAAAGAGGGCATGTATTGAATGGAGCACTGGGTGTTATATGCAAACAATGAATCATGGAACACTACATCAAAAAAAATTAATTAATTAAAAAAAAAGTATATTAAAAGACCATAAACCATGTATTGCCTGCCTTAAAGGAACTATTGATATTTTGTCTTTTTTTAATTTTTGGTAGGAACTATATTCTGAAAGTGCCATAATTCTCACTCAACAAAAGAACCTTTTAATTGGTACATTAGAATCTTTGGCAGCATAGAATCTGGATTGGACAGTCTGTCACCAAATCCTAGCTCTGCCACTTACTAAGTGTGTGACTTAGGAAAAGATATTTAACTAATCTAAGCTGTATTTACTCTTTTGTAAAATTGAGTTCAAAATAGTACCTTATTGGGAGAAATAAAGTTTAAACACGTTTTAAACAAAGGAAATAAAGTTCTTTTGTATGTTCTTATAGGATCCCCAGTAGTCCAAATGGCACCAAGTTTTTACTATTTACAGAACGTGGTATTTTATCCCATTTTAAGATTGATATCATGTATTCTATTTTAAAATGAATCCATTCCTTAGTCTCTAAGAGGGTCTGCAGAACCCCCTTCAATTTCCATCTCACTTTATCTAAAGCAGTTTTAATTAAAAAAAAAAAAAAAAAAAAAGATTGATTCATGCAGAAACATAGTTGCAAGTGTTTAAGAGTTTTTACCCCTTGTTCTATAGTAGCTTGTCCTGAAAGGCAGGGTAGCTTTAAATCAACTGATCTGAACTTTTCAAAGAGGATTTAACTTTGAAACCAAAATTTCCTGACTACACAGATTTCTTAATTGGTAAGTTATTAAGTTGAAGAGAGTCAATGAGCAGCTTCCTTAGCCAGTTTAAATTTAGATTTTTTTTAGTGAACAATTATTTTCAGATATTTTTAATAGGAGGCTTTTTCAAGAATTTCATTTCAAACATTTCAGCTTCCATTTCAAACCAATCATACTTTTGTTGCATGTTGATCTCACACTAGAAGATTCAATTTTATCACAATCATGTAATGACATGTATGTGATGGACATTATTTTAAAATGTTAACCTTTATTTTCCTGTAATCTCTTATCAACCCTTGTCCCTCTCTGCCAGCTAACATACCTGGATTCCATTTTCCCAGAAGTCAACTCTTGCTTTTTGAGTTTTATTTCAGTTGGAACTATTGTGTAGTAAAGAAAACAAAAGGAATGGGGCGCCTGGGTGGCTCAGTCGTTAAGTGTCTGCCTTCAGCTCAGGTCATGATCCCAGGGTCCTGGGATCGAGCCCCGCATCAGGCTCCCTGCTCTGCAGGAAGCCTGCTTCTCCCTCTCCCACTCCCCCTGCTTGTGTTCCCTCTCTCACTGTGTCTCTCTGTCAAATAAATAAAATCTTAAAAAAAAAAAAAAAAAAAAGAAAAGAAAAGGGAGAATGATGGAAGTCTCTGTGCCTCTCCCTCAGAACAGTTGAAAGATCTCTATCCTGAAGCATGGGGAGAGTCTGAGGAAAATGGGGAGATCTTAGATCTGGATGATTCTCCCTTCCACTTCCTCTACCTTGCAGCACGTTTGTGGGGTGGGGAATCCTATAATGGACAGCTGGGGGATCTGAGAGCAGAGGAAGACTGGAACAAACACAATATCCAGAATATCCCGGGGAACCTACATGATATGGCATGTCTTAAATCAGTCACTCAATGCAATGGTAGAGAAGGCAAAGAGAGCAATACTTTTTTTATTGTATTTTATATTTTTTTATTAAAAGATTTTATTTATTTATTTGACAGAGAGAAAGACAGCAAGAGAGGGAACACAAGCAGGGAGAGTGGGAGAGGGAGAAGCAGGCTTCCTGCTAAGCAGGGAGCCACATGCAGCGCTTGATCCCAGGACCTGAGCTGAAGGCAGGTGCCCCTAAGGCTCCTGTTCTCTTACAGGAAAGGAATGGTTTAATTTCATTTGTAAATTAGGAGGAGGTGCCTGACTTGTGTATCCAATCATCTCATTCCTGCTCCTGGGAAGCCTATGTTCTACACTACTTTTTTAGGCTGTAAATTTTGCAGTGGCAGGTCCTGATGGATAGAGGTGGGGAGTGATGGTTTTCCAGTGCAGCTTATGATTGTCTGGGGTTCATTATTAGGAAGTCTATTTGTCCCTTCATAGAAGCCATACAATAATGATATTGGGCATCCATATCCCTGATTCTTCTCTACCCTCATTTTGTGGCAAATTCATGCAGCAAATATGACAATGATAATACTTAACTGTATAGCACAGACTGCTGTATGTCAGGAACTGTTCTATGTACTATAATATAATAGCATTTCAAACCATATTATTATTCCCATTTTTCACAGGAGGAAGCTGAGACACACACATGCTAATTACGGTGCCCAAGATTACAGAGTTAGTGACCACTAGGGCAGGGATTCAAACCCAGGGACCTGGGCTCCAGTTTGCATATGTGCTATAAGGCTTTTAAGTGTTCTTTTTAAAGTCCCCTCAATTCTAGTACTATGAAGCAGTGGACTTGTCACAGATAGAAAGGGTGGCCCAGATGTGACCTGAATGACAGTGTTCTAGGAAAAGCTTTGTCACTGGGAAGAAGAAGCCGAAAACAAAGTGTCCATACTTGCCTCCCCTTGCTTTCTTATTAAGAATTCTCCCCACCCCAGATTAAATGCCTCTTTGGGGGAAGTGGTCAGAACCCCTGAAATTCATGTGAGCTTGTTTTAAGCATTAATATAATTTATAGAAAAATGCACTAACATTTCTTGCCCATCTGGATTCACAGGCTGAGATTTGTATCTGCTCCAAAGAGTAACTCACAGTTCTCCAATATTGCATTGGGCTCATTTAGCCAATTAAACCTCTCAGTAATCTATGCATGCATGCTGCTGTAACCATATTTAATAAGACAGACACTCAGCTTTGTTGGCAAAAGATTATGGCGATTTACTTTTTTATCTGAAATATTAATCATAGAACTTTGACGTGCTTCAATATTTCAGTAAAAATAAATAAATAAATGGAAATCCCAGACTACATTACCTACTTGATTACACGAGTCTAAATACTGAAATAAATGTGGCATTAAGTAAAATTCATTTGGAAGCTGTTGGAAAGCTGTTATACTTCTCAGTTTAACAAAGATGACGAGTAATTTTGATAACCGCTTTTATGTGAGCTACTCTTTTCATAGTTTTCTTGCTATTGCTATCAGGCATCATTGCTTACTTAATAAATAGTATGTTAATAAATGATTTAAACACACATTTATCTACTTTTGTTTATCACATTTTAAGAAGGTAATTAATCTTTCTCCTATTCATCATTATACGGACATTATGTGAAACAAACATATGGAGAGAGTCAAAATATCTCTATATTGGATTATATAATTATTTCAAATAAATTTAATCTTTATTTCTTCCAACCCTCCACATTATGTATTTTGTATCTTGTTGCTCTCTGTTATATTTGTGAAACTAACAATATTTGTTTTTCCATTCTTTCATGAAAATTATTAACTGCCATCTACCAGGGGTTGTTCTAAGTACTGAGGTCACAGAGTTGAGAAACTTCCTTATATAACGAAGTTTATATTTTAGCACTGAGTTTAGTAGGTGATGAGAATAGACTTCCTTGTCTTATTTCTGACCTTAGGGGAAAAGTATTATATTTTTTAGCGGTAAGTATGCCACTAGCTGTAGGTTTTTCATAGTGCTGTTTATTAAGTTGAGAATGTTCTCTCTCACGCCTGGTTTGCTAAGAGTTTTTATCAGGAATTGGACCTGGATTTTGTTCAAATTTTTTATTTTGCAACTATTGATATATTTTTCATTCTCTTAATATGATAAATGACAGTGATTAATTTTTTAAAATTTTATTTTTTAAACCACTTTACTAAGGTATGATTAACATGGAAAAGGTGTACATATTTAATATACACCATTTGAGTTTGGGGATAAGTTTATACTCATGAAGCCATCACCATGATCAAGGCCATAAGCATGTCTATTACCTCTCAAAGTTTCCTTCCACTTCCATTATTATTATTATTATTATTATTATTTATTATTGTTGTTATTATTTGTGTGTGTGTGTGGTAAGAACACCTAGCATAAGATCTGCCTTCTTCGTGAGTTTTGCATAGATAATGCAATACTGTTAGCTGCAGACACTGTGTTGTGTGCTGGATCTCCAGAACTTACTTATCTTGTGTAACTGCAAGTTTATATCCTTTGACCATCACCTCCCCAGTTCCCTCTCTCTCCAACCCCTGGCAACTACCATTCTATTCTCTGCTGCTATGAGTTTGACTATTTTAGATTTCCCATGTAATTGAGATCATTTAGTATTTGTCTTTCTGTGTCTGGCTTACTTGACTTAGCAAAATGTCCTCCAGGTTCACCCATGGTGTTGCAAATGGCAGGATTTCCTTCTTTGTTAAGACTCAATGATATTCCATTATACGCGTATGTCACATTTTCTTTATCCCATTATCTGTTGATGGGCACTTAGAAATGTTAAACAGACTTTGCATTCTTGGGATAAATTCCACTTGCTCATAATCCATTATCATTTAAAATATTTTTACAATCTATTTACTAAGTTTTTTGTCTTCATTTTTGCATCTATGTTCATTTTGATTTTAATTTTTTTTTTTTTAAGATTTTATTTATTTATTTTGACAGAGAGAGAGAGAGACAGTGAGAGAGGGAACACAAGCAGGGGGGAACGGACGAGGGAGAAGCAGGCTTCCTGCCGAGCAGAGAGCCTAATGCGGGGCTCGATCCCAGGACCCTGGGATCATGACCTGAGCCGAAGGCAGACGCTTAACGACTGAGCCACCCAGGCGCCCCTATGTTCATTTTGAAATGTAGTTTTCTCATGGTCTTCATCTTTTGTGCTAGGGCAATGTGGGACTGCAAAAATGAGGTGGGGATATTCTCTCCTCATTTTTTGGAAAAATTTGCAAAGAATTAGTGTTATTTCTTACCTATTGTTGGTTAGGATTGACCAGAGAAGCCATTTAAGTCTGGGGTTCTCTTTATGGGAACATTTCAACTACACATTCAACCATAAGCTTTTCTTGAAGATATAAAGTCTTATCTTTTAGTTTACTGTGTTTTGTTTAAAGATGCTTTAATTTGCAGAGAATATAAAACTATTTTGCAAAATCATGCACAAAAGCACATTAAGTCCAAACACAGTCATTTGGACATTTTGTGAGAATTTTTGACATCTTGCTTTAATCCTATTTCTGATTCATTTGTTTGATATGAGTTCAGATGCTGTTTGTTATTTTATGATTACTCATTTCTTCTGTAGCATGATTTTACAAATAAAATATTAAAATATAAAAGGTCACAAATTTCATAAATGTAAAGTCAGACTCTAGTAGTTTGCATCCTCAAGGTATTTTAAATGGTCTGAGCATCTGTTGTGTGATAGAAGCGTAACTGCTAAGCCATGACATGCACTGAACAGATATATCTAAATCTTATCTGCAATAATAGAGCATCTTCCAAACATTTTTACCATAGTTGATATATAGAGTTATTCATTTTTAAAAGGCATTTTAGACTAACAATATATTTTTACCAAGTTTACATGCAAATACACAGCATGAGAAGGTTAATTCTAAAGTCTGTATATAAAATAAAATATTGCATCCAATGTTTGCAATGTTTATGAATTTTTTTCAATTAAAGCTTATAAAATATTTACAAACTTAAAATATAACTTACATCACAAATTTTGAGTAATCTTTGAAACACCTTGGTGAGATCCTGTGATTCCACAGAAAATAAATCACTGACCTTGGCAATGGAAGTCAGTTACATAATGAGTTATCAAAAAGTTGTAGTAAATACCTTATATCCATTCTCTTGTTTGTTTGTTTGTTTTTTATTCTGTGTTTTTTAAACAGAACAAGTCACGCATTAGGATGTGTGATTTCAACATTTTTGAGATGAAAGAAACATAAAAATATGGTCTCAAATATTTGAATTAAAGATAATTTTTTTTTAAAGATTTTATTTATTTGACAGAGAGAGACACAGCGAGAGAGGGAACACAAGCAGGGGGAGTGGGAGAGGGAGTAGCAGGCTTCCCACTGAGCAGGGAGCCCGATGCGGGGCTTGATCCTAGGACCCTGGGACCATGACCTGAGCTGAAGGCAGACGCTTAACAACTGAGCCACCCAGGTGCTCCAAAGATAATTATTTATAAAATATAAAGAAAATAAATGAGTTTTGTCAGGGAATTCTTTTTAATGTTGGGAACCTAACATTAACTTTTTACCTCATCTTTCACATAGATTTAGTTTTAACATATTTGAGGTTTTCTTTTTTTCTTTTTTTAGTAAAGGTTGGTAGAGGGGAAAGTATTAAAACCAAGATCTTTGAACTACTGCTGTTTGAGCAGAATAAAAATTTCAGATATTCCTTGGAGACACCTGTCTCATTAACTTCAGTGTGGATTTTGTCAGCATGAAGACCGTATGATTAGGCATTAAAATTAATTTCATAAGAAGCTCAAGTGAAATTAGATTTCACATGGGTTTAGTTTGGCAAAGTATTTTCTATCAGGGCTAAAGGGTCATTTAGAAGAAGTATATGGATTTTTAAGTGGATGTAACTGATGTACAATATGAAGAATTTCTACTAAAAAGTTGTTGCATGTTCATTAAAACAATTACTAGATACTAATAGATATTACCTATTCAGCTGAGTACTAGTTGGTTGAAGTTCTTAAGAAGAAAAAAAAATTTTTTTTTTCTCTCTGCCACCTCTTAATTTCTCTCTCCATATTCTAACACTGTACATATACCTAAAAGGACTTAATCTTTTGATGATAGATTGGTAAATTATTATAAATCTCATCATGACTGAGTCATAATCAGGAATGATGTTCAAATACTTAATAGATTATAACCATAAAAATGGAATACATTACTATTTAAATGGAAATACGATAAATTTGGTAGGAATTACAGGAAACAGTAAATTCAAGGCATAATCTCCACCTTGAGGTAGTGAAATAATTAAATAGTAATGGGTTTTGAGTATTTACTTTGTTTTTAATATAACTTGTTAAACTGTAGTTTTTTGAAAGGCTCTGCCACAATTTGCTTTCAGAATTCCTGGAAATTTAATACTCGTTTCTCAAGAGCTGATGTGAGCTGTTTGCAGCACAGCAGCTTCATGTAAGACAGACCTTTTATTGTGCAAAAGGATTTGGTTTAGAAATTTAGAAAGGACATAGGTGGGTCAGCTTTCCAGTGTTCTACTGTGGCTGGGTCCTCAGGTAGGGAGCCTCAGATGGGAGAGGACTAGAACAGCTTGGGCTGGTCCAGTTCCAAGATGGCTTCTCTCCTCACCTGTGACTGTCCATCAAAGGGCCCTCATGTAGTTTCTCCACTGCAATAGTCTCAGAGTAGTCGAACGTCTGACATGGCAGCTCAGGAGGGTGGTCTTTTCTGACCCAGTCTCAGGGGTCACATGGCATCACTTCCTCCACAGTCTGTTGGTTGAAACAGTCACGAGCTCATCCAGATCCAAGAGGATGGGTTTTAGACTTTCCCTCCAGGTGGCAAACATATTAAATAATTTGAAGCCGTGTCCTAAAATCACCACACTGTGTATACAGTTTTGTATTCTGCTTTTCCATATAACGTTATATTCTAAGACATAAAATACCTCTCTTGTAAACATCATTTAAATACATGTTTGGTATTATATGTTAAGAAAAAAAAGAAGAAGAAGATAGCAGGAAGGGAAAAATGAAGGGGGGGAAATCGGAGGGGGAGATGAACCATGAGAGACCATGGACTCTGAGAAACAAACTGAGGGTTCTAGAGGGGAGGGGGTTGGGGGGATGGGTTAGCCTGGTGATGGGTATTAAAGAGGGCACACTCTGCATGGAGCACTGGGTGTTATACACAAACAATGAATCATGGAATAGTACATCAAAAACTAATGATGCAATGTATGGTGATTAACATAACATAATAAAAAAAATAAAAAAAAAATACTAATTCCCAGGGGAAAAAAAAATAAATACCTGTTTGGCATGATCTAGCTCTCCTCACCAAATTGTTGACTGTCGATACAAATATCAAGTTATAGTACTACTGAATGATTCAGGTAGGAAAAAGGTAATGTCTGTTTATACAAGAGATATCTTCATAATAAGGAATCATGAGAGAATAAAACTACTTCATGGCTGTTTAGCCAGGTAAAATTATTCTGAAAGAGCATCTGCATATAGAAATGTATCTTTGAGCATTTTATTGAAAATTGCAGGGCATATTTAATTTCATAAAATATTAGATGTTGTGTGTGTATTTTAGCAAGTGCAATATAATAATCTTAGAACTACTAAACTGCAGAATTTCTGCTGCATCAGCCAATCCATGTTTGCATCTACAACTTTGTCAAAAGCCAATAAAGCAAAAAAGCTTATTCATCTCGCTAAGGGGTTGTAAGCTCTATTTATTTAAAATGGAGTTTGGAGATTGGTTTTTTCCATTTTGTTAAGAGTCGTGTATCACTTTCATTTAGTGACATCAAATGTTAAGCCTCAGTAAAACTGCCTTATAGAAGAAAAAATATGATGTTGATTCGGTGATAAACAACTCCAGATGAAAGAGGATGCTAACAGTGAGATTAGTTGCAGAGATTTTAAAAATTTTAAATATATTCTGGGAACATGTCTGGTCTAGAGAAACTTCTATTTAGTAAAAAATAGTTCCTATTTTGGGATGCTAAGTATGATAATGTACCATCTCAATTAAAAATCTTGGCTGGAATATATGTTATAACTGGTTAGCTGGGAAAGACACAAGAAACCAAAAAAGCCTGCTAAAGTAGACCACTTTTAATATTTCTTCCTCCAATTCCATCATTTTCCTGCAATGCAAGTTTGGAAATGTTGCTATGATCATTGACACATACCTCATTCTAATTCTTCTTATACACCTAGGCATCAGGTCATACTGATTTTTCCCTGAAGATATCCCTTGTATTCATTTCCTTCTTTTCATTTTGTAATTGTCCTCTTGCTGTCTTAGAAGATAGGAGGGGGTTATGATTTTCTAAGGCTGCAACTGCCTTTTTAATTTTTTAATTGAATTTAAATGCTTTTAGGTGAGATAGCTCCCTTGTTAATTTCTTGGTTTTCTTTGTGTTTTAACAAATATGGTTGTGTGTAAGTGAGACCCATACAGACATTTGCATTTGTGAAGCCTTACTGTGTAAATAATCTCACACATGGTGAAAGCTACCTTTGCAAAATTTCCTGTTTCCACCTACTCCCTCCTCCACAGTGTTGGCCACAATCATTTGTACTAATTCACACGATAGAAAAAGCTACCATAAATTCTTTAAATACCTGAACTCATATGGCATCCCCCTTTTGTAACTTTCCATGAGTCGTGATAGTCTAGTATCATGTATGTTTTATAATCTAGTCTCACTGAACTTCTGAAAACCTATTTCCTCTTGGCCCCTCTGCTCACAGCAGAGCAGCTGAGCAGATGCTTTATATTGCATCAATTCACAACCTTAAAATATCTAATTCTGTCTTCATTTGAAGGGGGGCAAGATAGGCTTATCTACCTTGTTTCAAGTGGTATTCCAGGGACCGGGCTTAGGAAAAGCCAGACAGTGAGCATAAGTTATTTCTTGTAGTATAAGGTCACAGATCAAACGTTAGACCGGAAACATAATAATAACAGGTTGCACTTATTGGAGACTTAAAATGTGCCAGTTTCTATACAAAAAAAAAAAACCATTTATGTGTGCTATTTATTTAATCCTCACAGCAAGCCCCTGAAAGAGGTACTATTATTATCTTCCTTTTATCAGTAGGGAAACTGAACACACAGGATTTATGGAGCTTGTCCACAGTATCACAGCCAGTAAGTAGCAGAAGTGAGATTCCAGTTGAGAGTGTCTGACTCTGGGTAGGCATATCCCAGTCACTATGCTGTATCACCAAAAAAAAAAAAAAAAAAAAAAGACAAATCCAGAAAGGTGTGAAGTTGCATAGATACTAAAAGAGACAGGATTTTATCACTCAAACTTATTTGAGTGCCTTTGGGTACAATGTAGTGTTCAACAGCAGAATATTTTGACACATACAACAAACATCCCTGACTCTACAGAGCTTATAATAATGGAAGAGGGCAGAAAACCCGGTGTAAGCAGGGGAGGTACATGCATCTAATGTTAACAGGGACATTTTTAAAAATCTCTGAACATGCTGTTAAGTGAATGGTTCAACCTTGTTTAAGTGCCACTGAGTTGTAGCTGAGGCCATTATATGAAAAGTTCTGTAACTTTCAAGTAGTTGGTTAAAGTTTGAAATAGGTTTTTTCCCACTGACATAGAAACTTACTAGCAAGAATTAACATGAACTCAATTTCTTGAGAAAAGATGGTGCCTGTTTCTTTTTCAATAAGTTATCACATTTGTTGTATGTTTTGCGTTCAATAAATATTCACAATGAATTAATGGATTGTGTCATAAATATCAGTTATATATGTGTATGAGAGTGTATGCTTTTTATCAATTACAGATACGGTTAACCTCTAGTTGGACTTTTCAGTTTTATTGAATGGCTCTTCTGAGAACATTCCAATATCTTGAGAAATTATAATTTTGCGTGGCTATCAAATGTTCTCAAGAGAAGTTTTATCCATTTTTCCATTTAAAAATACTCTCAACAAGTGTATGAACAAGAACACTAGATGCAATCCTCTATAGTGGCCATTTCATGATTTTTTAATCGGGATAATGACAGACAATGACAGCTTTAGATACTGCTTTGGGCCAGAAGAAGCTCTTCAGCCTCAATCAGCAATTTATCTTTCATAAAAGTAATGATCCCTGAACATCTTCAGACTTAAAGAATTCTCCAGTGATTTGGAGGAAGAGAAAATAGAGTGATCAGAAGGATCTGAGAAGACTAATTTCTTGCATATGACAGATGATCATGTGTTGTGAAACACACACACAGTTTTTCTTAAAGCACTTTAACTTAGCTAACCCATTTTATGTGAGTATATCAGTTCAATTTATTGGAAAACTATTATAGACTTGGAAACAGAGTGATAAAATAAAAAAAAAAAGTCTTAGTATTTTCCCTCCCTAGCATTTTATCATACTATAATTTTTTTAAAAAACAAATGACAATTTTTTGGTGATTTTAAGGAATTTAGATTACATGAATAATTTGAGGCCTGAAATTACATCACCTACAAATAAAACACTAAGCATAAAAAAAAATCTAAGTTTTTTTTTTTTTAAATAAGAGAATTATAAACTATGAAAAGCAGACACAGTGAGATTTGTCAGCTGCAAGGACTCAGTACCCTGAGGTCTATGCACTAGAGGAAAGGATGCTCTGAAGTTGCAGTCCTCATTTATAGGTTTGAATAGTACTCAGATGATGCTTGATGACTATTTGAGAGGTTGATTTATTCAGCTTTTTGGTTAGGGTATATTCAAAGAAAACAAATGAGCTTTTCTCCCTTATTTCTTATTTAAATAAGTAATAATACTTTTTGAGCCAAAGGAATATAGTGGGGTTGTTTATGATGATGAATATGGCCCTAGGGCATCCTAAGTAGAGTGGGTGCCAAACCAAGCAGTCTATAGAATTGGGTCCATCCTAGTGATTCTACATTTGAGCTTCAGAATTTTACTTGTATGCACAAAAGCATATGATTCAGGCTGGCTACACATGAAGTTTCTAGTCTGTCTCATGCACATGTAATATATTTGTATTGAGTATATTTGAAACTTAGACACAATATTTAATGCAGGAAAAGACCCACAAAATATTTCAGTTGCTTGCATTTACTTACCAAACACTTAAGTTATGTTTACTAAATATCAGGCACTGTTCTAGGGTTGTTCAAACAGAAATGTTTCCAATCTTTATAGCAACAAAAAATGGTGGTTGCATGTTATCTCTATTACATTAGGTGAGGAAACTGAAGCATCAGAGTTGTTGATCTATTCAGAGTCTCACAGCTAATGAATAGCAGAGTTGGGGCGTTGTAAATACAGTCTGGTTCCAGAGTCTGTGCCTCTAGCTTTCATTGTTTTGCTAATTCCTTGCTGAGGAGTGACACTGAATACATTCCAATTTAGTAATTTCATTACGCATTATTATGGTTAAATAAGTAGCTGGTAAAGACCTGGCGATAACTGGATATCTTTAGATGGGAAAAAATCCTGGGGTGCACATATCTAATAGCAATATCCAGTATTTATTATTTACTATATGACAAGTACTGTATGAGCACTTTCATATAATCTGCCATTTCTTTTTTGCCACAAACTTTTTTTTTTTTTTAAGATTTTATTTATGTATTTGACAGAGAGAGACACAGTGAGAGAGGGAACACAAGCAGGGGGAGCGGGAGAGGGAGAAGCAGGCTTCCCGCTGAGCAGGGACCCCGGGATCATGATCTGAGCTGAAGGCAGAGGCTTAACGACTGAGCCACCCAGGTGCCCCCACAAACTTTTGAGATAAATGCTGTTATCACTTCTAATCTATAAATTACAAAGTTCATTTTTTGAGATGTTAATTTGCCAAAAGTCTTATAGCTTATAAATGCTTGGGTAGGCATTTAAACCCACAGTCTCCTACTCGAGAACCTGCATAACAGCACAACACCCATTCAATTTTTGTGAATTGTCAATAGTGAAATGTGATTATTCAATTGTCCTACTGTTACTAGTTTTAGGTAAAATGTATTCTTTAAAGAGGAGTAAAAATAAGTACAAAATATCATGGTTAGACATTACTGTAACTTTTTCCCAGTAGTCAACTGAGGGAACAAGAAAAATTTTTATTCAGATGCCACTATAATGGGTCCTATTAATTATATGCCCCTACCCCTCAGAAATAGTATAATAAACGTCACAGAAGGAGGATAGCTAACTCTGATCTATCTGGTGCAAATAACCAGAAGAACTCAGCATTACCTTATTTTTAGTAAGAGCATCCCTAAATGTAGTGAGACTACATTCACTCATATTAGTTTCTCTTACTTTTCTATCAAAAAAAGATTTTTACAAACTGTAATCTTTACTTTGAATCAGTGCTAAAACTAAAGAACACTGTGCCAAAGTCTTCAAATGCATCCTGCTTCTTCACTGAAAATGATTGCAGAGTTCCCAATTTAACACATTTCTTTTAAGTAAACATCTCTCTCAGCATTTTGCATGTAACAATACCCATAAACATGTTAGTGGGAGACCACACAATGCCAAATAACTGGCAATCTTAATATTTTCTTTATAAACTTAATCTGTTAAGAGTAACAAGGTAGAGTCCCAAGTCTGTTTTCAAATTAATGGTATTTTAAAGTTAATCATGTGTTTTTGCATAGTGATCATATTCATTTAGAGTACCCTGCATCCACACAGTGGAGGAAAACCTTTGCTATTTTCCCATGCCTTCCTGGGGAAGGATAGAGTGAACCGTCAAACCCAGTGTATGTGTGTGCAGGTAGGCATGTGAGCATGCGTGCATGCTAATGGTTTTACGTGCATGCCAGTACCATGAAATAGGACCTCTAAAATAGTCTAAAACAGTTCCTATGGGTCTGTTACAACACTGTAACTCGTGTGAATCATATTAACCGAGTTATGGCCGTGTCCTACCTCTGGATCTCTGTGTTACTCTTAGAGTTAGCCAAAATACATTTTCTGATTCTATTGATTGTTATCATTTCCTATGAATATGTCATATCTTCTCAAGCAGGTGCAAATTAATTATTTTGCCTTGTATTTAATGGGAACTCAGTAAACATTTTTTTAAAAAAAATAAATGAGGGGCACCTGGGTGGCTGAGTCAGTTAAGTGTCCAACTCTTGGTTTTGGCTGAGGTTATGATCTTGCTGTTGTGGGACTGAGCCCCGCATCAGGCTCCCCACTCAGTGTGGAGTCTGCTTCAGATTCTTTCTCCCTCTCCCTCCCCCTCTGCCCCTCCTGAGTGAGAGTGCACTCTCTATCAAATAAATAAATAAAATAATAAACGATTCTTTTACCTTTCCTGTAAGTTTGAAATTTTCATAATGAACGATTAGGAAAGAAATGACAAATCTTCATAGCTAGTCTTGGGGTATACAAATACTGCACTAAATTTAAGGATATAAATATGTGAATATATGTATTATTTAATATTGTAGTTCAGAAGTACTAAATAGTTATTGCTTTTTTGATGGGTAAGAATAGAGTTAGTTAGTGACAGACCATGGGACCTATATTACCCTTTACAAAAAAAATTCTCAAAATCCCTTCATCCTTATTTTTACACAAAATATCCTGTATTTTGGAATAGGGTCTCCTATTGGAGAAATACATTTTCCACAAACTATGACAATCACACATTTTTTTTTCTAAGAGAATCTCATTTTCCTTCTTAAAATTTCTAGGGTGATATTCTTTGCCTGGGATATGAGGAAAACTTTGCCTATTACACTGAAGAGATGTGCCAGGCTGTATTTCTGAAATGCTTGAGATTGTAAGACCCTTTGGAATTTACAGTCTTCTTCGTCATTAAAATGAAATAAGGACCTGAGTCAGAAGGCAACATGTCCTGCGAAGGGTAATGTGGATGATAACTTACTTCACTTCTTCAGGGAGTTACACACTAAGTTCCCCAAATAAACCAGAATGGGAGTAGTGAGCCTTGCCAATTTTTCAAAAATCATAGGGAATAAGTTGCTTCCATTGACTATTCTTTAAAAACATTCTTGGAAAAAACAAACAAACAGGAATACTGTCCCCAAGTGAGCATACTTTGACTTAGAAGTTCTAAAAGTTGTATGAGACTATAGTTAAAGGAAGGTTTTTGGTTTTGTTTGTTTTCCTTTCAGCTTAAAGCATTTATTATTCAGGCTTAGTTTCTGAAAGATGTGGGCTAATATAAATTTGCAAGTAGATGCGTTTTTATGTCTCTCTGTCTTGACACATTGAGTTTTTAGGTGAGACACAGCAAGGGTGCTAGATAGTTCTTTTCATAGTATATTAGTCATGGCTTCTTACCTGGAGTGACTGAATGGGTCTCAGGGGGCTTAGAAACACCTAAAATTATATTCTAAATTGTACATGTATGTATGTCTTTTTGGGTGGAAATGTCTATGTCTGTCTTCAGATTCTTTAAGGGTCTTTGACTCCTAAACATTTAGGTCTTTGACTCTAAAAAATATTAAAAACATATAAGCCACAGTTTAAATGTTTAGCAAGTTAATAAATGTATTTGACATCTCTAGAATCTCTGCTTTTTGACTGAGTTCTTAGGCCTCTAGAAAGCTTCAATTTCTTAGCATTAGTAGCTTAATACTCAATACAGTAGTTAAAAATAAAATTCCACCAAATACTTTATTAGATCATGGATTCAGTTTATGACTTCACACTGCATCAGTTCAATTATTCTGATTTTAGTTCATTCTGATCACCTGTCCCAGGTGGGAGTGAATGTTGTGGCAGGTAAGGAACTGGTCTCTAAAGCCCAGTACCCTGGATGAGACCCAGGTTCTATACTCACTGTCCATGCAACCTCAGGCAAAGGATTTGGTCACTATTGGTAAAATAAGAATGAAAACAGAATTTTGTAGTTGTATTCTGAGAATTAAATGAGGTCCTCCACAGTAAGTTCTTAGAAACATCTTAAGCACACAAGAGATGTTAGGTAATAGAGAGGGCTTATAACATGTGTCGCTAATACTACGAGGTGTCCTCTGAGCACCTTATATTAACTACTTTAACTCTCGTGACAATCCAGTGATACCAGTTTTATTGTTATGCCTATTTTGCAAATGAAGAAACTGAGTCACAGAGAAATCAATTAAATAATTTGTTCACCATTACATAGCTCATAAGTGGTAATGTCATTTCAGACTCAGGTAGTTTGGTTTTTGGTATCACATTTAACTACTCCAGCTTTCTCAGATTATCATTACTACTGTGTATTTTTTAGGAATTTCACTGTCTAGCTGCCCATATAATTGACATAATGTAGAAGAAATCACAGTATGAGAATTTTAAGAAAAAAATGTACATGTTATATAGATTACACAAAGGCATGTTTCTTGGTAGACCTGGAGAATTGCAATGTTTTTCTTTTTCTTTCTTTTTTTTCCCAGAGAAAATAAATGCCAGCTAATGACATTTGTAGAATGTCAGTACCAAATATATTTTCTGAAAAGAACAGAGTCACATTCACATCCATGCTCTAAACATTCATGTAGGATGAAATAAACAACTAGTGTTGGTTTCATGTTATTGATGAAAGAAAACACAATTTATAGCTGATGAGGGAGGGTTATTTGCAAAACAGAACTAGAGCCAATATTCAGCATAGCCAAAGCTAGAACTGAACTTACTCCTACTGTAGTGTTTTAATTACTATATTAAGTGTATCTTCTTTGCAAAAAAGTAAAATAATGAGTATGTCTGTAAAGAAAAAGAAAAACATTCTGGGTTTTACCTCAGAGGATATTGAGCTGAAATAATCAATTTCCCCTTGAGGTGCAGGAGCACAAATTGTATATTTTCTTGCTCAGCTATTCCAGACAATAAAATATGATGGAATATATAATCCACTGGTTTATACAGAAAAAAATTAAAGAGAGAAGAATGTGCAAATTGAATATTTATTTTAAGATCTGCCTGTGATAAATGACTCCAGAGAGAAATTTCCAGCACTGTAATTACTGCTTAGAAGGAAAATAATGTGAACATATGATGAAAGATGCAAATTTTTACCTGCTTTCTAATGAAGAATATCTTATCCATATTGAATACATGGTGAGACTATTATAAAAAAAGATACAGAATATATATAAGTGACATATAAACAGGCCCCCAAACATTAAGCACATTTAAAGCAAAACAAAACAAAAACAAAACTATCCTATCCAAACCAGTTGCTTTCAAAACATGTTGAAAGGACATTAATCTTTGCTCTTTCTTTCTTTCTTTTTTTTTTTTTTAAAGATTTTTATTTATTTATTTAACAGAGAGAGAGAGAGCACAAGCAGGCAGAGCGGCAGACGGAGGGAGAGGGAGAAGCAGGCTCTCCGCTGAGCAGGGAGCCCGATGCGGGGCTTGATCCCAGGACCCTGGGATCATGACCTGAGCTGAAGGCAGACGCTTAACCAACTGAGCCACCCAGGCGCCCCAATCTTTGCTCTTTCAAAGTGAGAATATCTTCTCCCAATGTAGGAGATAGGGGTTTCCCTCTTCACTTTCATTTTTCCTTTCCCAGTAGGCTTCTTTCTCTTTCATAAAATAACATAATAATATTATTTAAGCCATTCTCTCATGCCTGCCCCATTTTTGCGTTCACTCATTTCTGAAATCTTAAGAGACTATTTTACTCTCACTGGCTTGGCTCCCAAAGTCCCCACCCCGCTGTGGGCCTCCTGGTGCCTGCACTGTCCTCACCAGTGAAAAACACGGGAACTGCTCTCTCCAGGCCTTCTGCAGAGGCCAGATCCAGTGGCCTCCCCTTTCTAGACCTTTCTGCGTTATCTGCTGTTTCGACTACTAAAATTTTTAAACCTGTCCTCTTTCCAAATCCACTTCCCCTGGTTCTTACCTTCTTCCCTTAAACCACTTACCACCTCTGTTGCTTTTGCTACATTCTCTTTTCCCTTGTGTTTCTTTTTAGTTTTTCCTATTTATTTATTTATTTATTTATTTTTTGATGTAGTGTTCCACGATCCATTGTTTTCGTATAACACCCAGGGCTCCATGCAGAACGTGCCCTCCTTAATACCCATCACCAGGCTAACCCATCCCCCCATCTCCCTCCCGTCTAGAACCCTCGGTTTGTTTCTCAGAGTCCATAGTCTCTCATGAAAGGCTTTGTTATCCCAGAAGACTGACCTCAATTTTTCTCCTCTGTAGTCTCTCCTTTGGTGGACACACTCATACTTATGGCTTAAATTCTCAGTTATTACAAAACTCACCAATCTGGAACCCCCATTTTGATGCGGCTTCAAGCTTCTGATCTGTATTTTTCACCTTCTCTTGCATACTGTCCAATGAATGTCCCTACTGATACTGTCAACTGCTCTTCCAGAAGATGACTGTGGTTAGTTTAAGGTCAGCCATATGCATTCAGCTGATATGCAAATTAAAAACATTTGTGCTATTGTCTTATTCCTTTATTTCCCTACGACTGCCTGGCCAAACACTCTGTAGCAGGGAGTGGAAAACAAAAAAGTCTGTCAGCCTGGGTCTCTGTGTGGCTTTATAACCAGAGCCCCTGATGATAAATAAATAAGTATATGATCTATTATATAATATAAATCCATGTAACATTTGTATTTGTTATATAATATCCTATATAACATACATTGTTATATTATACAATTATGCATATAATAAATATGTATAAGTATGATAAATGTGAATAAATATTTATTGTATTCCAGCCATGAAAACCTCAAGATTGTTCCTCTAGTATGACCTTTTCTCTTCTCACTAAATGTACCTTTCTTAAGCCCATATTACGTTCTAGCTGTCACTTCCTTTCCCATTTTCTGCAGCCTTTACTAGCAGATCTCCTTGAAACCTTTGTGTCCAGTGGGAGTTCCAACTTTCTCAACTCTCATTTTCTCTCATTTTTGACTTAGACTGACTTTAGTGTTCCTTCCGCTCAACTGAATCGACTGTTTTCTAGTGACTTCTCTCGTCTGACTTGATGGTCTGTTCTCAGGGCTCACTGTACTGAGACACTGGGTAGCATTTGGAAAACACCACTCCCTCTGCTTATGCTTGCTTGTTTTCTTCTGCCTGGATGGGCTCCCACGTTTTCATCTCAGCTTGGGGTGCCTACTCCTCTTCTCATCATATTAAAGTGACGTGGACCCTTTGTCCTGTTCAAGCTGTGCTTCTTTAAATACCCTGTTTTTAAATAACTACTGTGTGCTCGGCTGTTATAGGTATCAGGTATATAGCAGGGAGCACAACAGACAAAAATCTCTGTCCTCATAGAGCAGCTGTTTTAATGGGAGAGAAAGAAGGTGAACAAGATTAAAAAAAAAAAAAGTAAATAAAGGAGGTATAGAAGGCGGTTAGTGTTAAGTGCATTTCTGAAATTGGATTTCTACACTTGACTGGGCATTTTAATTACCAAAATGATATTCCTCTTGGCACCAAAATTCAGTGGAGGACTGAATTATTTAAGAGTGCCTGAAAAAAATAGTGAGTTATGCCTGGCATTAGGGTTAGGGAAAAAAGCAGAGCAGGTAAAGGTTTTGACAAAAGCAAAACAAAACAAAACAGAACAAACACAAAACCCTTTTCCTCTGCTTGAGCCTCTAGATTTCAGTGCTTTCAATAAATGATTATAATTGTAATAAGTATTGCTATATTAATACTAGTATTTTTTATCATCTTTGTCATTTTGTCGCTTTCGGTATGGTAGTGTGTTGCTTATCAAGTGATTTTCTAAAGTGACTAACCAAGTAGTGTTATTCTGCTCTAGTTCTTGCCATCATTCTATTTTGAATAAAATCCAGTTCCTTACCGTAGCCTACACAATCCTATGTGATCTGGCCCCTGATTGACTCTTCAGTCTATTACCTGTCATTCTTTTCCTTGCTCATTGCGATGCAGACAAACCGACCTTTACATCGTTCCTGCAATATTCCCAATGCACTCTAGTTAAGTAAGTCCCTGCCTCGAGGATTTGAAATTCTGCGTGGAACGTTCTTTCTACAGATACACTGGCTCATTTTCTCAAGTTCCTGCTCAAACGTCCACTTCTCAGACAAGCTCTTTATACAATATCATACCACCTCACCTGATTCAGTGTGATTTCCACTCTGATACATTTTCTTAGGGGCTTTTCTGGAAACAGTATATGGTCATTTTTGTATCAATGCTAACATTCAAGAGTAAGAGTAAGGAAGACATTAATTGAGGCATCTCATACAAGTGGTAGAGGTATTTCCATGAAGGAAAGACAAATATTTATTATGCACTATCAACTATTGCTTTGGACCTTCTTTTTTTTTCAGCTTTGCTGTCAGGAAGATGGAAGGCCTTAGCAGCTTAACGGAGAGAACAGGACATATTCTTCACTGTCTGACCTGCAGGGTAGCAGATCTGATTCACCCACTGCAATTACACAGAAATCACACTTATCTTGAGATGGGAGCTGGAAAGGTGTCTTTTCTTTCTCTCTGCTGAAGTGTCTCTGGGTTCTATGTGATAGATATAAGCATAAGTGGCATCTCCCAGTACATTAAAGCTCTCTCTCCCTCTCTCTCTCTCTTTTTATTCTGCTCACGATGTCCCAGGATAACTTGTGACTAGGAAGATGATCATGATGTCAAAGCAAATGAAGGATGGCCAGCACTATAAACAAAGCCCAGGCACAAATGAAATCCTGAGTGGAGAGACCCTGCTGTTTCTAGCATTTTGTGTAAAAAGAAGGAAGCAAGTGAAAGAAAGAAAATTGTCCCTAAGTAGGATCAGTAGAATTTCAAAAGCCAGATTGGCTTTTGAAAAAAATGTTTTCAAATTCTCTGTTTAATTTTTGAGGCAACATTTAACTATTTTGAAAAAAAAAATGGTCATAAATGGCCATCCTCAATGACAAAGTGAAAAATTCTTTTAGCAAATTCTAAATTCACATTTCACAGTGCAGCATAAGAGCTTGAAACCTAATTTATTATGCCAGACCTTTCTAGCAATATTTGTTTCGGACAGCTGTATTGTTCATGCCATACTACCAGTTGTGAATAGTGATTTCAGGGGAGGTGGATGTGGAGGTATGAGAGTAATATCAGACTCTTTGACTGTAATAATAAAGCTGTATCTAGAGTTAAAAGCAACAAAAACAAAACAACAAAACACATGAACACTTTATTGTTAAAAGTAAAAAAGTATTCAAAGTTAGCAATATCATTGTTATTCATCAAATTTTTGTTATTTTGTGTGAGTATCTGCTAAATGATAGTCACAGCTAAAATTTTTACAGAAGTATGATTGTTATAAAAACGCTTTGGGAATAGTGGTGCCATCCTCAATTTACAGAGATGGCAGAAGTACTGGGACGTGAAGTTCACCTTAGTAAGATACCATTATGGTGTATTTCTGTTAATGTCAATGTAAAAAGAAAAAAAAAGAACCCAAGATAAATTTAATTAATACCTCTTTCCATTTACATACCATGCACTGCAGGTTTGGATCAATTATTATATGTATGGTTAATGCTTATAACAAAGTAGCAATTATATCAAATAACTGATGATTTAGTGTTAAAATGTCCAGATCCAGTTTTTCACTCCCTATTTCTCAGTCCTTATTCATGTCTTTATTCTTTTCAAGAACAAAAGCACCTCTTGAGTTCCCTAGTTTAATCTCATGAGGAGGTTGAATAAATAAAAGGACTGGACAGATCTCATTATTTGTGTTAACTTTAGTTTCCTTATCTCTATAGCCAGAAGAATGGACAGAAAGATCTGTAAATTACTTTAACAATCTATAATCTATTATTCTGCAATTTATATTTTCCTTCAGTTCATTTCTTGGATGGTAATCCCCACATTAAGTGTGTCAGTCAAAAGCAGTGAGAGATAGCTTTGGTGAGTTTCTACTCTATCTGTTATTTGGTTCCTAATTCAAACTCAGTAGGTAATATGAGTCTATAAATTGCTGAAGCTTACTGGTCTCAAGTGGCATTTTCTCACTTTTCATTCAACAAATATGAATTTACATTGTTATGTACTGAGTACACTAAGTGCTTCAGATACAGTGGTGAGCAAGATTGCCCTGCCTCTGGAAGGATGACATTTTTCTGGGGGTCAGGGAGAAGTAAATAGGTAATTCCACAGAAGTATGCCCAGGTTAAGGATTAATTTGGTGTACTATTGGAATATATATATATGTAAATACTTCCATTTTTAAAAGCTTCCTAAAGGACAGGAAATATAAGCAGAATTTGTAAATTTGATGAAGAGTTGGAGGGGGTGGGGCATTGAGAAACAATAGAGTATAGTACCCACACTTATTAGCTGTGCAATCTTAGAAAAGTTGGTTGACCTCTTTGTCCCTAAATTAAAAAAACAAAAACAAAAACTATTAGAGTGGTGGTTATAAGGATTAAACAAGACTATTAATAAGGAAATTAAAATAAGACCTGGTATATATTATGTTAAATACTTGAGATATATGCTTTTTTATCAAAAATATTAGTTTTGGGGGGCACCTGGGTGGCTCAGTTGGTTAAGCTTCTGACTCTTGATTTCAGCTCAGGTCGTGATCTCAGGTTCATGGGATGGAGCCGCATGTCAGAATCCCTGCTCAGTGGGGAGTCTGCCTCTCTCCCTCTCCCCTCCCCCTGCTTGCACACACACATATGCACTCTCTCTCTCTCTCTCTCTCTCTCTCATATAAATAAGTATATCTTTAAAAAATTAAAAAATAATATTAGTTTTGTAAGAGTAAAGAGCATGCACAAAGACTAGAATCAAAAGAAGGGGCGGGGCGCCTGGGTGGCTCAGTTGGTTAAGCATCTGCCTTCGGCTCAGGTCATGATCCCAGGGTCCTGGGATGGAGCCCTGCATCGGGCGCCCCCTGCTCTGCGGGGAGCCTGCTTCTCCCTCTCCCTATGCCTGCCACTCCCCCTGCTTGTGCTCTCTCTCTCTCTGTCAAATAAATAAATAAAATCTTAAAAAAAAGAAGGGCATAATTAATTTCATCTGACTATATGTTCTTAGTTGTAATCTGTGGAATAAGAAATGATGCTGGATAGATTAGTAGGTATTATCCCATGAGGACCTTATATGTATCCTGAAGGATTTGAAACTTTATTCAGGTTGCATCACAAGACCAATAAAGGTCTCAGTGAATGACCATTGAAGAGCTAGACCTAAGACTGTGACATGATTAGGTCTGAATTATAGAAAGATCGCTCTGAGGAACCTCCATACTGTTTTCCAGAGTGGCTGCACCAGCTTGCATTCCCACCAACAGTGTAGGAGGGTTCCCCTTTCTCTGCATCCTCGCTAACATCTGTCATTTCCTGACTTGTTAGTTTTAGCCATTCTGACTGGTGTGAGGTGGTATCTCATTAAGGTTTTGATTTGGATTTCCCTGATGCCGAGCAATGTTGAGCACTTTTTCATGTGTCTGTTGGCCATTTAGATGTCTTCTTTGGAAAATGTCTGTTCATGTCTTCTGCCCATTTCTTGATTGGATTCTTTGTTCTTTGGGTGTTGAGTTTGATAAGTATATCTCAAGAAAACTGTCAAAATCTGTGTATTACACAGCATCTAAATTATATAATAATAAAAATATTACCAGAAAAAAAGAAAAGATCCCTCTGGTCATTGCATGCAATCAATTGGGCTGGAAGTAGAGACACCAATAAGAACAGTATTGTGGTGATCCAGGTGACAGATAAGGATGACTCAGATTTAGCTGGTGTCATTAGGGTATTTTGAAAGTTATTAAACACAACTAAGTAATAGCAGATTTGGTTACTGATCAGATGTGGAGGATGATGCTGAAGAACAAACGGAGGATGACTTCCACGGCTCTGAGTTAAGCAAGTAAATAAGTGGTAGTATTAATCCCTGAGAAGGAGAAGGCTGGGAGAGAAGAAGATCATGGGAGTTAGTTTGGGGCATATTGATTTTGAAATTTTACAATAGTCAAAGGCTGATGCCTAGTAGTCTCTGGTGCACTGGAACCAATTCATATCAGCTCGCAAAAAGCCAATTGCTGATACTCAGAAACTTTGTGAACTAGTTATTGAACTATTGGTAGCTTGAAATTGGCTATAGATGGAGTATTTATTCCACAGAAATCAGCAAATGCTACAAATTATCCCTTTCCTCCTATAGGAAGCAAGTGGACCAGCTTACTATTGTACCTACTGATCTCACACAAGAGCTCTGGCCTGGAGACATAAACTTAATGGTCACCATTATGTAATTAGAGCCATGGAACTGAACACAATAATTCTAGAAGAACATGCCACATGATAAGAAAAGGTAGCCACAGGTGATGTTCTGAAGAGCATCCCAAAGGAAGGGGGTCCTGTGCAGGAATCAGAGAAGGAAGAACAAGAGTCATGAGAAACTATCAGAAGTTTGGGGACACAAAAAACCCAGGAAATAAAGCATTCAACATTGAGGGGATAGAAGGGAAAATCAAAGTATGCCTCTTCTTGGAAAGAAGTTTTCTAAGAATTTGTGTGTGGGTTTAAGCTGAGTATATGAAATAAACCATAGCAAAAATACAAATAGAAAAGAAAATATATCGGCTAACAGAAATAGGCTCTTTCTGCATACTTCATGTAAGCAGAGGCCTTTTCTCCCTAAAAGAACATATAAAAGTTGTTCATGTTAATTTGATATACAATGGTGTTACTACATTAAGCTGTTAGAATCATTTATCACAGCCATACTGATGTGATATTGGTGGTGAGGGCAAAGGACAAGCTGACTGCTGTTTTTACGAGTGTCACTTAGGTAGGAGTAATATCCTTGCTGTGGCATAGGGGTGCATCCGATAAACTTAATTTCCTCCCATTTATAATATAAAGGACCCTCATTTCCCCATACAGACCTCATAAAAAGAGACTAAAAGCATAACTATTTTTTGAAAAGTCAGAAAGCTTACCACCAACTTTAGAAGTTTCCTTGTCTAAGAAGAATTTTGTTTTATTTAACAATGCTTTCATTACAAATTACAGATAAATTTACACTCGTTTGAAAATAGGGACTTTTTCCTTAAAGAGCAAGAAATCTGAAGGCAGATATCTGCTGCTGCTGGTCTGGGACTCTGGATTTCTCTTTCCCTTTCCCTCATGGTCACAAAATGTCTGCTGTGGTGTGACTAAGTCTGAGATTCTGGGAGAAGGGTAGAGGCAGAAATGGGGCTACTTTAGCATATTTCTGCGTATGCTTGCTTGGACAGAATTGCATCACTTAGCCACTGCAGCCTGGCTGCAAGAAACTTTCTCAACTTCATATCCTAAGTATTCAAACAAGGAGAGAGCTGTTCAGGGCATCGAGTGAGCCAATGTACAACATCTTCCTCAAGTTTCTTTCTTTCTTTCTTTCTTTCTTTCTTTTTTTTTTTTTTGAGGCAAAAATACCACCAGCTGGAGATGGTGATGGTGAATAAAGAAATCAACAAGATAGTAAGAAGCTCGTGCCATTAGTGTAACTGAGAGCTTTCAGCTAACTCAGAAAGCTATTGCCTAGGGAGATACCTATGACACATGGCAGGTGCTTTGTACTCTGGGGACAGGGAAGAATAGTGAGGTGTGAAGGCCACCTTTGACTTGTATCGGTAGTCAGAGTGAGGTGAGCCCTTTGCAGAACCCTACTCTTCTATCTGTTTAAATTATTCAGTGCTACTAAGCACCACCTCAAGTAAGGGACTTAACATTATTCAGGGGAAATCTGGGGACAGGATATAATGGAAATCACAAGAGACTATAAGGAACCAAAGGCTGGTGCTTAAGTTAAATTACTCCACTCCTTTCACATTCCGACTCCCTCTCAGTTGCAACCAGAGAAAAGATGCTTCAGATGATGTTGTATTCTGCAGCGGACAACATCTGCTACCTACCATAAGCGCAGCCATTTGTTTGGCTAAATAATTGTGTGACCACGGGGAAATCACTCTGGCAAATTTACTGACACCGCCATGGTGTTCCAGTAATAAACCTGGGAATCAACTTACTTTAGCATACAGATGGCTGCAGCAGGATTATGCCATAGTGGGCTCTTGGAAATGAATGATCCCAACCAACTAGTTTGGGTTTGTAAAATGATTCTGACTTACTCGTGGTAATTGACTAGAACTTAATGAGAGTATTATCCCATTACACTTAGTAGGGCAGAGCCTCTAAATATTTCTCAAGTAATTTAGGGTTCAGACGTAATTGCAGCACTTGGATTTCTCGTAGGGGATTTTGCAAGGCAATGGCCTCGCTATTTTGTGACACTTAGACTTGGTCAAACCTGTTCTTCCTGAACCTGGGTATTGCAATTTATGTGGCTTGTCAAATTGTAGTCATTTATTTACCAATGCTTAATTTTCTATTTATTTACTTCATTAAAGGGACTTAACACCATGTAGTTTCTTATATTTACAGTGTCTCCCTGGGTATGCATATAAGATGAAACCACATTAAATGAATATATTAAAGTGACATGCAAATAAAAATAAATCTCCCGTTTCATTTGAACCGATACAGACACTTAATAAACACAGTTTTCCCCTAGTGGTTTAGAAATATGCTCCAAACTACTATATACATAAGAAATATAAGATGCATGAATATGACAGTGAAAATTCTGCAAAGTTAATCCTTATTAATATTTTCAACATATCTCAAGGATTAGGTAATCAGCATTTTAAAAAAATCTATTGTATTCTTGTAAACATTCATCAGATTGACAGATATAACTACTTATAGATAAACAAATATAGATATATAAAATGAACCAGGCATTGCATTATTCTAGGTACATGGCAGTGAGAGGGAAAACTTTCACTACCTTCATAGAGCTTGTAGTTAGGAAACAATTTATATTTCTTAGTTTTCAGTGGTTGCAAAAGCAACCCACACTTGTTTAAAAGCATGATTTCATTGCACCATTCCTTTCATCTTCCTAACAGGGAGGAATACTGAGAGGAAGAGGCCTGAATTGATAACAAAAAACTGTGAAGAAAAACATAAGGGAGAGCACAGGTGTTGTAAAGAAGTGATACTGGTTTACAAAGGACTCTTCTTGACACCAAGCAGCACTGCTCATCTGTAACAGCGTGGTTGATCCCTGTAAAAAGAAGGTCATGAGAGTCAATATGGTATAGAAATGCTTCAGAGATACTTCTGGATCAAGAGAAAAAGGAAAAAGGACACAATGCAAACAACCTGTAGAAAAGTAGCACATACAGGGCCCTTGTAAATTTGGTACAGTCGAAGGATAGAACCTTAGTCAGTACTGGTTAGACTCACTGGGTGGTTGATACTTAGCAGGATTTTCCGCAAGTCAGACATTGCATTTTGCTAAATAATATATCTATCATTCACTTCCTATTACTTTAACTTGAAAGTGAAGAAAATAAATACATGTAGCCTTATGAGACTTTCAGTCTTTATTGGCTCCAGACTTAGGCCTCACACAGTGGGGAGCGATTCTGGTTATTAAGATCAGCTCTGACTGTGCAGTTTACAGGCCAGTCTCCAGGGAGCCATGCCTCATGGTACCTCAGCTCTTAGGTTTGTTTACCATGAGCAATCCTACTGCTAATAGCATTCCGCGGAGAAGTATTCTCCCTCGACTGATCATCATCACCCTATTTACTAGGTGGTCCAGATATCAGAATGTTCACAAGGAGATTTTTCTAGACTGTCTACCTTGTTTCTTTCTCAGAGAGTCCTCTGCAATTGGGAGAGGAGTGGATCACAGATGGGCTGCTTTAACTTCTTTCTTCCAACTTAAACAATGTGGATTCTTAGTCTTTTATCATGAAATGATGACTACATCTGATTAGTGTAACCCTCTTTTTATGAAAAACTTGTGGATGCATTTCATATTTGGTTGTGATTTGAGGGTTATTTAAATAATGCTACAGGTAAGCTCTGAGTCTTTCTAAAAAAGAACTCAGTACTATATCAATGAATACCAGAGGAAAATTCCTGGTTAATCTATATAAAATAAAATAATTTGGGTATTATGCATGGGTTGAAGAAATATTGCTTTTTGTACATGCTGAGTAATATAATGTAGAGATATGTTACCTAAAATATTTATGTGTAATTAGGTATATTAAGTACAAAGAGTTTCAAGGTGCAGGTGTGAAAGTAACTATGATTATTGCATGTCAGCTATAAATAATACAGTTTCATAGTGAAAATAATTTTAATCCATTTTATATTTTGTTATTTGTTTACATTATAGTTCAGTATATAGCTGTTCAGTGCAGTTTTGTGGTAAAGGTGGTAAAGAAATTTCCATGAAGTGGGTGGGTATTAGCATTAGCTGATACATCATTAAAATCTAACTATGCAAACAACAGGGGCTGTATACGTAGATCTGAACATCAGTTTCAAGTCTGCTTATTAACTGTGTGGTTCGAGGAAAATTGTTTCTCCTCTCTGTACAGCAGTCTACCATCTGTAAAAAAACGTACTTAATCACTATATTTACTCATTCATTTTTTTTCATGTTACAAATACTTTTGGAACATCAGTTTTGTTCAGGACTTTGTACTAGAAACTGGAGGACATAGAGAATAAGAGATTCCTTACCTTCACAGACATAATGTGTAAGTCATTGTGAAGATTAAATACTATAATGTACATGCCTTCAATAAACATTAGCTTTACTTTTTTTATCTTCAAAATAATATTGTCTTTCTTCCCCTAAATTGTTAAAGAGAAATCTGTTAAATTGTCATGCCAGGAATTCTAAAGTGTCTGGCTAACCAACTTAACATGTCATAGGTTCATAGTTGCTGGCAGAAAGATGTGAGGCATCTGGGTCAGAGAAGAAAGACGGGTTATTACTCATATCGGTAGCCCTAACTGGAATATCATCTTGGTACTTGTTCATCAAGCCCCAGTTCCCACAGGGCAATGCAATGAAAGCAAGTTCTTGCCTGAACATGCAGTTGGGATGCATTATAGAGAAGAACACAGATATTAGAAAAGCCCATTCTTATATAGGTGCTGCTAGTGAATTGCTGGGAGAGAGAAATTGTCTTTATTGCCTGAATACAAGCAAATCTACTCTGTAGAAGAAAGGGAGATGTCTCCATCTTTAGTCTTGGAATATCTCTAGGGGAGACAGACATTTCTATCTTTACTATTATAGAATTTAAGTTAATCTGCTCCAGAGGAGATCACTGTCTCTATCTTTCCAAAGTGATCTGCTTATGCAATCATTTTTGAAAAGATAGTCTGAAGCAAATTGGCTGTTAATACCTAGGTATGTAGAAATATGAGGGATTTATGCAAAATTACTTTCCAACACCATGTGTCCAAATATATTACCAATTGAGTGTACTTCCTTTAATTTTTAAACATAAATTTTAATTTGTCAACTGGTATTTAGTTGTATAAGAATGGACACATATTCACCATTTTTTTAAAGATTTTATTTATTTATTTGACAGAGAGAGAGATAGCGAGAGAGGGAACGCAAGCAGGGGGAGTGGGAGAGGGAGAAGTAGCCCCCCCACCAAGCAGGAAGCCTGATGCGGGCTAGATCCCAGGACCCTGCGATCATGACCTGAGCCGAAGGCAGAAGCTTAATGACTAAGCCGCCCAGGCGCCCCATATTCACCACGTTTTAGCTGAGAAAAGATAAGAGGAGAAAATGAAACAAGGTGAAACCAGAGAGGGAGACAAACCGTAAGAGACTCTTAATCTTAGGAAGCAAACTGAGGGTTGCTGGAGGGGGTGGGGTAGGGGATGGGATAAATGGGTGATGGACATTGGGGAGTGTATGTGTCGTAATGAGCACTAGGTATTATATAAGACTGATGAATCACAGACCTGTACCCCTGAAACAAATAATACATTATATGTTAATTAAAAAAATAACAGAAAAGATGAGACTTTCACTTTCTCTTCGTATGGGGAAAGTGTCTGTTGAGGGAGCTGTTGCCTCTTCACGCTACCCTTACTCCCTGAGGAAGTAACCAATCTTGTTTGAGCATGACAAGTATAGTATCTTATTTTACTGAAGTATAGGTTTATGGTTTTCTTAGAGGAGGGACCCAGGTTCTATCTCTTTGGTCTGTATTCTGGTACAGCAGTTCTGTTCTCTCCCTTCTGAAATCTCCTAAACTTCTGTTCTTTGTATTAAGGAGACAGATAGGACTTCCCCACAGAGGGAAACTTGTTATACCCTGACTATCTATAGGCTTCTCTGCCTATAACTAAATGGTTAAGTCAGGTCAGTCTTGAACTGTAGGTTGTTTTCAATTTCAGGGTAAGGAAATAAGAGACCCTACTTTAGACTTAACCCTAATCTGTGTTTTGTAAATTGCTTTTTACCAGAACATGCATTTTTAAACTTAATAGGCAATTGTTGTGGTATTGATAAGCTGTTCCAGTTTAGGTACCATTTTTTTGGTGGGGTGTTCTATCAAACCAAACCTTGAAAAGGGTAAAAGGGAAGAAGGGTAAGTCTTACGCCTGAGCGTAATGATTCTATGGGAGTTGTTTTGAGTATATCAACGGCAAGAAATTCCCAGGGTTAAAGCTATGCTAACCAGCAACAAAAAAAGGATTACAAAAATTAAGATGGAATCTGAGAAAAAAATCCTCAAAGTATTGGTCTCAAATTTGTTGAGGTAGTAACCCTTGTTTCCTGTTTCAGTTATTGTAGACAGTCAATGATGATTTCATAAACTTACATGTAGCTTCAAAATAAATACTTGCCTTCCACACCAAGGTGGGACCATTTATCAACCCCAAGAACACTGTCAAGAGAAAATAAGGAAGTATAACTGTAGTGATACTATTGACATGCTACATGATGACCCAAGATGTAGAACATAAGTTATAATGGAAAAAAAAAAAAAAGATGTATCACTACTAAGACTCCCTCAGTTCCTGATCTCTCAGACATAGATGCCTTGAGAATGATCGTCATCTTAGAAAACTATCAGATGACAGAAAAACTAAATGACAATGACAAGAAATTACAAGCTTCTTCTAAATACAAAAGATGCAGAAAGTATCAAGAACACTTACACAGCAGGGAAAATTATATTTATGCAGTGCACCTGAAATCTTGTGATTTGCATATCATTTTTGTCTGACTTATTAATCCGAATGAGTGCTTATTAAGCACTTAGTGATGAAAAACATTATTTGAAGTAATAATAGAGTACAAAGTATTATGCAAATGTGTATGTCAAGGTGTGCAACTGAGAATTTTAGTTCTTGCTGATTTTACTTCCACAGTATTTTCTTCTTGAATTTATTCTCTATTTTCTGTTTCCAATACTATGAACCATTAGTCTTCTGGCCTTCATTTCAACTTAATTTCCAAAATGGGCCAGAAGTAATTTTCTCATGCTTAGCATGTCATTCAAGGCCATCTGTTTGTTTATCCCAGTCTCTTTTTAGTTTTATTTTTCAATACACATTCCATCTATCATACCTCAGTCACATCAAGGTTGGACCTCTGCTCATTGCTGTCTGTTGAAATCTACTCATTTTTCAAGGCCCAGAACATCTGTCACCTTTCCCATATTTTTTTTCTGAATATCTTCTCAATACCCCATCTCCTCTTTCTTTAAGGAGCTCAAACCTTTGTTACTCTTTTTAATATAACATTTGTATGATTATTGCCTCCATATAGTTAATCTTCTATTCAAGTTAGGCTATATTATAAATCCTGGGGGGTCAAGAATATGCCATGTTTATACACCTTATAGAACATAGGAGAGCATGGCACACAAAAATGTTTCGCTAAATTAAATGTTAATTTAATTACCTAGATGCTAAGTGCTTATTATTTAAAGCCAATAAATCAATGATATCCCTCAAGCACATTTCTAACTACTAAAAGATGACCTGGTACCAGATAGCCATTCAGGGAAGATCAGGAGGGAGAGATGTGGCTTTGGTTTTGAAGGGTAGTGTATTTGTAATTTTCTGTTTCTACTCTTGAATACTTCCAATGCCATCAGTTAATCCTGAATTGCTTATTATAAGCAAATCTAAAAGATGGCTTCTTGGATCTATTCAAATGTGTAATGAGGAATTACAGCAAATTCTAAAACAAACAAAAATTTTACTTTATATGTAAATTACAGCTCAATTAAGTGGGGAGAATCTGCACAAATATGCATGAACACATTGAGCATCATCTTGTGTATATGAAGGGCATCTGATGTTCATAATGTAGAACAATATAAGAGTAGTTGAAACAGCTCTTCTCCGTTGCCAGGTATCTTGCACAATACATTCCAGAGGAGCCTGCGTTATCCTTTGATGACAATAGAGTCAAATCCAGTCCTTCCAATAATATAATGTTTTGAAGGGATAAACTAGGCTCAGGTGAGTTGAAATATCAATGAGGATAGAATAATACTATGAAATTCATAAGCAAGAAAACATCATTTCCAGATTGAGGCAGAAGTCTCAGATGAGTATTTTCTGTGTGTTCTATTTCTAACATAGATGTTACTATCTGACCATAAGCTGTTAAAATCTAAAAGGGACTCTAGAAATGATCTGGTATATACCCATCATTTTACAATTAAGAAAACTTGTGATCCATTGAGGTAAAGTGATTTGCTCAAGGTCACATTGATAACTAATGATGAATTAATATTAAACCTTAGTTCTTCTGACTCTTAGATCAGCATGTATTTTATTTTCCACAGATAATAAATTGCATTTTCCACAAATACCTCATATGCCAGGCACACAATAAATAATTCATTACATTAAATTTTATTTTGTTTTCTTATACTCATTTATTTTCTTCATTCAACCATTTTTTTTTCACTTAAATATGAACTGTGTGCTCCTAATACATATAAATATTTGTCAATCTCAATATCCATCACCTTCTTGCCTTCACGGAGGAAGAGTTAAGAGTGAATATCCATTAAAAAAAAGTAATGTCACTGAGAGGCATAAAGAATAGAAAGGTGTTAGGGATAGTCATTGATGAACTCATTTACTGAGATACAGATCAGAGAATTGTAGATACAACTACAAGGTCAAGAGAAATTAAGTTGTGCTCTGATAGAAATAGATGGCTCTTGAATCCAGAAGATTGATAACCTGGAAACACAAAGGAAAGAAAACATGTAAGAATGAACGACCTTAAAACCCATAACTGGCACACGCAGTGTTGTTGTAAGACAATATGTCAATCTAACAACAGACTGTAATACCCTTCAATATCACTAGGGTCTTAAAGAGAAATTTAGGGAGTTCTGAATCTTTTCCCGCACAAAGGCCCACCTGTCTGAGTTCATGATTATTTTCCATTTGTAAGAGTACAAATTATTTTATGAGATGTAAGCAGCTGTTCATGCATTGAGGCAAAAATCTGTTCCACTAAGAAAAAGCTTTTAGAATTCTCAGAAAATAATCTCCTAGCATAATCAAATCCAGTTATTATTTCATAGGCTCAAATCTTTATAACAGTATGAGTCCTGAAGAAGCTACAACATACAACGACATACAACATAAATGTATGTAGTGGATTGAACATTGTCTCTCCAAAATGATATATCCAAGTTCTAACTCTCATTACCTGTGAATGTAACCTTATTTGAAAACAGGGTCTTTGTGGATGAATTAAGGATCTTGAGATCAGATCATCCTGGCTTTAGGGTTAGCCCCAAATGGAATTGCTGGTGTATTTATGAGGAAAGAGAGTGAGAACTGAGACACTGAGCCACAAATGGGGGAGAGCCATGTGGAGTAGATGCAGAGACTGGGCTTCTGTGGAACAGCAGGGATTGCTGGCAGCCACCAGGGCTAGGAGAGAGGCACAGAACAGTTTCTCTCCTTCAGAAGCTCCAGAAGGAATCAACCCTGATATCACCTTGATTTTGGACTTCTGTCCCTCCATCTGTTGGATAATAAACTTCTATTGATTTAAACCACCTAGATTGTAGTAATTTGTTATGGCAGCCATAGGAAACTATTACATTACATAATCTCATCTTTTAAATAACTGAAAGCCATTTTTGGGGAAAAATGAGAACTTTAATCTCTTTATTTTTTATTGTTTTAGATTTTTAAATTTATTTTAGAGAGAGAGAGTGTGCTTTAGTGGGAAGGGAAGAGGGAGAGGGAGAGAGAATCTTAAGCAGACTGCACTGAGCTTGGAGCCCGATTCAGGGCTCCCTCCCAGGACCCTGTGAACATGACCTGAGCCGAAACCAAGAGTCAGATGCTTAACCGACTGTGCCATCTAGGTGCCCCAGAACTTTCACCTCTTTAAAATATTTATACATGCTAATTTCAGAGTAACTCAATTTAACTACTGTGTGTGAAAGGTTTTGGTTTTAAGTAGTGGTATCTATCAGCAGTGCTTGGCGATAACCATTTTAATGGACACAATTCACAGCATGATGCAAAATAATTTCCTACCAGCACCCAAGTCTATGGATTATAAGATTATATCTTTTGGGTTTAGTTACATATTATTGTTGTTGCTTTCGTATTTACTCTTAATAGAAAAGATGGCTGAAACTGCTAACTAACCATAAATACAGGCTCCCAGGTTAAGCCAGAATGAAAGGCTCTAAGTATTGTATCAAATATGGAAGTGGTTGCCTACTTTGGAATGACCAAAGGGTCATTGATATCTGCCACTTGCCTTTGTGAGTATGGTCAGAACAATGAATGGCAGTGTCACCAAGGTAAAAGAATTTTCTATTCTTAGGAGGACAATACACCATATGGGTGTACATTAGCATCATAATCACTCCATTGGATATTGTCAATGACTTCTAAATCATTCCATGAATGTGCATTTTAATATATTTATGCTCTTTGTCAGCATTCTATCAGGAAACACATGGGGCAAATGAAGAGAATTTAATGTAGGAGAGGTGTGGGCAGAGTTAAAACAAACAAGCATAGGATGGTGAGGTACTTGGTGACAAGCTCTAACAGTAAACCATAGCCACCATTAAGGCTGAAGGGACCAGGGGGAAAAGAATGTTACTGAAAGCTGGTGCTAGCTAGAACCAAGGAGGAGAGGCTTCCCTGGGGGAGATACAGATATGGAGGAACACCAGCCAGAGTAGGGTGGGGATGGACAAGAGGTATTCTGTTTTCTCCTCAGATCATCTCATCTCCTACCAGAGCCTCCCAGAGTCTGCACTCTTAGAAGACATGAAGTAAGAGAGCCTAGGTGGTGTAGTCTGTGGGGATCAGGGCCCCAGAATATAGAGCAATGCAGACAAAGCCAAGGAATTGACCGAGGGGTGGCAGAGGGAGAATTTTCTTTTTTCTAGTATTTGTCATATGAAGAAGAGAATATGAAAAAGCTAGAAAGTGGGTTAAAGGTCCTCTAGTTTAAACCCCTGCTATAGTAAGTACTGGTAAAGTGAGTATAAAACTCAGAGTAGTTAAATGACTTGCTTATTGTGCACAGTCAATTAGTGATTATAAAGGGAAGGAAATGCCACTTACAGATTACCCATACCCAGATGTCCAAAAATACAATCGCTGTTAATTTTCTAAAACTTAACATTGACATTAAGCTCTGATTCCATTCCACCTGATACCTCAGTTGTAATCATTTTAGACTTAAACTCATGATAGAGACCCAAAAAATACTGTCCCTGTATCATTGTCATCTCTTCATGTCATGTATATGTCGTGAATATACATAACCTAAAACTTACCATTTTAACCATTTCACAGTATACAATTCAGTGGCATTTAGTAAATTTACATTGTTGTGCAGCCATCACTATGGTCTGTTTCAGAACATTTTCATTATCCCAATGCCAATATTATTTTGATTACCCATTGCAGAGTTTTTGTCTGTTTGGCTTAAGGGCCAAAAATCTATTAGCATTTTGCAAAGCAAATTTTTTTGTTTCTTCGTTCAAACAAAGGAATTTCATGGGATTAAAGGTACATTTTTGAAACAACCAATTAGCTATTATAAAAATAATTCTGTCACATTTTGATCATTTCATGGGTACAACAATTGAGGCTTAAAAGAATTAAGAAGATTACCCAAGATGCCCTAGAAACCATGCTACTTTCAGCCAACTGGCTCTTGTTTACTGTAGTATGAATATCATCTGTCCAACAGAAATTCAAGATATGGGGCACCTGGGTGGCTCAGTCGTTAGCATCTGCCTTCGCCTCAGGTCATGATCCCAGGGTCCTGGGATCAAGCCCCACATCGGGCTCCCTGCTCCACGGGAAGCCTGCTTCTCCCTCTCCCGCTCCCCCTGCTTGTGTTCCCTCTCTCGCTATGTCTCTCTCTGTCAACTAAATAAATAAAATCTTAAAAAAAAAAAAAAAAGAAATTCAAGATATAGTCGATATATGTATTTAGTTTCTTAGTGGCATAGCAGAATTATTAATCCATGTGCACCTAATTCAGAATCTTACTACTTCCTACCCAAAATGGCTCTGTCTCTCAAGTTACCCAAAATGGCTCCGTCTCTCCAGAGTGCCTCTACTTTTGTCAGTACTGTCACTTTTGAATTGGTAAATGTCAGGTGACTGGGTTTTGATCTAAACAAAAAGCCCATGATGCAACATAGAGAAGGTTTTGTAGCTTTTTACTTCAAACCATTGTGGTTTCGTAAAGATGAGAGAACTATCTTGCATTTATGAAAATGCTCATTATTAACATTTTAGCAAGCACTTAAACCACTGAAGTTTAAACTGTACAAGATAAGAGACTTTTTTAGCTGGCTTCAGTTTAATTCATCACCAGATCAGTGAACATTTGATGACTCCCAGTGGAGTCAGGGCCTTCAAGTCATCCCAGACAATTTTGAGTTCACCAACTGGGTTGTGTGCTTACTGAAAGTCCCTTGAGTCTGTCCGCACATGTGTTGCATGTACCATTGTAATGGATATAGTACTTACTCTGGTTAAATATGAATACAGTAAGAAAAAGAGCTATGGTTTTTATGCAAACTGAACCAAGAGTTTGACTTCATAAAGGTAAGCCACTAAACCAAAATTGCTATCAGAATAGTTATGGGAAAGGTGAGTATGGAAGATTGAGAAAACAAGTCATAAAAGTATAAACACTTTGTACTGGAATTTGTTTATAAGTGTTTTTAAAATTTTAACTTCACCTTAAGAGACTCATGCTGGAAATTGTAGGAGATACTATAATAATAGTGGGGATTTTTTGGAAAGAAAGGTTATACAAATCTCTACTAACAAATTCATTTAAGGAAGAAGCCTTGGCTGTACATCAACAAATTATATATGAATATACATTTTTTTCTGTTTTAGGCTAAACAATATTTGAGGTACACACATATTTTTTATGATTCTTGGCTTCAACTCATTTTTCTAAGAACTTATCAACTATTGGTACTAATCTTGTCGGATGAGAAATCTTATACTGTACATAGGTGCAAATGCCCAGCCATTGGAAATAGATTTTACCTGGATCAATACTGAATATTTTCTCCATTTTTCTTTGGGACTTGTTTGCCAATTTTTTTTTTTTTTAAGTAGGCTCCATGCCCCATATGGAGCTTCAACTCACAACTCTAAGATTAAGTGTCACACATTCTACTGACTGAGCCAGTCAGGCACCCCTTGTTTGTCATTTCAATTTATGTTAATACTCCAACTTTTTTGGTGTGCTTTGTGACTCCTAAATAATAATAATAATAATAATAATAATAATAATAATAATAATAATAATAATGGCTGCTATTATTATTATTAACAAAAATACAATAATTTAAAGCTGTCTGAATGTACTTTTATCCTTGCAGGATGAAAATTACATGGAAGAATTGTGATGGAATTTATTCAGTTTGCAAAACTGGTTTTAGCTGAAACTTTGAGAGGGCAGTGAAGATATTTTCATTCTCTGCAAAGATTGTTCTGTGCTGTATTTGTATAGCCTTGACCCCAGGATATTAGTTTAAATAATTTGGCCATTTTTTCCCCCTAGGCTTCTCCCTTTCAGACTCTGGAAGAGGTGAATTGTTGGTTGGTTATGCTATCTCCTTCCTTTCTCCTTTTCTTCCTTCCTTCAACAAATATTTATGATGCACCTACTATGTTCAAGCCACTTTTGGGGCTCTAGTGAACCAAATAGCAGTGTCTAGCCTCAGGAATCTTATATCCCATTGAGGAGAGAGATAATACATAAATAATTATACAGGTATTAATTAACTATCATTATGGTAATTGCTGTGAAGGAGAAGTGCATAATGGTATAAAATGCGTAAGAGGGACCTAATTAAATGCATAGAGAGGACTTCGTGGGAGAAAGTGGCATTAAAGTGAAGCGTGAAAGGTCATCTAAATGAGCCGGGAGGAAGGAGGTTGGTCTGTACAAGGGCCCTTTTGGAGCATACCTTGGCTGGGGAAGAAATCAAGGAGGTAATAGTAATGATCAGAATTCTTGTAATTTTAGATAAGGGTATTGCAAATGAGTAAAGAAGAAGTTGTAAAGAAGAGCTGCGCCAGACTGTAGTAACTAAAAATGCAGATCACTGAGACCCACTCATGACCTCCTAATGAGAACATCTGGAAACAGAATCTGGTACTCTCCTACCAAGGAAACACCCAGGTGGTTCATATGGACAATACAAACAGCTTGAGATTTGCAGAATTAGACCAACTTACTTTCTGAATGTATTACTATATCAAATTGAAGAAACGACTGCACAGTGTCAAGCTTTATAATCAGGCTCAATTCTGGAAACATTCAATTCTTCCTTTTTCTTTTCTTTTTTTTTTCCTCCAAGACAGTAATAAAGAATTATATCTAGGGAATGTAGTAAAAACTCTACTTTTAACTACCACCTTATTTCTCCTCTTAAACTCTCAAAGGACTAGATAGGAGCATCTATTTCTCTCATGTTACACATCAGAAACAGTGGCCCAGAGAGGTTAATTGCCTTTCTGGGAATCAGTTTGCCCAGAGTTGTGCAAAGATCCTCTGACTCCAATGTCCACTCTCTAGCTCCCTAGATCCCGAGTGTCCTTTTATCGAATCTGGGGGTCATTAGTATTTGCTCTCTTCCTCAAATGGCACTTTTCACATGAACTAGATCTGTACTCAAAGAAACAATAGAACAATAGGAAATGCTAAATGTTGAACTTTTCACAGGTGATGTTTTCAGAAATTGATGTCAAGAATAAAATAGCTGTTGGCAGTTACAACTGTTTGGATGTCATTTTACAAAACAGTTGCCTATGAGGTCTTTGTGGATTAAAGTTTTCACATAAATTGGGGAAATCTGGCTGCCTGCTCTCTCCCTTCTGACCTCCTTTCCCTGGCATTTTTTTTTTTACATCGATACACAGAACACTTGGTCTCCAGATCTGCCAAGCTCTTTTTTGCCTAAAGAAATTATAACTATCAAGGAAGAAAAGCTTCAAATGAAGGAGTCATAAAAATCACGAGGACCGTTCTCATTTATTAACAGGTGTTGCAATTACAGCATTCCCCTGAGCATGCATGATTCTAATTAATTGTGAAATGGGACTAACTTCCTCTCTAGAGATAGTTCAGACATACCAGGTTCAGCTGTATGTGGGGATAAAGCACGTTGTGAATTGTGAAGTTTTGCCCAGAGATTTACTACTGAATTTTTTAAACAGCAACCAGACTATGTGAGTTGTTATGGATCGCATGCTGTGTCTCCCTCACACCCCCAAATTGTTATGTTGAAATCCTAACCCCCAGTGTGATGATATTAGGAAGTGGTCCTTTGAGGCAATTAGGTCATGTGGGTGGAGCCCTGGTGAAGAGAGTTTGTGTCCTTATAGGAAAAGATACGCGAGAGCTTACTTCCTCTCTGTTCTTTCCACCATGTGAGGATAAATTGAGGAGACGGCTATCTGCAAAGCAGGAAGAGTGTCCTCACTAGACACTGCCAGTGTGGCAGTGCCCTGATCTTAGACTTCCTGGTTTCCACAGCTATGAGAAATAGATGTTGTTTAAGATGCCCAGTCTATGGCAATTTGTTATGGCAGCAAGCTGACCAAGATGGAGTCATGTACGTGTTTACTTCAGTGAAGGGGAATGATTAGCAAATGACCACATTGGAGTTTCGCAGAGAAACTTCAGGTGGCAGACAAACTTTTTGGTGGTCTCCAGGACCCCTATATCCTGGTATTTGTGCCTTGTGTATTTTCCTCCCATTGAGTGTGTGCTGGACCTATGACCTGTTTGTAAGCGAAAACATACAGCAAAGGTGATAGGATGCATATGATTACACGTATGTGATTACATTACATAAAATTGTAATGCTCGTCCTGTAAGGAGACTTCCTCTCCCTTGCTGGCTTTGAAAAAGCAAGCTTCCGTGTTACCGGCTGCCATATGGAGACTGCCACATGACCAGGAGCTGAGGGTTACCTCCAATCTACAGTCAGTAAGAGATTGAAGCCCTCTGTCTAGCACCTTGCAAGGAGCTGAATTCTGCCAACGACTGTGTGAACTATTAGCCCATCCTTCCCCAGTGGAGATTCAGATGAAACAGCAGTCATAGCCAACAGCTTGATGCAACCTTAGGAGCCCCTAAAGCCAGGACTCAGCTAAATCATTTCTGGATTGCTAACGCCTGTGAGGTGATAAATGTGAGTTGTTTTAAGCCACTAATTTTGTGGTAATTTTGTTATGCAGCAATATATAACTAATACATCTCAGCAAATCATTAATTTGTGTAGAAAAGTAGATTTCTCAACAGAGACATTGGCAAGGAATCCATTCTCTGAAATGGAATAATTAAGTCCTAAGCCAGAAAACCAAGAATTAAGGGAGGTTAGCTCAAGATATTTGGGGGTTAACTTCCTCTTTTCAAAATGTATGAGGTTGGAATAGTTATTAAGGCATAGATAAACCAAAGGGGTTGCTATCTGCTTTTTTCTTTTTAATCTTTGTCTCTGTCCTAGTAGATGGTTTCCTCCTAGCAAAAAATGCTTATGACCTGGCTTCTGCTTATCTCATAGCCTAATTACTGGACATTTTTCATTTTATACTACTTCAAACCAAACTCTGCTCTTTTGCTCCACGAAACTACTCATGGAGGTCAGGGTCATGGACTAGTCTGTGAACTAGCTATACTTATCCATCACTTGACCTTGCACCTGCTATTCACCTTCTTAATTTTTTCTTTAACATTTTTGCTATTCTTTTCTCTTATCCATTCTTCATGTCTCTGCTTAAAAATCACATATCCTAAGGAACTTTCCATAGCCCCCCAAATCTAGTTGAAGAGTTCCTCCACTCCTTTCAATAAGCATTCAGCAGGCCAGAGTATACTTATCTCTTTACTGAAATTTCTTCTTCATTATCCTGTTTCCCTCACTAGAGTGCAAGCTGAGCATCGGAAATAGTATCTTAGTCACCTGTTTATCTCCTGCTTTTTAGCCCCTGGCATGGTGTTTAAGTGCATGCTCAAATGACTTTATTTTAAATAAATGAAAGAATGTGTTAGTGAAAAGAGCAGAAGCACTGGAGTCAGATTAAATCTATATTCACATTTCAGTTCACTGTGTGACCTTGGGTAAATTACTGAATCTGTATTAGCCTTGATTTCCTATCTGGCAAAATGAGGATAAATACCTGCCAGTTCTTCAGTGAGTCATTAAAATATTAGTCCATTTTTCTAACAAATACTTATGCAGCTTTTATCATGTGTCAGACATGGCTCTAGGGTTGAGGATACAGGAGTATACAAAAGAGATAAAATCCCTTCCTCCAGAAGCATAAAACATTTAGTAAACAAGATGGATGCAATATACAGTATGTTAGGTAGTGATAAGTGTTGAGGAAAATTAATTACAGAGGAGGAATAGGAAGAATTGGGGGGCAGATTGAAATTTTAGATAAGGCGGCAAGGGAAGGCCTCACTAGAAGGTGACATTGGTATAAAAACAAGAGGGAGGTTGTACAGCAAGATTGGCCAGTAACTAGGGGAAGAGCATTCCTGAGAGAGGGGTTAGGATATTGTAGACATTAATTTGCTGGAATAATCTATTGCACATTACCTGGCATGTATAGGTTCTCAGGAAATGTTTATAATTACCTCATACCCATTTTCCCCTACATTGGCATTTGTTATTATCAAACTACATATTTGTTAATCTCATAGTTCACTGTTTGTTCTTGAAAATAGCTAAATCATACTGCCTAATATCAGACTCAATCTATCACATAAACTATGGAAAAAGTATCTCTTTTGATTTCCCTAAATGGCAGGTGAGATGTTAACTCTGCAGGTTTCCAGGGAGGCACAATTATTTTTCAGTTTTCCAGGTAGAATGATAGAGCTTCAGTGTCCTGAGGCTTAGAAGATGCTAAAAACCTCTTCACTGTGAGGGTGCCCAATGACCACTTGTGGAGGCACACCGCTTGTAGTACTTAGAAGCACAGTTCACAAAAATCTATACTTTCACATCTTTCTTCATTTAATCTGACTTTGACTTCTCATACCCCTGGACTTACAGGATTTCAACCTCAGGCATTCTTGGAGCTCTGGAACTGTGGAAGTAAAGGGAGTGTTGAAGCCTTGGAGAGGTCCCTTCGTTGCCCCAGTTAACCTTGTTCTTCAGGTGTACTGGGTCTGTGGTTTCTGTGCCACTCTTGGGGCACAGTGAGGCTGGGAATTCCAGGGCTCAAGATTTGGTCTCCTTAAGTCCATCACTCAGCCCTCCGAACTAAGGTTAGGCTCTGTCTCATGGCCACTGTCTTGGGACAATATTTATTATTCTGCCTTCTGCTTGCCTACATGTCTGTGTTTATCCTTAAACATCTCAGTGCATGGAGGCATGTTCTTCATAATGGGTTTGGGCTTTTTAGACACAACAACCAGGGAGGAGTGTCCTGTGTTGTATATCATTTTTCCTACCAGTCACATATCTCCCCCGAAGCAAGGAAGTATGTAGATAGACAACTACTTGAAAAGGAAAGAGGAATGCTGAAATACAAAGAGAAATATATAAGTTAATATTCTAAACTCTGTCAGACCAAATCTGGATGGTGATATCTCCAAGAGTATTTATACTTAATGGAAATCAGTAGAAATTATAATTCATGTGATATCAGTTATAAGTTGAATTGATGCTTTCTCCTTCATCCCAATGTTTTTCTTTTGCACAACAGTGCACTTCATAACTATTCTTAGAAAAACGTGTAGAAAATTCCATGTATTTAAAATATCCCATTGGGGCGCCTGGGTGGCTCAGTTGGTTAAGCGTCTGCCTTTGGCTTGGGTCGTGATCCCAGGGTCCTGAGATTGAGCCCTGCATTGGGCTCCCTGCTCGGCAGAGAGCCTGCTTCTCCCTCTCCCTCTGCCTGCCTCTCTGACTACTTGTGCTCTCTGTCAAATAAATAAATAAAATCTTTAAAAAAATATCCTATTGAATGTTGAATCATAAACAGGCTAACAAAATTATCTTTGTGCATCATCAACCTCAATTCCTTTTGGGTCAGTAAGTCACAATTTGAGAAAATATGAAAATAATTGTGATCTATTCATCTTCCTTTATAGTAATAGTGTTTCTGGTTTCCTCTAGGATGTCTATCAGAACATGGTTGAAAATCAGTGACCCTAAATCAAAAGATAATAAATGACTCTCTCAGGCTATAGTTAGTAAATGCTTTCTGAAGTTGGTTGCAGTGTTATTTGCCTACATCGATTGATAGAACTTTAGTCAACACAACAAGGGCAGTTGCCCAAATGGTTGGCCTAATTAACATCACAGTATCCCTAGTACATTCAGGGAAAGAAAAAACAAAGGAAGGGGTATTATTATGAGTTCTTTTGTTTCGATATTATATTTTAGTAGATCCAAACTGTGTTTCCCTCTTCCTGCTAAATCCTTGAGTGAGTCAACTCTTACCATCCTTTTGCACTACCTCCCATAGACAAAAGGATTTCTATAATTCACAATTTTCTCTCCTTTCTCTGAACTCCTATAATACCACAATTTAAATCAGGCAATATATTTTATAATTAAACCCTGTCTCATATTTCTATGACAAGCAAGTTTTAGTTCTCCAGCTAGACTATACATTTCTTAAGAAAAGTAGTATGCATAATTTTTTTTATTAGCTCTCGTGAATACTCTCAGCTTTGTTCTGGGCAGGTGGTGGTGCATAGATCTTGTATTTGAGTACTGACTACTTGCAGCTTGGTCAGTAGTCTTTTTCATATACGTATTTCATTTAATGCTCACATTAATAAAGCAACATATTGTCCTTTTTTTCCTGACAGGTAAGTTTATGTGCAGACAGTTATTTAACACAAACATATTCACATAATAAAGATACAGCACAAAGTCATGGAATGGGAATTTGAACACATCTTTTTCTGAATTCCAACTTTGCATTAGAAGCCAATATGCTGTAATGATTCTGTATAAGTTGAGTGCTTACTAAAAAAAAAAAAAAAAAAAGTAATGGGAGATTTGTGGAAATATCCATAAATAGTGGTGGAATTCCTTATGATATACAGGAAATACGATTTACTAATTTTTTCTCCCCTTGATGAGTATGCATTCTTTCAGATATTCCATGTGATAACCTGTTACAATGAAAACTAATTATTGTAGCTAAGGAGCCTTACAAAGAAGCTTGGTGATTAGATGCATAAGCTATCTGTGTAGAATGATATACACACCCCAGAATGGCAGTATTTCAAAGGTCATAAAATGGATTAATTCAGTAAGCATTTATTGATACTAAATCCTAGACACTGTGCTAAGTGTAATGAATACGAAGAAGAATGGCATGCTCCTTAGTCTTTACAAGTTTTCAATCTAGTGAGAAATGTATAAAGAAAACAATAAAATTCTTGATACAAAATAGACTCTCATTAAATGATATGTATTGAATTTAAATGCCTTAATGCATTCATGGGAGTACATATGGATGTGTGATTAATTCTGTCTAGGTAGGATGGTGTGGGAGATTTAGGATTCCCGAGAAAAGATGATATTTTATCTATTATTTGAAAGATAAGACATTTTAACCACAAAAGGACTAATGAGAGGGACATGCCAGAGAGACAGAAGAGAGTTTTCAATGATACAGAACATGGCTTATTCAGGGTCATCCTTTGTTGATGCTGTGTATAAAAAGTAGAAGGATGAGAAACAACAATGGAAAGTTGGATGGGAATAGCTATTGAAGATTTTGTGTGTGTGTGGCCTTTGTATCTAAACTTTCTTCAATGTTATGAATTCCCTTATCTCACCATTCTGGTAACTATTCAGAATCTCACCCAGAGCACATACAAAGATTTCTACTAAGTTGGCTTATCCCAGCAGCCTGGATTATCCAAAGATAAGGATCCTCTGATTTGCTTCAAGTATAAATTGCAGGTTTTTCCAAATACTTTAAATGTATGCATTTTACTACCCTCACAATATCCTTAATTGTTTGCATCTCAGTTTAGTACTTTCTGTTGACACCTGTGGCCATATCAAAGTCAATAGCAAATCAATTTGAAGCACAGTATGGCAGCTCAGTAAATATGGATAGAAAGTAGGTAAGCAGGGTGGTAAGTCTCTTTGTAATAACCTTCTAGAAGAAGATTCATTTAAATCAGTTAATTTCATGGCATTCATAAAATGTTTGCAAAGGAAAATGAGCTCTCTGGAGGGATCAAGCCGGACTCATTTTTCTAACTTTTGTATTTTTTATTTTTCTTTCTAACTAGTTCTGACAACTCAGAAATAGTTCTCTCCATTTTTTCCTACTCTGCAACCGTCTTTTCGCCATATTAAAATGCATTGCTTCTTATACCATTTAGGACTTGGTGGGAAGAAAATGAACAGAAACAGAAAATGAGGTCAACTCTCTTTTATAAACTTTTCTACTTCCATCTTAAAACAGATAGGGGTTTTCTAATTACATGTGTGCAAGCAGATAAAGTTGCCCCCCCCCCCAGCAGATCAGGTTGCACATATTCTTTGTGGAAAACAAAATATCAACATGTAGATAAATAGATACATTGGATAAATTATAGCAAAATGATCTTTGAGTTTGGAAATAACCTATCTCTTTACAAACTGCATGGAGCACTGCTGTTGGTTTTAATGTAACACTTTGGAAACCACCTGAAAACAGGTAACTTTAAAAAAATATGTTTAGTATTTACCATGCAGTATTTTTCATTTAAAAGAAGTTTATTGTAATAAGACCCATGTTGAATTGTATAGTTTGATGCATTTTGACATATATATACACCTATAAAATTTGTTCCCTTCATTTTTCCCCGACTTGTCCCTCCTTGCCTTCCCAATCATGTATATTTTTGTGTTTGTTTCATTGATCTCTTGGTCTATCATGAAGCCAAAACTACACTGCTAAGTTACTGTAATTTTATTATAAGACTTGAAGACAGGTATTATGAGTCTTCCAGCTTTGTTCTTATTCTTTCAAAGATGTTTTAGCTATTCTAGGTCATTTGCATTCCATAAGAGTTTGAGAATTAACTGAACAATGTCTGCAAAAAAATCCTGCTGGGATTTTGAGTAGAGATTTATTTAATTTACTGATCAATATGGAGAGAATTGGCATTTTAACAATACTTGAGTGTTTGGACCACAGAAGGGTTTATCTTAATCATTTCAAACTTTTTAAACTTTGCTTAGCAGTCTTCATAGTATTCAGAGAACAGGGTTTACCAATGTTTGTTATATTGATACCTAGCATTTCATATTATTTGATATTATTGTACATGGTATAATTTTATTTTCAATTTTCTTTGTATGTTGATTTGTATCCTGCAAACTCATAACTATTAGCTCAAGTACATTTCTGGTAGAATACATTGAATTTTGTACACAGATGAAAATGTTATCTATAAATGTTTTACTTCTGTTTAATTGGGATGTCCTTTGTATCTTTTGCTTGCTTCATGATATTGGTAGAATCTGTTGCGATGACAATCCTATGTATGTATGTATGTATGTATGTATGTATGTATGTATCTATATCTGTCTATAATTTCTATTTTTCCTGGTTAGTCTGGGTAGAGATTTGCCAACATTTGTCTAATATTCTTCAAAAAGTAGCTTTTGGTTTCATTATTTGTTTATGTAACTGTTTCCAACTCCAATCTGTATTGTTTTGTTTACTCTGATTCCTTTCATTTTTAATGAGCTTCACTTTTTTAGAGAAGTTTTGCATTCACACCTAAGTTGAGCAGAAAGTAGAGTTCTCCTATACCCCCATGTATAGCCTCCCCCACTATCAATATCCAGCACAGGAGTTCTGTTACAATTGATGAACCTACATGGACTCATTATTATCACCCAAAGCCATAGTTAACATTAAAGTTCGCTGTTTGTGTTGTACATTCCATGGGTTTTGACAAATATATGATGGTATATATCCACCATTATAGTATCATAAAAAATAGTTTTATTGCCTTAGAAATCCTCTGTGATCCACCTATTCATTCCTCCCTCCCTTCTAACCCCCAGCAATCTCTGGTCTTTTTATTGTCTCAGTAATTTTGCCTTTTCCAGAATGTCATATAGTTGGAATCATATAGTATGTAGCCTTTTCAGATTGGTTTCTTTCACTTAGTAATGATCCTCCATGTCCTTTTATGGTTTGATAGCTCATTTCTTGGTAGCACTGAATAGTAACCCATTGTCTAAATGTTCCACAGTTTATTTATCCCTTCACCTACTGTAGAACATCTTGGTTGCTTCCAAGTTTTGACAGTTATGAATAAAGCTATTATGAGCATTTGTGTGCAGGTTTTCTGTGGACATAAGTTTTCAGCTCATTCAAATAAATACCGAAGAGCACAATTACTGGATCATATGGCAAAAGTACATTTATTTTGTAAGAAGCTGCCAAAATGTGTTCCAAAGATATTCTACCACTTTGCATTCCCATCAGCAATGAGTGAGGGTTCCTGTCACTCCACATCTTCATCCTGGCCAGCATTTGATGTTGTTGGTATTCTGGGTCTTGGCCATTATAAGAGGTACGTGATGGTATCTCACTGCTGTTTTAATTTGCAATTCCCTAATGACCTATGATGTTAAACATCATTTCACATGGTTATTTGCCATCCTTCTATCTTCTTGGGTGAGGTATCTGTTCAGGTTCTGTCGCATTTTTTTAATTAGGTTGTTTTCTTTTTTAAATTATTTTTTTAAAGATTTTATTTATTTGTCACAGAGAGACACAGCGAGAGAGGGAACACAAGCAGGGGGAGTGGGAGAGGGAGAAGCAGGCTTCCCACCAAGCAGGGAGCCCGATGCGGGGCTCGATCCCAGGACCCTGGGATCATGACCTGAGCTGAAGGCAGAGCTTAACAACTGAGCCACCCAGGAGCCCCATAGACTGTTTTCTTATTGGTGAGTTTTAAGTATTCTTTGTATATTTTGGGTAACAGTGTTTTATCAGGTGTGTCTTTGGGATATATGTCTTCCCAGTCTGTGGCTTGATTTCTCTTGATAGTTCTTTCACAAAGAGAGGAATTTCAATTTATCAAAATCCAGCTTATCAATTCTTTTCTTAATGGATTATGCCTTTGATGTTGTATCTAGTAAAATCACTACCATACCAAGGGTCATTTAGATTTTATCATATGTTATCTTCTAAATGTTCTATAGTTTTGCATTTTACATTGAATTCTATTATCCATTTTGAGTTATCTTTGTGAGAAGTGTATTGTCTGTGTCTAGAATCATTTTTTTTTTTTTTTTTGCATGTGGATAACCCCTTGTTCCAACACTATTTGTTGAAAGACTGTTTTTTTCTCCTTTGTACTGACTTTGCTCCTTTGTCAAAGATTACTTGACTGTATTTATGTGGGTCTATGTTGGGCTTCCCATTCTGTTCCATTGGTTAGTTTGTCTATTCTTTTATCAATACCACACTGTCTTGACTTTTATAGCTTTATAGTAATTAAATTCTTTTCATTTTTGTTTCTTCTTTGAATTCTAAAATCAAAAGAGAAAGTCATTGATTTGTGGCATTTATTTTCCTCCTATAGGCAGTTATTGCTATAATTTTCCCTCTAAACAATGATTTTGCTGTATCCAACACATTTTCATAGGTTGCATTCCCATTTTCATTGAGTTCAAAATACTTTCTCTATCCCTTTTAATTATTGCATTAACTTACATGTTGCTTATGAATGTTTTACTTAGTTTTCAAATATTTCAGGATTTTTAAGATTTAAATTTTTGTACTGATTTATGAATACCAATTGATCTTTTTTTGCCTCTGGTAATACTGTTTATCCTCAAATCTTTCTTCAGTATTAATATTGCCACTGAGTTTCTCAGCTTGTTTTTATTAGGTTTAGCAGAGTTATTTTTTGTATCTTTTTAGTTCTAATCTATAGACCTCAGAATTGGATCTTACTTTTTCATCTGATCTGTGTGTCTTTTAATATTTTGATCATTTATATTTAATTTTATTATTAATTTTGTTGTGATAAAATGTATTTTGTCTTATTTTCTTTTTTTCCTGTCAGTTTTGTTCTTTATTCTTTTTCTTTGCTGCCTTTAAGATCATTTTCTAATCATTTCATTTTATATCTTTTGTTGACTCTTGTACAAGTTTTTGGTTTTCTATGTTACTGATTTTTTTTTTTAGTATTTTTGTTGTTGTTTTATTTTAATTCCAGTACAGTTAACATACAGTGTTATATTAGTTTTACGTGTACAATATGGTGATTCAACAATTCTATACATGACTCAGTGCTTATCATGGTAAGTGTGCTCTTAATCCCCTTCACCTATTTCGCCCATCCCCCCACCCTCCCTCCCCTCTGGAAACCATCTGTTTGTTCTCTATAGTTAAGAGTGTTTTCTGGGGCACCTAGGTGGATCATTCAGTTAAGTGTCTGCCTTTGGCTGAGGTCATGAACCCGGGGTCCTGGCATTGAGCTCTGCCTCAGACTCTCTGCTCAGCAGGGAGTCTACCTCTCCCTCTGCCCTTCCTCTCTTGTTCACTTTCTCTCTCTCTCAAATAAATAGATTTTTTTTTTAAAAGTGCTTTTTAATATGTCTCTTTTTTTGTTCATTGGTTTTGTTTCTTAAATTCCACATGAGTGAAAGCATATGGTATTTATCTTTCTCTGACTCATTTCACTTAGCATTATACTCTCTAAGTCTGTCGATGTGGTTGCAAATGGCAAGATTTCATTCTTTTTTTATGGCTGAGTAATATTCCATTATATTTATGTGAGTGTACATATATATGTATGTATGTATATATGTGTATAAAATTATTCCATTATTATATACATATCACATCTTCATCTATCGATGCACACTTGGTTTGCTTGCATAATTTGGCTGTTCAAAATAATGCTGCAATAAACATAGGGGTGCACATATCTTTTCAAATTAGTATTTTCATATTCTTTGGGTAAATACCCAGGAGTGGATTACTGGATCATGTATTAATTCTATTTTTAATTTTTTGAGGGACCTCCATACTGTTTTCCACATGGCTGCACCAGTTTGCATGCCAGCCAATAGTGCAGAAGGGTTCCTTTTTCTCCACATCCTCGCCAACACTTGTTTCTAATGTTTCTAATGTTTTTTATTTTAATCATTCTGACAGATGTGAGGTGATATCTCATTGTGGCTTTGATTTGCATTTCCCTGATGATGAGTGATGTTGAGCATCTTTTCATGTACCTGTGGGCCAACTGATTTCTTTAATGCTTATAGTATACCTTTTTAACTTGTCACTATTTATCTTCAAGTGTTATTAGTCCAATTCATGTACAGAATAAGAACGATAAATATTACACTTTTGTATCTCTCCTATGTCCTTTGTGCCTTCATTGTCAGTATATTTAATTTCTACATATGTTATAAATCCCACTACGTTGTTATAACTTTTATTTAGTCCATGATCTTTTTTAAAGATTTGAATAGTAAGAGATAATAAATGTGCTCCTTGCACATTTATTCAAGAAGTACCCATTTCTGTTAATCTTCATTCCTATGCATAGATCCAGGTTTCCATCTGATGTTTTCCTCTGACTGGAGGTCTTCTAACATTTCTTGACATGTGAGTGTTGATGATATATTCTTTCAACTTTTCTATGTGCACATAGGTTTTTATTTTTTAAATTTTATTTAAATTTTGTTTTTTTAAGATTTTATGTATTTATGTATGTATGTATGTATTTGTTTATTTGTGTGACAGAGAGAGAGAGGGAGTGAGAAAGCAGCAGAGGGAGAGGGAGAAAGACTCCCCGCTGAGCAGGGAGCCTGACAGAGGGCTCAATCCCAGGACCCTGAGATCATGACCTGAGCTGAAGGCAGACACTTAACTGACTGAGCCACCCAGGTGCCCCCACATTGGTTTTTAGTGCACTTTTTTTTTAAATGATAAATTCACTGGACAGTTCTAGGTTGACATTTTGTCTTCATTAAGTACTCCAAAGATGTTGTTGCCTCTGTTTTCTCACTTGCGTGTTTCCAATGAAAAATCTGCTAACATTCTCATCTTTGTTACATCTGTATAGAACATGTTACTTTTGTTTAAACTCTTTTTAAGATTTTCTTTATTATTCAATTATTATTCAATGATAGTAATTTCATTCTGATATAACTTAATTTTTACATGTTCCTTGTGCATGAGGTTTATTGAACTTCTTGGATGACTTTTCACCATTATTACTCCCCAGCCTGCTCTGGGGACTCCAGTTACTCATATATTTGGCTGCATAGCTGAAACCTTCTCCCAGATCGTTAACATGCTATTCATTTCTTTCATTCTTTTTCTCAGTGTTTCATTTTGGATTATTTCATGTGCTATCTTCTCAAGTTTATAAATCGTTTCTTCTTAAATATTTCATCTTCTTTAACCTAGACATTAATTTTATGGAATAAATGTAATGATGACATCTCATTACTAATAATATATCATCTGATTGATTAACAAAAACTCTTCCATTTAGCTTCTCATTACACTTAGTTTTTATACATGCTTACTTCTCTATGCTTTTTCCAAATAAGCAGGAACATTCGCATTTCTGAGTTTTCTCTTATATTGTTGTTTCTGCATTCTCTAATGTTAAAGTTTAAATTGGGATATAAAATTTATGTAATGAAGTCTTACAGGCTATTGTTTTGAAAATAATTTTTGTCTTCATTGTTTTACCAGAGCAATTCTTTAAGAAAATATATTGTCTTCAGTATTAAGTTTATTCTGATTCTGCCTTCTGTTATATTTAAATATGTAGGGTTTCTTTTCCCCCCCCCGTCTTACATTGCTATTGTCAATACAGGTCAAGATCTGTATTCTCTTCATATGTTAATATACTACCCAGTTTTCCCATCCTAGTGCTCAATATATTAGTCAAAATGAAACATCTTTGCTGTAGCAATATTTCACTTGACATTTATCTTTATCCCATTATCAAGACATTTAAGTATGCTTTCTATAGAACTTGTCTGGAAGCTATGAATCACTTAGAGGTTTTATAAAAATAATTAAACTAAGAAGTAGTTATGGTTTGGGATGTTTCATCATTGTAGTTGTACCTTCCCGAGGGTCCAAACATACCTAGAAAAGGCAAAAACAAAGTCCACAGTAGCTAATGAATTTTTATTACCCACCTGAGGGCACAATTCTTAGACAGATAGAGCAAGGCAATAGCTCAGGTTCTCTCAAAGGACGATAGTTGACCCAGGTGTATGTGTGTATATATATATATATATATATATATATATATATATATATATATATATATAGATCACAAAATCCCTTTTCTCCAATATATGGTAGGAACAAGAGTTTTGATGTCTAGTTTTCCAGAGTCCATATATTCTTTATGGCATCCAGGTCAAATGGCATCTCTGGAGGTCTTTTACCATTTCACATTTTTGGAGGCCAAGATCTAGTTATTAGAAATTTCAAGTCATCAAACTTTTACAGACAAAGGTAAACATAGGTTCCTCTCAGGTCTGTAAGATTCCTATGTGCAAGAGAGTTATGGAGAAAGAGCTGGGTTGTCTTAAAGCAATTAACCAGACTTATGTCATTAATGAAAGGAATAGACTTTCTATAGATGTTTGGACCTTCAACTTATTCATTCTGATCCATTCAGAAAATGTTTGGGGCATAGGGAGCAGGGTTCTGAAATTACTCTGTTTTCTTGAGTAATGTATTCCTTTCTGCTTAAAGTTTAATATTCATAATCCTAATAAACAGTTAATAAGGCATGCCCCTTTTTTATTGTAGATCTCATTCACTCATCCTACCAGGAGTCAGGAGACTGGGTGATTAACTATGCTACTTGCATAATGAAGGTAGCTGATGAGCCTGCTAATCAGTGTTTCCTGAATTTTTATGTGCATATGGATCACTTGGAGAGCTGGTTAAAATGTAAATTCAGGGGCGCCTGGGTGGCTCAGATGGTTGAGCGTCTGCCTTTGGCTCAGGTCATGATCCCAGGGTCCTGGGATCGAGCCCCGCATCGGGCTCCCTGCTTGGTGGGGAGCCTGCTTCTCCCTCTCCCCCTACTGTTCCCCCTGCTTGTGCTCTCTCGCTCTATCAAATAAATAAATAAAATCTTAAAAAAAATAAAATGTAAATTCAGTTTAATGTTACTGGGGTGTGGCCTGAGATTCTGCATTTCTAATGAGCTTACACGTGATGCTCCTGAAGCTGGTCCACTGACTACCATCAGCAAGGTTTTTAGTGTCATGAGTTCCTCAGTACAGATTTGTTTACATTCTGCGGTTGGGTCCTATTCTGCTGGAAAGAGAATCTCGAGTTTTCGGGCTGAGACAGAAGGTGAATGGTCCCTACAACACGGTGTAGTTTTTGCATCACTGGTTGCCTTGTCTACTTGTAGTTTTCGTTGGGGTCACTGACCCTTTGACATGTTTCTGTGTTTGGGACATACTGCCTTGCATGGCCTTGCTCTCACTGCCTGCCATTGCCTCATGGCACTGTGTCTTTTTCTTTTTTCTTTTTTTTTTAATGTGGGACTGGAACTCATGACTGTAAGATTGAGACCTGAATTGAGACCAAGAGTCAGGCACTTAACTCACTGAGCCACCCAGGTGCACCATGACACTTGTCCTAAAAAGTCATCCAATGACCCCCTGGAGCAAAAGCTGTTGAAATACATGTTAAAATGCAGATTCCAACTGGGGCGCCTGAGTGGCTCAGTGGTTAAGCCTCTGCCTTCAGCTGAGGTCATGATCTCAGGGTCCTGTGATTGAGCCCAATGTGGGGCTCCCTTCTCAGTGGGAGCTTCTCTCTCTCCCTTGCCCACCCCCTGCTCATGCTCTCTCTCTCTCTCTCTCAAATAAATAAATAAAAAATCTTGAAAAAAAAAAAACCCTAGGATTAGTGGTTTAAAAAAATTTTTAAAAATGCAGATTCCAATAGCTCTTTGGTGATTCTCTGCCATTTGAAACATATGCCCTTAAGCAAGCACAGTAAAATTGAGAACCACTGTCATACTATCTTCCTTGCACTCCATGACCAAGTTGTTTGTGCTTCTTGGTGGTCCATCTCCATTTACATTAGTGTCTCATATCTGTGAAGAATCCCATCCAAGAATGCTTACGTGGCGCTGGGTACCAGACTCTGTCTTGAATTATGAACTGCTATGCTTACAAGGCATAATCTGTTTTTACTACCTAACTTTTGTTTGCTTCATTTTCTGCCTGTTTCTATCTTTTTCAGATTTATCTTTCAAACTCTGTGTTTGACTCCTGTTCACCATAGTGCTGAAAACAAACCCAGGAAGTGTTACTGTCATTTTCACTGTAGATATGATTGCCTAATGCCACATCAATTCAATTCAATTCAATTCAATTCAATTCAATTCAATTCAATTCAATTCAATTCAATTCAATTCAATATATATTTAATGAGCATTTATATGTGCATGACCATGGGCCAAGTTGCTGTAAGGGATGCAAACAGGATCGGGATATAGTGTCAACTCTTAAAGGGTTTACAATTTATCCAGGATTATGGTCCACTTAGAATTAAAATCATTTTGTCAGAAGTCAAAACATAAAGGATACCCCCCAAATTTAATGGGCATATTTTTTTAATTTCTGCCCAATATCTTTGAGAAGAATGATCTTTATTAGGTTTTTCATTGCTCTTGAAACCAACTAAAACAAACTTAATGGCATAAAACAAATATTATACTTCTTAAGGATAGAAATTCAAAATACATCTCAATGGACTAAAATTGAGGTCTTATTTGGACCAAGTTCATTCTGAAGGCTCTAGGGGAGAATCTGTTCCTTGCCTTTGACTACGGATTCCATTATCATATTTCCTTCTATGAGTCTGACCCTCCTGCTTCCTTTTTGCATGAATCTTTTGGTGACATTGGGCCCATACAGATGAGCTAGGATAATCTCTCCATCACAAGACCCTTAACTTAATCATATATGCAAAGTCCTCTTTTTTCACATAAGGTAGCATTCACAGATTCTGGAGATTAGAACATGAACATCTCTGTAGAGGGAGAGGGCATTATGCAACCTACCACACCATCCTTCCCCACTTTAGTCCATGTGGTATTGAGGCTGAGTCTATTGTTATAACCCTGTCTCTAGATAGGATCTATAACGCAGACTGAGAAGTTAGAGGTGTCCACCATGGTGACTGCAGTGATAAGTTCTGGAGTGGGTCTGTGACCCAAGCTAAGTGAGTGTGGTAACTTCTTGTTACTTTTGTCAGAACAATTTTTAAAAGACATCTTTCTCCTGGGTTTACTAAGTTTGTAAGATATGATTCTTAAGTAACTGGCAGCCATATTTTTTTTCCATCTGGAAAGCTCTTACTATAGAATAAGATAAGATAATAAGATAAAGAGAAAAAAACTGGTGAGAGATGGCAACAGGGAGAAAAACTGGTGGTGACCTTGTCAGAGCTCAACAAAGAAGCTGATAACCTCATTCTCCTTTTTGTTCTTCATCAGGTTTGAGTTGTTTTTAGCTACTTAAAAAAGCAAATCAAACAGTGTGAATATAATTATGATGGACGTCGGAATCACAGATAAAAGGAAAGACGGGTCAGATCTAGAAAACAAAGTTTTGCCTTTTGTTTTGGGTGAAAACAAAAGTAACAAAGCTGGCGAGCAGGAGAATTATTAACACTAGACAGGGGCAAGTGATTCAGAACTTTTGGACATTCTGTGCATAGCCCCGAATGTCCTTTTTATGGGATGGCCTCTTTGTGCTGCCCAGCTGGGGGTAGTCGCTTAAGCAGTGGAGGTGCTATGCATGCACACAATTCACGGGGCCTTTACTAAATGGTTGTGGGTACACTTTCATAAAATAGAGTGAAATAAAAAATGCGAGGGTAAAGTGGGTCATATTTTAGGGAGGAAGATGACCCAACTAAAAGAGTGACTCAATGCCATGACTGATTTTATTTTAAAGATTTCAGTGGATTAACTGGGATTACTGGTAGGCGTACAGACAAGCACAAAACTTTTTTCTTATTAGAACTTCTGAAGGTGAAATATTTCTATGTAATGGTCAGTTATGTTTCCTTCTTGTCTTATGAAAGCAGCTCTAACAGGCAGATGGCTCAGCTGTTGCTCCGTCTTGCACATTTCTGTGTGCCTTGTGCACACTAGGATGCCCCAGATTTAAAAGGAGATTCCCAGCTATGTGGAGGAGATGACAACAGGGCAGATCCAAGCCCCACACAGCAGGTTTTATGGCATAGCGGTGGGACATTCATCTCCACCAAGATTAGAAAACATCAGAAAGAGTTGCCTGTGAAAATCTGAACTGACCTTTAATTAAAGCTATAAGGGAAGAAAGTACCTTTTTTTTTTTTTTTTTTTCAGAGCTGCTGTGAATGGATGACAGATGCAAGATTTATTGCATCAAGAATTTAATGAGAAAAACATATTTTCTTTCCTAGGGACTAGTAAGTTGTTTTTTTATGTGGAGAAAAAATACAACACTCCTGTGCACCATTGCTTATTTCCAAGTCCTGTTTTCCTGAAGGTTATGAAATATTTGGTTCTTCTTTTAATCAGGCATCTAAATACTGGAATCAACTGGAATGTGGAGATGGCTCTAATGTATTATGTTCAGGTTTCAGTTATGTCTAAAAAAAACAAAAATGTATGTTTTCCCAGCTGCATTTCACAAGGATGCAACAATGCCAATGTTATTCAAATTGTTCATAAGAGGCTGATCCCCTGGCATTTTCCAAAGTATTTGGATATACAAAAAGCTCTAAAAAGTAAAAACAAACAGAAAACTCCTTTAACAAAGTATATTAGAAAATACAGAATATAAAAATAGCCCTAATGTTAGGCTTTGTCCAAAATAAATAAATACAATAAATTAACCAGTAATAAAGTCAGACCCCATGTAACTGTTCAGGCATTAGCCCCGCCATTTGAATTTAATACCATATATTGCCTTCGACAGTCAAGTTGATTATGTATTTAATAAAACTTTCAGATACTTTTCTTCCAACCACTTCATGGCATTTCTGGTTGACTCTTTTAAGGGAGTCTGTGTCCTAATGAAAAATAAAGGAGGCAATATTTCAAAAGCCAATTTCATTTTTAAATGCCATGTAGAAATGGGACAAGGGAGAGAAAGCACAGAGGAAGACAATTAAAGTAGTAAAGGGTGGCCCAAAGCCATGTGCAGGAGGATGTACCCCTGTCCTGATTTATGTCAACATAACCCCCATTCACGACGCTGAAGTCGATTTGCAGCATTATAAACAGGCAGTGCAGTAATGGAAGAATAGATGGGGCAGCCCTTCCGATTCAACCGTTCCCATCCGATCATTGTCAAAAGAATAAAATTCATGCCTCGGCCTCATCTGTTCTTATTACAATCTTTGTCATTGGAGTGAGACACCGGAATGTTAATAACCATTGCGGTCCAGGATAGTTTGTACTCGGCAGCACTGCTGTAACCTTTTCAATATTCCATACTTCATTGGCTTCTCAATCCACCCTGATTTCTCACATGAAGCAGAGGTTGTAAAGGGTGATAACAGATAACATCCAATCAAACTGCAGAACCTTGAAAAGGTCAAGCACGTATAGAGTTGCCTCCCTGAGAATGTATCAGAGAAATGAAATAAAGGCCCCTTTTCTTACCTGAAATTTGATAATATCCATCTTGGACTAGAACAATTCAAATCATAGGAGTTAAAAGGGAAAACAACGTGTCCATCTTCATGAGAAATAAAACTATAGCTATGGATTGATTTTCACGTGTTTTTTTTTTTTTTTTCTAAATGAGCTTAACTCTGTTAAGCAGAATATTATATCCTGCATATCCAAATAATGCAAACTGTATAGAATAATGCTTAAGATAACACCGGTTTAGGAATCTTAATGAATTCTCATCCCCTCTGTAGCATTTATTAGTTTAGTAACTTTGGTCAACAAACTTAGTAACTCTAAGTCTCAATATTGTCAACAGTAAAATATAAAATTAATGTGTTTCTTAAAGAATTATTTTAGGGATGGGAGGGGCACCTCTTGATCTTGGCTGGGATCTTGATCTCAAGGTCATGAGGTCAAGCCCCATTCTGGACTCCCCGGTGGGCATGGAGTCTACCTAAAAACAAAAAAAGAATTATTGGTGCGACTGAGTGGCTCAGTCAGTTAAGCATCTGACTCTTGATTTCAGCTCAGGTCATGATCTCAGGGTCACGGGACCGTGCCCCGTGTCCGCGTTGGGCAGAGTGCACTTATCCTTCTCCCTCTACTCCTCCCCCAGTCGCTCTAGCTCTCTGTCTCAAATAAATAAATAAAATCTTTAAAAAATTATTTTAGGGATGGGAATAACATAATAATTCACTCCAAAATAATCAGAAGACAGCTCACAGTAGTAGCAACAATAACAGTCATATTAAGAAATAATACTAGCGGTAAAGTAGTAATGTAAGTAGCAGGCACACAAATAGATGCAGTAACAAATGCTTATTTTCATAAATATATTGGGGAATGGAAGTAAGTTAGGCTGTTTTTTCTTTTTAACCAAATAGCTATATACCCAGAAGGCATATTTTAAAGAAAATGTATTTTGATAAGGTAAATGTTCAGGAAATATGGCCAGAGCTTTGGCTTGCAATCCCAAGAATTCAAACTTCTGTACAAGGAGCGACAAACAGGCAAATTAATTTAATTTCTAATGAAGACTGAGAGTTTAATTAGATCTGTGCTTCCTGACCCAAACTATATTCCAAATTAGAATGTTTTCTTATATCACCTGCCTTAAACTTTCTTGGGAGAATATGTAAGAAAGAAGAGAGTAACTGAGCTGTGAGCAGTTAACCCGAGGGGTGCATTTTACCCATGAATGTACCAGAGGGTTAGACGTTCTGGCTAGAGACTAACTGAAGACCCCTCCTGTTCCACAAGTTGTGCATGTGCTACAAATAGTCCCCATAATTTCTTTTCCTTTTTTCCTCTTGGGCCCCATCCCTCAGATTGGGGTATAATTTGAACTGCCTAGAAATCTAGCTTCACTTCTAAGAACAAAAAATCAGTACGGTCAAAAACTTGGAGTGTCTGTGAAGACAAGTTTTAACAAATTTGACTGAAAATGTAACTTTAGGGATCCACAGATTGACACAGCTAAAGAGAAATCCCGTGCCTGGAAAAAAAAAAAAAAAGTAAATAACAAGTGATCTTGTAATTTACTGAAATATTATCTTCAATGGAGGAATTATTTCAGAATCTCATTAATACAAATTAAAGAGCTACTATTCATAGTGCAATTCTTCTTTGTAGCGCTGGATCTTTGTTTTTTCACAGTGTTATTTTTAAAGATATTTCCAAGAACTGCAGAACAGCTTTTTAATGTTGAGCAAAGTGTATTGTGGAGCTAGATAAAAGCCAATTTGGTGGAGGGTATTATTTGTAAGCTCTGATTTTGTAAGCTTTCACTCTGAAAGTAATGTTCAAATATGTGAAAATAATTTAGTATTCTGGGACTTCTCAAACAAGGAAAAGATACTAATAACTCTTTTTAATCACAATATTTTAAATTAAATGAAATATGGAAAAATGTCTAATAAAATCATTGAAGAGATAATTAAATGACAGACTCAGAACTTGAGAAGAAATAGGAATCTTGAATATGATGAAAATCAATTTCTCATCACCTCTCTCCTTCTGTCTCTCCCTCTCCTCCCCAGCACGTACAGGGATGCAGGGCAGCATGGTGGAAGGGACAGAGAGACAGAGTTATTTAGTAACCAAGGGAATGCCTTTCAATCAACAGATGCTTTATTGCCTGTTTACTGTGTTGGTTACTCAGAATAAGAATATTGGAGATGATGGATATAGTGATTACCTTTATGGTAATAAAGTAGACACATTTGACAATGTAATTACTCCCCACCCCACCCCGCCATGGACAGATTTAATGAACATTCTTTGAGAACATGCAACAAAAGGATTGGTTATAGTCTGAGATCTCAAGGAATAATCCTAGTAGATTGTGAATATTTGAACTGATATCTGACAATAAGTAGAATGTGACTATGAAAGCAGGTGAAGGATGGAGAACATTATACACAATTGACACAGCATTTTCAAAAGCCTGGAAACTAGAGGAACTGAGAAGGAATAAAAAAAAAAAAACTAGTTTTGCTGAAATTCAGAAAGGAAAGTGGTGCAAGTGGTAAAGCTTAAGAATAGGATATGGCCAAACTATACAGGCTTTTGAGGTCATGTTAGGTGTTTCTTCATTATCTTAAGAACATTAAAAAGGCTTTGAAGATTTTAAACAGAAACAACATTGATTTGGGTTTTCAAAAGACCATTCTAGATATTATGTATCAAATAAAATGGAAGAGGTTTGAGTGGTTTGGAGAATGAAAGGCCATTTAAGAAGATAGAGCAGTAATCTGGATGAGAGATAATGAGGTATAATGACTATTTGGAAATTTAATTGGAAGCAAGAATGCAATGCACACATGGTGGGGACATCTATGTTAATGCTTCCAGTATGGATAGAATGGGACTCTGAAAGAATAGAGGCCAGTGACTGCACCTAGCTCTTAGAAGCCAAGTGGATGTAGTTTTTGACTAAGTGCCATCATTAGAATGCCATTGGAATGGGGTAAGTTAGAAAGAGTTATGGAGTTGGTTTATAAAACATAGTGTCCCTTGGGGAAAATCAAAAGGTAGACAGACCTCGAAAACACTCCTCAATTAATACAAAGTTAATTATCATGTATGATCAGGGTATTATAAAGAGTTACCTCAATAAAATGTCACAATCCCTTGCCCAGTTTTTAGTCCTGAGATAGTTTTTGGAAACTTAATAAGGTCTATGATTAAGTGTATACTGTGGAAAGAGGAATTTCCAAACATTTTGAGGACTGTTGGAATCAGTTTTGAGTAGAGGTTGGTAAACAGTGGCCTGAAGAATTATTATATGCCCCTTGTTAGAAGTAAGGCAAGTGGGAGACAGTTAATAAATAGAGTCCTGGTCCAGGTATAGTTCACCATGGCTTAAGTGATAATTTCCGTGCTCTCCAAATGTAGAATTGGAGGAGACCTATTTGGTAGTTGGCAGAACCCACGCATTGGTTTCTTAACACACGAGGCAAGGGCTGTTATAGTGTGAAAGGCCAAAGGAAGACTATGAAACTTCTCTTCCTTGGGAATGCTGACAAAAATTAAGGCTATCCTGCCCATTAGTTCTGATGCAGCTGGAGTGATGGGGGGTGGGAGGGATGGGGTGGCTGGGTGATAGACATTGGGAAGGGTATGTGCTATGGTGAGTGCTGTGAATTGTGCAAGACTGTTCAATCACAGATCTGTACCTCTGAAACAAATAATACAATATATGTTAAAAAAAAAAAGGAAGAAGATAGCAGGAGGGGAAGAATGAAGAGGGGGATATCGGAGGGGGAGACGAACCATGAGAGATAATGGACTCTGAAAAACAACTGAGGGTTCTAGAGGGGAGGGGGTTGGGGGGATGGGTTAGCCTGGTGATGGGTATTAAAGAGGGCACGTTCTGCATGGAGCACTGGGTGTTATACACAAACAATGAATCATGGAACACTACATCAAAAACTAATGATGTAATGTATGGTGATTAACATAATATAATAAAATTAAAAAAATAAAATAAAAATTTTTTCTTGAAAAAAAAATTAAGGCTATCCTTACAGAAGGATGCATGTGTATTCATTCACATCTTTCCACCTAATTCACCAGCCTGGGTCCTGCATAAACACGACAGATATTGAAGGATAACAGAGGACTAATAGAAACTAAACCAAGGATTAGTTCTGATGCAGCTGTTCTGCCAGATGAGGCATTTTTGATATATCAGGTTAATATACCATTGGGTATATGGTGTGTAGCTATTAATTTGGTAGATGATTCTTACCCTTCTGTATCACAAAAAAAGGATCTAAAACTGAACTTCATTGGAAAACACAACAATATAAATTTACAGTCTAGTTCCAGGGCTTTATTAATACTCTTATCCAGATATTATTTAAAGACTCCTGGAACAGCTGGACATTCCACAGAACATCATACTGGTTCTATGCTGATGACATCATGCTACTTGAATTGGGGAAGTGGTGACTATATATGGGAGGTCTTGGTAAGACATAGGTAGTCAAAGGGGTGATAGGTTAAAAACTAGATTCATGAAAACTTACATGAGTAAATTTACATTTTAATTTTTATCTTATTTTTAATTAATTGACTTTATTTTTAGGGCAGTTTTAGGTTTTAGGTTTTACAGAAAAATTGAGCAGAAAGTACAAAGAGTTTCCCCTGCCCCTTTGCATTTTTACCTGTTATTAATATCTTGCATCAGATATAACTTATTATAATTTATTGTATCAGGTTATCACAATTGATGACTCAACATTGATATATTATTGTTAACTGAATATTAAGTGAAAAAGTAAACTTCAGAGATTAAAAGCCAGCATAATAGGGTGCCTGGGTGGCTCAGTTGGTTAAGCGACTGCCTTCGGCTCAGGTCATGATCCTGGAGTCCCTGGATCGAATCCCGCATCAGGCTCCCTGCTCAGCAGGGAGTCTGCTTCTCCCTCTGACCCTCCCCCCTCTCATGTGCTCTCTCTCATTCTCTCTCTCTCAAATAAATAAATAAAATCTTTAAAAAAAAAAAAAAAAAAAAAAAGCCAGCATAATACACTTTTAAAATTTAAAACCACTGGAAAACAGTATGGAGGTTCTTCAAAAGTTGAAAATAGAGCTACCATACGACCCAGCAATTACACTACTGGGTATTTACCCCAAAGATACAAATGTAGAGATCCGAAGGGGTGTGTGCACCCCGATGTTTATAGCAGCAATGTCCACAATAGCCAAACTATGGAAAGAGCCAAGATGTCCATTGACAGATGAATGGATAAAGAAAATATGGTATATACACACACACACACACACACACACACACACACACACACACACACACACAATGGAATATTATGCAGCCATCAAAAGGAATGAAATCTTGCCATTTGCAGCAACGTGGATGGGAACTGGAGAGTGTTATGCTGAGCGAAATAAGTCAATCAGAGAAAGACATGTATCATATGACCTCACTGATATGAGGAATTCTTAATCTCAGGAAACAAACTGAGGGTTGCTGGAGTGGTGGGGGGTGGGAGGGATGAAGCGACTCGGTGATAGACATTCTGAGGGTATGTGCTATGGTGAGCAATGTGAATTGTGCAAGACTGTTGAATCACAGACCTGTACCTCTGAAACAAATAATACATTATATGTTAAAAAAAGAAGAAGAAGATAGCAGGAGGGGAAGAATGAAGGGCGGGAAATCGGAGGGGGAGACGAACCATGAGAGACGATGGACTCTGAAAAGCAAACTGAGGGTTCTAGAGGGGAGGGGGGTGGGAGGATGAGTTAGCCTGGTGATGGGTATTAAGGAGGGCACATATTGCATGGAGCACTGGGTGTTATATGCAAAGAATGAATCATGGAACACTACGTCAAAAACTAATGATGTAATATATGGTGATTAACATAACATAATAATAAAAATAAAAAAAATAAAATTTAAAACCAATAATATTAAGAAAAGAAATCTCTACAGATACAGTAAACTGTACAAAAAGGAAAGCAAAATCATGACAAAATAAATTCAGAGTTATAGTTCTCTCAGGTTTGAAGTAGGTGGCGTATGGAGGACCACGTGGTTGACTGTATTTTTTAAAGGTCTCAGCTCTCATTTTACATTATTTAAAACATGTATAAGATAAACATTTACACCAACATTTGAGCGCCTGTAAAATATTACTAAATATTCCACAACAAACTCATTTATTTATAAAATTTCCTTAACAAAAGGTGATAATTAACAGCAAGGAAAGACAGATAAAATTAAAGCAAATCATACTCCCAAACTCAAATACAGTCAGTCTGTTGCCATTTAGTAGAAGGGCATTTTTGTAGCGTTTGAGAACATCTCATTTTTATAGGACAGCAAAATAATTAATGATGACAAGAAGTTATCAAGAACCAGTGAAATTGTCTTTGGTGTACTCAGATAAGCCTAAGAAGTAGGAATTCATTTTTTAATTTGATAATTTATTGATTTTTTTTCACTTCAAAGACAATTTGTACTGAATACAGAAAACTTGAGAATCAGAAAAGTACAGGGTAAAATAACAACATCACGCCTAATGCCAAGAAGGTGTTCACTATGTCTAGTTATATAAATAAAATTGGTACTATAGTGATAATATAACTTTTATCCTGATATATTTTTTTAAGATTTTATTTATTTATTTGATAGAGAGAGACACAGCGAGAGAGGGAACACAAGCAAGGGGAGCGGGAGAGGGAGAAGCAGTCTCCCTGCCAAGCAGGGAGCCTCATTTGGGGCTTGATCCCAGGACCCTGGGATCCTGACCTGAGCCGAAAGCAGACACTTAATGACTGAGCCACCCAGGTGCCCCTATCCTGATATTTTAAACTTAGCAATACATCCTAATATATTCCACTCTTAAATAATGGCTTTAAATCTGTTTAAAAGGTTGTAACATCTATTATATGATTTCATTTTAATATTCCTATTAAAAATTATATATGATAAACTCACAAAGATGTTTGTGTTTATAATGTATGAGGGAAGGAATATCTTTAAAGTAGTTGCTGGCTAAAAGATAAACACATTATTAAGGCTTTTGTTATGTATTTCCTTATTGCCCTTTAAAAACCCTTCTAAATTAATAATCTCACCAATACTTTTTTATTATCTTTCTAATATTGTTCTTTTAGAAAAGTAATAAATAGGGTCTTGTAATTGTCTTAATTTACATTTATGATTACTGTAACATTTGCTTTTTAAATATTTATTTTTGACTTACTAGGCTTCTGCATGTAAATTGTTCATATCCATTGTTTTCATTTTTCTCTCTCTCTCTCTCTCCTTTTTCTATTTCTGTCTTTTTCTTCTGAATGATTTTTTTTTTGGTATGCATTACTTCCTCTTTCTTCGTATCCAATAAAAAAAAAAGTCCCTAGATACCAATAGAATTCTGTATTATTAAAATCTCACCTTCTTCTCAAAGACCACTTAAAAATCAACAATAAGAAATAACCAACCCAGTTAAAAAATGGGCCAAAGTCCTGTGCAGACACCTCACTAGAGAAAATATTAAGTGTATAGTGGTATCTCAATGATGTTTTAATTTGCATTTCCCTGATGACATATTATGTAGAGCATCTACACTGTATTATTTTAAAAAATCTGGATAAAAGCATATTTTTATATACTAAAAATTATAATCAAACACTTGGAATGAGATTTTCCCAGAATAAAGAACCTGATGAGCACTCTAATGTATTAAATCAGTAATGGAGATGCACTCTAATATATTAATATCAATAATGGAGATGACACAATTGAGTAGTTCTCTTGAGGATGTAAAAAAGAATAAAGAGAAAATAAATGTTGATGGAGATGAAGAGTCAACAGATATCCAGTATTTAAGTTCTTGATGATACCAGAAAGAATGAAAAATAAACAATATTTGAAAAGATAGTATAAGTAACATTTAATGGGCTGAAAATCCGATGAAATCTCAAATTGAAAAGATGGATAGTGAGAAGGATGAGCTCACAGTAATAACAATGATGATAATGGCAGTTGTATCTAATATCTATTGAATGCATTAAATATGCAGAACTCAGTGATGAGATTCTGCTCTTTATATATTTAATCATGATTCTACCCTTACAACCATGCTGTAAGGTAAATATTTTTAAAAGGAAGACACTGACTTAGATATTTTGCCTAATATCACATGGCTAATACAGTGTACATGCAGAGATTCAAACATAGATCTATCCATTTCCGAATCACATATTTTTATTCACCACATATTGGATTGATAAAGCTACATAAATTTTGGACTATTTAATTTAAAAGTAAAGAAAATGAGCAGACAGGGGTGCCTGGGTGGCTCAGTCGTTAAGCGTCTGCCTTCGGCTCAGGTCATGATCCCAGGGTTCTGGGATCGAGCCCCACATCAGGATCCCTGCTCAGCAGGAGGCCTGCTTCTCCTTCTCCCTCTGCTTGTGTTCCCTCTCTCACTGTGTCTCTCTGTCAAATAAATAAATAAAATCTTTAAAAAAAAGAAAAGAAAGAAAAGAAACAGACAAATCACACAAAGTTTTTTTAAAAAGAGAAAGTCTCAGATTTCTCTACTTAGTACAATGGGAGGATGTGTCTATCATGGGGACAGTGCAGTTTTAAATGAAAATATTTTCATTTAAAATATAACAGTACTATATTGTACACCTGAAACTGCTACTATATTGTATGTTAACTAACCAGAAATTAAATACAAACTTTAAAAAATAAAATATAGTTCTCAATTATGTGGAATATTTCATCCACTTATTATAAATGGAACTTACTCTCTACATGTCTTAAAAAAATCCTTCATAGAAAAAAATATTTCAAACCTAAGAATAATAAATAATGCCATTTTTATCCCTCTTTCAACTCTTACCCATTTTTTAGTTTCCTTTTTTACTTTGGTATTTCTTTTTTTTTTTAATTTTTTTTTTTATTATGTTGTGTTAATCACCATACATTACATCATTAGTTTTTGATGTAGTGTTCCATGATTCATTGTCTGTGTATAACACCCAGTGCTCCATGCAGAACGTGCCCTCTTTATTTTTTTATTTTTATTTTTTTTAAGATTTTATTTATTTATTTGACAGAGAGAGACATAGCGAGAGAGGGAACACAAGCAGGGGGAGTGGGAGAGGGAGAAGCAGGCTTCCCGCGGAGCATGGAGCCCGATGCGGGGCTCGATCCCAGGACCCTGGGATCATGACCTGAGCCGAAGGCAGACGCTTAACGACTGAGCCACCCAGGCGCCCCTAGAACGTGCCCTCTTTAATACCCATCACCAGGCTAATCCATCCCCCCCTCCCATTAGAACCCTCAGTTTGTTTCTCAGAGTCCATAGTCTCTCATGGTTCGTCTCCCTATCTGATTTCCCCCCTTTATTATTCCCTTCCTGCTATCTTCTTCTTTTTTTTTTTTTTAATGTATAATGTATTATTTGTTTCAGAGGTACAGGTCTGTGATTCAACAGTCTTACACAATTCACAGTGCTCACCATAGCACATACCCTCCCCAGTGTCTATCACCCAGCCACCCCATCCCTCCCACCCCCCCACCACTCCAGCAACCCTCAGTTTGTTTCCTGAGATTAAAAATTCCTCATATCAGTGAGGTCATATGATACATGTCTTTCTCTGATTGACTTATTTTGCTCAGCATAATACCCTCCAGTTCCATCCACGTCATTGCAAATGGCGAGATTTCATTCCTTTTGATGGCTGCATAATATTCCATTGTGTGTGTGTGTGTGTGTGTGTGTGTGTGTGTGTGTGTGTGTGTGTGTATACCACATCTTCTTTATCCATTCATCTGTTGATGGACATCTTGGCTCTTTCCACAGTTTGGCTATTGTGGACATTGCTGTTGTAAACATCGGGGTGCACGTACCCCTTCGGATCCCTACATTTGTATCTTTGGGGTAAATACCCAGTAGTGCAATTGCTGGATCATATAGTAGCTCTATTTTCAACTTTTTGAGGAACCTCCATACTGTTTTTCAGAGTGGCTGCACCAGCTTGCATTCCCACCAACAGTGTAGGAGGGTTCCCCTTTCTCCACATCGCTGCCAACATCTGTCGTTTCCTGACTTGTTAGTTTTAGCCATTCTGACTGGTGTGAGGTGGTATCTCATTGAGGTTTTGATTTGGATTTCCCTGATGCCGAGTGATATTGAGCACTATTTCATGTGTCTGTTGGCCATTTGGATGTCTTCTTTGGAAAAATGTCTGTTCATGTCTTCCGCCCATTTCTTGATTGGAGTGTTTGTTCTTTGGGTGTTGAGCTTAAGTTCTTTATAGATTTTGGAAACTGGCCCTTTATCTGATATGTCATTTGCAAATATCTTCTTCCATTCTGTCAGTTGTCTTTTGGTTTTGTTGACTGTTTCTTTTGCTGTGCAAAAGCTTCTTATCTTGATGAAGTCCCAATAGTTCATTTTTGCCCTTGCTTCCCTTGCCTTTGGCGATGTTTCTAGGAAGAAGTTGCTGCGGCTGAGGTTGAAGAGGTTGCTGCCTGTGTTCTCCTTTAAGATTTTGATGGACTCCTGTCTCACATTGAGGTCTTTCAACCATTTGGAGTCTATTTTTGTGTGTGGTGTAAGGAAATGGTCCAGTTTCATTCTTCTGCATGTGGCTGTCCAGTTTTCCAAGCACTATTTGTTGAAGAGACTTTTTTCCATTGGACATTCTTTCCTGCTTTGTCGAAGATGAGTTGACCATAGAGTTGAGGGTCCATTTCTGGGCTCTCTATTCTGTTCCATTGATCTATGTGTCTCTTTTTGTGCCGGTACCATACTGTCTTGATGATGACAGCTTTGTAATAGAGCTTGAAGTCCAGAATTGTGATGCCGCCAGCTTTGCTTTTCTTTTTCAACATTCATCTGGCAATTCCGGGTCTTTTCTGGTTCCATACCAATTTTAGGATTATTTGTTCCATTTCTTTGAAAAAAGTGGATGGTATTTTGATAGGGATTGCATTGAATGTGTAGATTGCTCTAGGTAGCATTGACATCTTCACAATATTTGTTCTTCCAATCCATGAGCATGGAATGTTTTTCCATTTCTTTGTGTCTTCCTCAATTTCTTTCATGAGTATTTTATAGTTTTCTGAGTAGATTCTTTGCCTCTTTGGTTAGATTTATTCCTAGGTATCTACTTTGGTATTTCTTATAACCTGTTTGAAGATGATAGGAAAGGCTAACAAATTAAAATTCTTAGTATGGAATCCATATAAAATAGTATTATAGGCTTCTATGCCCCTAAGAGTAGTATGAGCAAGACAGAAAATTCAAGAGTGAGTTTAAAGGGGCAAAGTTAATAAAGCATAGATTTTAAATACTGGAAAATAATATGTTATTTTCCTATAACTACTCTAACAAATTACCAGAGACTTGGTGTCTTAACACAAATATATTATTGTACAGTTCTGAGGGTCAGAAGTTCAAAACTGGTCTCACTGGGCTGAAGTCAGCATGTTGTCAGGGCTGAGTTCCTTCTGAAAGCTCTAGGGGAGAATCTGTTCCTCCACTTTTTCCAGTTTCTAGACACTGCTGGCATCCCTTGGTTTGAGGTCCCATTCCTCCACTTTTAAAGCCAGCCACATCTGGCCAACTCTTTCTCACACTGCAATCTCTGGTTCTTGATCTTTTGCTTTCTTCTTCTATTTATGAGGACCCCTGTGAAAACATGGAGCCCACGTGGATAATCTAAGACAATATCCCATTTCAAGGTCAACTGGTTAGCAATCTACTTCTGTCTGCAACCTTGATTTCCTGTTACCACAAAACTGTTTACATGTTCTAGGAATTACAGTGTAGACATCTTTGGAGGTTTGTTATTATGCCTAACACTCCAATATTTGGCCTCCCAAGATTCATATTTATCCCGCCTACAAAATACATTTACTCCATCCCAAGACCCCCAAATCTCAATGAATTACTGCATCAACTTAAATTCTAAGTATCCTCTAAATCTCATCATCTTAAAAGCCCCAAATTTCATTACCTAAATAATCAAAACCAGGTATGAGCAAAGCTCTGCATATAATCCATCCTGGAGTCTATTTCTTCACTTTTTCTCTATTATGTTTCCAGATTATCTGTAAGTAGAATTATTTTAAAACTTTGAAAGGTAGGGCAAATATTGAAAAGTGGAAGTTGAAGGCAATGTTATTATAAGGAGATTGGTTATATGTAACATAATCTAGAGTCAAGAGTGCTATGTTGCTCCTAACAAATCATGAAAGAGAATGAAGGCTGAATTTAGTTATTTAATAATTAAAAAATCATCAATTAATAGAATAAGAATAAAATAGTGTATAGGATAAGATTTTAACTCTTTTAGAGATGGAAACCATCGATTTTTCTGATCACGATTTGATAAACTTCATTAACAAAGACTTTAAAGATTAAAATTGTTAAATATAAAGGGAAACATCTCTAAAACTGAGTGAGTTCAGGATAGATAAATTAGTGAGAATTGGTGCCATTTTTTCCTTTTCCTTATGTAATATCCTCAAACTGGTAAGTTGGAAAAAAGCTTTAGAATTTCAATAGTTGGTTTTTTTTTAAGATTTTATATATTTATTTGACAGAGAAAGAGAGCACAAGCAGGGGGAGCAGCAGAGGAAGAGGGGGAAGGCTCCCTGCAATGTGGATCTGGATCCCAGGACCCTGGAATCATGACCTGAGCCCAGGGCAGATGCTTAGCCGACTGAGCCACCCACATGCCCTGACAATAAAGTTTTAATAAATGTCATATGTATCACAGTATAGTTAGGTGGATATGGAACCAGTTAAAAGACTTCTCAAAATAAATACAGATTAAATTGTTATATGCCTAACAAGACAGCAGGGCTTATACTTAATTCAACATTTCAATAATTTCTACAAAGGCCTTAAGGGCATCATATGGGTAGAGTATATCAAACTCGGAAGTGTAGTCATGATATTACATGAAAATACTAGACTCTAATCATTTCATTCATATTATTCAATAGATACCAGAATTGGGTAGAGATTTTTATTTTTTTTAATTATTTTTAAAGATTTTATTTATTTAAGAGAGAGAGGGCATGGGGGTAAGGGGAAGGGCAGAGGGAGAGGGGGAAGCCTGCTCCCCGCTGAGCAGGGAGCCTGATGCAGGGCTCCACACAGGGCTCAATTCCAGGACCTCAGCCCCAGGACCTCGGGATCATGACCTGAGCCAAAGGCAGATGCTTAACCTACTGAGCCACCCAGGTATCCCTGGGTAGACACTTTAAAAAAATACTATGTAAGTAAAGTTTGAAGGAACTGGGGCTATTTCACTGGCAAAGATAATTTTGAGATAACACAACGGCTGTATGGAAATGTTTAAGACCTAACATTTTGAGTAAAGATTAAACTAATTTTATTTACTTCATCTATTATTCTTTGAATAAATATTTATTGAATGGCTAATTATCAGGTGCCTGATAGAAACAAGTCCACAGTGGAGAGAAAAAACAGGCACAATTGCAGACCTGTATCCTTATTTATTTATTTATTTATTTATTTAATGAAGCTTGAATTTTAAATAGGAGTAATAGAAAACTTTTAATGAAAGTGTGATATTTTCGCCATAATATGGACCATAAATACAAGTTATATTTTGCTATAAGAGTATATGGAAGGGGATTGGCGCACAAAAATCAGGAAAGTTCACTAACCTGGAACTTCAAGATACACTTAGAGGAGTTCAGATGAGAGGAGAGGGGAAGAAATTCCAGGAAAAGAAAACATGTTGAACGGCTTTGGGGAACAAGTAAGCTTAGACTGTTCACGCGAGTAAAACATACTAATGCAACTTAATACCCTGATAAAAAGCACTGTTACAGGAGATAAGTCTTGGTTTAATGTTAAAAAAAAAAACTCATAAAAATTACAGCTATTCACTAATTTGTATGGGATTTCATGAACACCAATTTCTCCTGAATGGAGGTGTTAAACAGTGATTGTGGCAAGGCTTGCTCTGAGGTGAATAGTTAGCTCTTTTGCTGGTACCGTACGTTTTCATTTACAATTTAAGTTTTTTTCTATTATTCGATTCACTGTTACATTAAAAGAAATTTTCAGCATTGGAAGGAAGGGATCTCTGAAGATCCTTTGCAATTAAAGATGCCAAAATTATATTTTTCCTACAACAAATATGGTCACAGTGTGGAGTACTTTGTTTTAGTCTTCTTAAAGAACATATCTTTACAATAGTTATGGTTAAACTAATGAGTATTCTTTCCTTTGCAGAATCATATTTGGTTTGTTAGTTATTTAAATCTATATTCTTTTTTTGTGAGATGCTGTTTCATTATTTATAATTTGTTTATGGATGAAATACAAAAGCATGAAACTATTTTTAATCAAAGATAATGCTAAATTTACATAAACTTCTAGAAATTAAAGGGGGGAGTGGACTATTTCTAAATCATTTCATGTAATCAGTGTAACTCTAATACTAAAACCTAACAAAGGGGATGCAAGAAAGATCTCTGATGAACAAAATATAAAATTCATGAGAAAATATTGGATGGTCAACTCTGGCAAAATATAGAAAAGGAAAATACATTGTGGCATTGTGTTTTATATATGGAATGCAAAAATTTAGATAGTTAGGTTCAAGGAAAGACAATTATATTCGTGGAGCACAACAGAGTCAAGAAATAGACCTTTGTATATAGTGTCAATTAAGTTTTGTTTTTTAAACAAAAACAAAAACACAGTTTTATTGAGATATAATTCATATATGTCCTAATCCCTAGAACCTATAAATATGTTACTTTATTGGCAAAAGAGATCTTGCCAACCTCACTTTAGATCTTGAGATGGATTATCCTGATGAGCCCAGTGAAATTACAAGGGTCCTTAAAAGAGGGAGGGAATAGAGCTAAAGTCAGAGAGAAGAGCATATGACAATGGAAGCAGAGATTGGAGTGATGTACTCTGAAGATGGAGACAGGGTCCACAAGCTACGAGATACAGGTAGCTTTGGAAAGGTAAGGAATAGGGGCACCTGGGTGGCTCATTCGGTTAAGCATTGGACTCTTGGTTTTTGCTCAGGACATGATCTCTGGGTCGTGAGATTGAGCCCCAAGTTGGGCTCCATCCTCAGCACAGAGTCTGCTTGGTATTCTCTCTCTTTCCCTCTCCCTCCTCCTCTTCCCCTCTGACCCTCTTCCCTCTCTCTCTCTCTTAAAAAAAAAAAATGGTAATGTATAAATTGTCCTGTAGAGTCTACAGAAGAAACAAGTTTTGTCTAAACTTTGAAATTAGCCAATGAAACTGATTTTAGACCTTTGGCGTCCATAGCTGTAAGAGAATAAATTTGTGGGGCGCCTGGGTGGCTCAGTTGGTTAAGCGACTGCCTTCGGCTCAGGTCATGATCCTGGAGTCCCGGGATCGAGTCCCGCATCGGGCTACCTGCTCAGCGGGGAGTCTGCTTCTCCCTCTCCCGCTCCCCCTCTTGTGCTCTCTCTCTCTCTCACTCTCTCTCTCAAATAAATAAATAAAATCTTTAAAAAAAAAAAAAAAGAGAATAAATTTGTGTTGTTTTAAGCCACTATATTTGTGGAGAATTTGTTACAGCACCATAGTAAAAAATGCAGTGTACAATTCATCCATTAAAGCATACAATTCATTGGTTTTTAATATACTCATATAGCTGGGCTCTCATTACCACAGTCAATTTGGGAACATTTTCATTATCCCCAAAAGAAGTGTTACTCCCTTAGTTATCACCTCAGATTTCTCCAACCTCCCTAAACAACTACTTATTTATTAAATAACTACTAATTTACTTCCTATCTCTATAAATTTGCCTATTCCATACACACCATATAGATGGAGTCATACCATATGTAATTCTTTGGGACTGACTTCTTTCACTTAGAATAATGTTTTCAAGATTCATCCATAGTGTAGCATGGAACAATATTTCATTTATCTTGATTGCTGAATAATATTTCATAATATGGATATACCATATTGTATTTATTTATCAGCTGATGGACATTTAGGTTGTTTCCAATTTTGATCTATTATAACAATGCAAATGTGCACATCCATGTACAATTTTTTTTGTGGAAATATGTCTTCATTTTTCTTGAGTCTACTTAGTAATGGAATTGCTAGGTCATGTGGTAACTCTTTGTTTAATCATTTGAGGAACTGCAGATTGTTTTCCAAAGTGGCTGCGCTTTTTTACTCTCCCACCAGCAGTGTATGGGGGTTCTAATTTCTACAGATCTTCAACATTTCTTATTTTCTGTCTTTTTATATTAGTTATCTTGTGGGTAACTGAAAATGGTATGAAATGGTACTGTGGATTTGATACGATTTCCCTGATTGCTAAATATGTTGAGAATATTTTCATGTTCTTATTTGCCATTTGTTTATCTTTTTTAGGGTAACTGTCTAGTCATATCCTTTTTCCATTTTAAATTGTATTTGTCTTTTTATTATTGAATCATAATAGTACTTTATGTATTCTAAATATAAGCCCTTATCAGGTATATGATTTGCAAATATTTCCTCCCATTCTGTCATATGTCTTTTCACTGTCTTGATGGTGTCCTTTGAAACACAAAAGTTTTAATTTTGATAATGCTCAGTTTACCTTTTTTTTCCTTTGTTGCTTGTACATTTGTTGTCATATCAAAGAAAGAGTTTCCTAATCCAAAGATATTAAGATAAATGCCTATGGGTTTTCTTCTGTAAGCTTTATAGTTTTGACTAACACATTTAGGTCTTTGATCCATTTTGAGCTAAATTTTATATATGGTGTGAGATAGGGTTTTGGCTTCATACTATTACATGTGGATATTGCATGTCCCAGCCCCGTTTATTGAAGCACTGTTTATTCCCCATTGAATCTTCTTGGCATCCTTGTCAAAAATCAGTTGGCCATAAGTATGAAAGTTCATTAAGCTTTAATAGCAGTGTGAGGGATATTCAATGGGAAAGTAAAGTCCTTTTAACAAATGGCATGGGTATATAATAGATAAATATTTGAGAAAAGATGAAAAAATCTTGAAGCTTACCACATGCCATACACAAGTATTTATCTGAAAGATTTAGAAGCAAACAAAGAAAACATTCTGAGTAAACAAATAATACATTTACAGAACATTGAAATTAAAAAAAAGAAGGAAAAATGTTACAAAATTGAAATTTGTTAGTGTAAAATTTTTTGCTCAGGATAATGCATCTGGCCATAATGTAATCAGTGTGACTGGACTATTTTTTTTTAAGATTTTACTTATTTATTTGTCAGAGAGAGAGAGAGAGCTGCAGGCAGAGGGAGAAGCAGGCTCCCTGCTGAGCAGGAAGCCCGCCGTAGGACTTGATCCCAGGACCCTGGAATTATGACCTGAGCCGAAGGCAGATGCTTAACTAACTGAACCATCCAGGCGTCCCTGGACTGTCTTTTTAATCACAAACAATTATAAACCTGGAGTCAATATAGGAGGAAATTATTTTCAGTCTTAAATAGCAGGCAACGTATGATAGCAAGCCCTGAAAGAATAAACATACCAGTGAAAGAAAGAGTTGGTTCTTCAGAAAGATGAAAGAAATATACATACTTTTTGCAGGACTGAGAAAGAAAAAAAAAACAGATAAAACAGATTATCAATATCAGGAATGAATCTGTAGGTATCACTATAGACCCTGTGTATCTCAAAAGGACAATAAGGGAATACTACAAATAAATCTATACACACATGGATTTGACAACCGAGATGAAATGGATTAATTCTTTGAAAAACACAAACTATCACATCTTACCTTGTGTGAAATAAAAGTTTGAATAGCCCTCTAACTGCTTAGGAACTCGAATTCATAATTTAAAAACTCTCATGAAAGAAAGATTTGTCTAGATGGTTTTACTGCGGAGTTCTACCCAATGTTTATTAATACCAATTGTATAGATTCTACACAGGCTTTTTAGACCCTATTGGGGAACACTTTCAGTGCATTTTACCATGCTAATATTACCCTGAGAAAAGATAATACAGAGAAATTATAGTACAAAACAAAATAAAATGAAATCTACAGACCAGTATTTCTCATGAATATAGACCAAAAATTCATAACCTAGTATTAGAAGATAGAATGATACACTATGACCAGGAGAGGTTTATTTCAGAAATGCAAGGTTTGAAAGTCAATTAAATTTATTCACTATATTAGCAGGCTAAAGAAGAAAAATCACATGATCATATCAATCAATACAAAATAAACATTTGACAAAATTCAATACCTATTTATGTTTTAAGAAACAAATGAAAAGAGAGAAGAAACTTCCTCAAGACTTGGTAGAAAAAAAGTCTACAAAATCTACAACTAACATTTACTTTATGGTGAAGATTAAATGTTTTTTCTTTAAGATCTGAAACAAAGCGAAGATGTTTTCTCTCACCTCTTTTATTCATCACAGTCAATCAACAAATATAATTGAAGTTATACTTCCAGCAGCCTCTGTAAAATACATGTCTGAGGACTACTGAAATTTCCTAAGGTTGAAGCTGAACTAGGTTTACATGGAATTGATTAATGATCCTGATTTTCAGGGTATAAATATGAACAAAATTTTCTTTTTGGGAATAGGCTCACCAAGAACTTTGCAGCAACACAGCTGGGCATGCATAGACATTTTAAAGAAATATAATAGGGCATACCCACAGCAATACCCAAATTCATGTAAAACTCAAAACAATAATTGTAAAACACATCAGTATATTGTAGGTTTAAATGATTATTGAATCTGACATCAAAATTTGAAACAAAATCAGTATAATATTTGAAAAATTGGGCCTTTCTGATATTCACAATTATTTTGCTTGGTTTCATGAAGATGTCATCTGTATTGCTTCTGTAATCCTAACATCCCTCAGGGGTAACCTACACATTGGAAGAAAACTGTGTGAAAATTTAAAATAACCAAAAATGTAACTATAGCAGCGTTGATTTTTCCATTTAAGAACCCTTTGGGGAGGAAAATAAAACTAGCTTATTGAATTTGTAGTTTACTTCCTTGACACAAATATTTGACTGTTAGAGTCTGAGTTTAAAAGATTATTAGAAATTATTATTTCTAGCAAACAGCTGTTAGTAAAATATTCCATTCCTTACACAAAATAGTTGCTGTGGAAAGGGTGTATTTTTCTAGCTATCAGGGTGCAAAAATATCTGTTAGAAATGATATTAGTTAGGCTTCATTCAAGCTACAAAGCACTGAAAATCTTAAATACCAATGCCTTAAACAAGAGACAGGTTTCTCTCACAGAAAAGTCCAGGTATAGTCCATGTCTAGGGCTGTTATTGAGCTTTATGCTTTCAGACCCAAGGCTGCTTCTAGCTTTGTTCTGCTGTGCAGGCCCCACTCACAAGTTGTTCTCATGTCTAAGAAGCCTGCCCGAGCTCCAACCATGATCTCTGAATCGCAGCCATCAGGAAGGAGAAAGCAAGTCACCCCCTTTATGACATAGAATGGAAGTTGCTGCACAGACCATTTCAAACCAAGCTAGAGTCCTGTAACCTGCTTCTTCAAACACTGAGAATAATGTCAGTAATTTAACCAATATTTATTGAGCACTGAACCAAGATTTGAGATATATCAGTAAACAAAACGAACAAAAACCCTGCTTTTTTTGAGCCTACAGTCTTCAGCAAAAGGAAATTAGAAAATAAACAGTATGTATAGGTAATTAAGTAAATTACATAGCATATATATTATATACATATACACACACACACTATAATTTGAAAGTGATTTCCTGTTCTGGAAAAAAATAAAGGAATTTGGGGTTATTTGCTGGGGTTACAATTATAAATAACTTTTAAATTTGATAAATTTCCACTTAATATATCTTGACTAAGGCTAGCTACTCTTAATAATCAGGGTAGAATAACCTTTGCAAAATAAGGAAAATTTCACCACATGAGGAAGAGTTTTCTAGATTCTATGTTACAGTCATGCATTTTTATACAATTCTGAGAAATATTTATTTATTTATTTATTTTTTTAAGAATATCTTTGTTATTCTTTTTTTTTTTTTTTAAAGATTTTATTTATTTATTTGAGAGAGAGAGAGAGCACAAGAGGGGGGAGTGGGAGAGGGAGAAGCAGACTCCCTGCCGAGCAGGTAGCCCGATGCAGGACTCGATCCCGGGACTCCAGGATCATGACCTGAGCCGAAGGCAGTCGCCCAACCAACTGAGCCACCCAGGCGCCCTTCTGAGAAATATTTAAAGGAAATATAGATTTCTGATTATTCAGTGAGGTCCATGGTCCTTGGGGGCGGGGGCCGGAGAAGTCTACCTTTGAAAATGGCACAACTAATTGTGTGTGCATGTGTGTATACAAATACATAAATACACACATATCCATATACATGTATACATAATCATGCATATACAGATATATGTACAGAAATGGAAACATATAGGTATAAAAATCATATTTAACTAAGGTAGGCCAATATTTTACATAAATATTTATTTCATCACATTTAACAAATGACACCTGTCTCCTCCAAAGTACTTTAAAAAAATATCACTTCAAAGTTAGTAAGAAGAGTTCATCTGAAGTTAACTCATACTGGGGGAAACTGTAATGCAAGAAAAAAAAAAATGAACCACTCTGAAATTCACCAGTTAAATGATATCTTTCTGGCTTTTAGAATTTCAATAATAGGTTTCTTCCTCAAATAGAAAAACCTCAATTTAAAAGAATTCTCCCCTGGGTAACATTTACCTTTCTTAAGCAGAATAGAATGTGTCAATGACAAAATGGTATAAATACAGTCTCAAAGAATATGGTATCACGTCAAAGCCTATTTAAAAAAAAAGTCATTTAAAAGGGAGGAAAAAGGCAGTAACAGTAATGATCAAAAAGCAAGGCTGGTGTTCAATTTTCCTTTGTCCTTTGGTTTTCTCCTAATTGTGGCCTCTTCACCTGCCTCAAAATAATATGTTCACAAGCTCTTGCTTACTCCAAGGATGGGGCTGCTTATTCACAGGGCTTTGGAGAAAAATGGTAATGGAGTTCTTCAGCTCCTTTTACTAATGCCAAATGCCAAGGGTCTTTGAGGCAAAGCTTAGAAAGTTTTGCTTGTTGAAATCAAGCCAGTTAAGAGAATTTATTTAAATGAGTAGGCAGGCCCATGGTTGTTAGGAATGACCTATACATTTCAAAACGCAAATGGAGGTGGGTGAGAAGCGCGAGGAAGGTAGTTAAGCTGTACCAAGTGTTGGAATTAAGAACTGCATCTCCATCCTTCCTAAGTTTGTGGGGGTTTTGTGAGAAAAAAAATCTTTTTAGAGCACTCTCTGAGAACTTGAGACCATTCCCCTGAAAGGCCCCTACATTTTACACTTTTTTTCTGCCCAATTGTTTTATTGTCTTTTTTATTAATACTTATAAATTTTTATTTATAAATGTTGGTTATTCTAAAGCAAATATCTTCTTTTCTTAAATTATTGGGCATTTGTGTTTCTTCTGTGAAATGTCTGCTCCTATATTTTGCCCACATTTTCCCTTAGGTTGTTTATTTTCTTCTTATTGATTCATAAGACTTATATAAATTTTGCTTTTATTATGTTTTATGAATATTTTCTATCAATCTATGGCTTGTGTTTTGACTTTTTTAAAGGAGTTGAATTAGTTTTTTTTTTTTATCCTACGTGTTTTCTCTTCTGTTGTTTAAATAGTATCTGCCCTTATGCTTATTTATGCTACTTAAAAATCAGGGAAATTTAAAACCCAAAGAGAAGCTTTCTAACATTGATAGAGTTGGCACAAATGTGAATTTTTACCTTACCAAGTGTTGGCTTAGATATGGTTGAATAGTGTTTCTTATATTGATCTAAGACAATAGTGTTTCTTAATATTGATCTAAATTTATGCAGTTGCGCTGGAGAAAATGTTAACATTACCTAGTAAAAGTAAACATTTGAATACCTTGAGAAATAGCCATTACATTCTCGGTATATACCTAAGAGAAATTCTTGGCCATGTTTCTTTAGGTGACATAGATATGTATGTTAATAGCAGCACTTTTGTAATAACAAAAATCAAAGTCACTAAAAAGCTCATTATTAGGAGGATGGGAAAATAAATAGTATTTTAGCAAAAAAGCCCAGAATATTATAGTGCAATGAAAATATGCAATAGCATAGTTAAATCTTACGTAGCATAATATTGTATGAAAAATGCTTAGGAAACTACCCATACTATGATATCCTTTGTATCAACTTTTAAAATTCAGAAACAAGAAACATAATTGGTATTTGAAAAAACCATATTATTATAAAATCAAGGAATTTATAATATAAAATTCAGAATGATGGTCTGGGTCTGGGATGTTGAGGGTTCAGTTAGGGAGTAGTGCATAAGTAGATGTAATCTACGGGTAACATTCTATTACTGTAGTAATTGGGCTCTGTATTCACATTTGAAAACAGATTAATAAATACTATAGGCCATTATAGACCAATTATAACAGTGTATGATGAATCAAGTAGTAAGGTAAAACCAAAGTAAGGCTCAAAGGAAAAATAAATACAGAACACTTTCCAATGTAAAAACAATTGTAAAAACCGTATGTTTAAAAAAAAGTTGAAAAACATATGTAAAAGTTCTTTACTTATCTGACTACTTGGCCCCACTTCCTAGAGATATTCCACTATTTTTTCAGAAATGTTAAATGCATAAACATATATGTCATACTATGGCATGACCATTCCAGAGACTACTTGAATAATGTAAAAATTAAAACACTACAACTTAGAATGTATCTTTCTTTTTAATAGCTCTCTATATATCTGTATCTATATGTGTGTAGATATTCATGTCTGTATCTGACAGGCAGAGACAGAAAGAGAAAGAGCAGAAGAGAGTGTGCACACATGTGGGGACTATTCCACATACTGTTAAACTGTTTGCAATTGCCAAGCACTCACTGATCTATTATTCAGAAAGCCAATCTGTTGAAATATTCTGCTCACTCTTACAGAAATTCAAAACAGCTATGTGCATTTCATAGAGAAACTACATGAATTGGTTCCAATAATTACGTAAATATTTCTGCAAAATGTGATTCCAGTGTATTTTTAAATTTTATATATTATATATCAAAGTAGACAAATATAGGTCTAAATAGGTATAGATAACAGCTATAGATCTGGGTATAGACACAGATGGTGGCTGGTGAGTTAGATAGAAAGATACACTGCACAATGTTAACAGTTGTAACTTTTGAGTAATAAGATTATGGAAGGTTTAATTATTTTTGCTATAATTCTCTATATCTTCAAATTTTTCTCTCATTAATGTGTATTGAGTTTATAATAAAAATGAGCTTAAATATTACTTAAGAAAACAACCTTACAAGCAATCAAATAAATTAGGAGGTACTGTTTTTCATCTATCAAATTAACAAAGATTAATACCCCCAGCTGTAAAAGGTGCTAAAAAATTCAATATTCATTATTACTAATGGCTGTATCCATTGCCCCAATTAAAAGAGAAAGAAATTTGGCAATATAGTAAGGAGCCATCAAAAATGTCATATCCTTTGGCCCTGGATAACTACTTTTAGCAGGTAGTCCCTATCTCCAAATAATATAAGAAAGAACAATCAACTACAAAGAAAAACATAATCTGAATACATGAAGTGTTTATTATGAGTAATGAATTGAAAAATATTCTATGTTCATATAAGGAGGAAAATGTTTAGTATTGGACAATTATGTAATGGATTACACAATCATTAAAAATGGTAATGAAGCCATTAATATTTTAAAAGCTTGTAATATGTTAAGTACAAAAAGCAGAATGTGGCATTGCAGTTACATGTAAAAATGTGTGAGGGAGATACAAACTGATATGACATAATCTTTATGGTCAAGGGGTTTAGAATCTAATTTGGCTGACAATAAATAAAATATGGGAGTTTCTCAAATTTCATTCCATTTTGCTTTTTTATATGATGAGTTGGGAAACAGGGTTTGTGACATTTACATCATAACTGAATCAGCACTGAACTCTTTAGACATGACCTTTAGAGACCAATTGAAAGTCCTTTAAGAGATTATTTCATGCAAATTGGAATAATAATGGTATAATTTTTTTTAGTTACATAGCTGACTCTTAATGCTGTCTCTCCAAACTGCACAAAATAGAACAATGCTAACTTCAGTAATTTCTTCTTCAAGAAAATGGCATTAAGTCAAAATAAAAAGACATACCACTTATTATTGTATGTCCTTGAGCAAGTCATGTAAGTGTCCTGAGCTTGTTTTTATGTGTGTGTGTGGGTGGGTGCACACACATGTGCTCCTATCTGTGTAAAAGGGAGAGAGCTTAAATTATTCCTATAAAGCCCGGGGTCTGGTACAGAATAAAAATAGTTCATATCATATCTACTATAGGTAATGTAAAAACAATTTTGGAAAAGGATTTAAAAAATATATATGGTCTAGAACCTGAACTTAGATTTTCAACCTAAATAACAAAATTAATGGTGAATAGAATTTTGCTCTTTTTCTGATTATATTTAGAATCATTGATTTGTCTCTTATATCAGTGTGATTAAGTGTTTTTGTAGTAGCTGTTTCTTTTTTTTTTTTTTTAATTTTATTTATTTATTTGAGAGAGAGAATGAGACAGAGAGAGAGCACGAGACGGGGGAGGATCAGAGGGAGAAGCAGACTCCCTGCTGAGCAGGGAGTCCGATGTGGGACTCGATCCCAGGACTCCAGGATCATGACCTGAGCCGAAGGCAGTCGCTTAACCAACTGAGCCACCCAGGCGCCCAGTAGTAGCTGTTTCTAAAAAAAAAAGTTTTTAAGCCCAAAAAGACAAAAACCAAAAAGTCCAAGGACCCATACCATATTTTCTTTCTTTGAATCATTGTGGTTTTGTTTTTTGTTTTTGTTTTTGTTTTAGTGCAATCTGTGTGTTGATTTACTTGGCCAGAACTACTCAAAACAACATGTTGTTTTGTTACATGAACTGGTGTTTTCTGTCATACCAAATTAGAGCAATCCAAATATTAAAATAAAAAAACCCTATCACAAAACTTAAAACAACCCGTTCTAGACCCATTTACCAAGACTATTGCAAAGCTCTGCAAGACATGTCATTTTTTTTTAAGGATTTAACTGTTGGTATGGAGTTATAAACTATAAAGCAATTTCACAGAAGAGTTTTGACAACTTTGAGTGTTATGAGGCTTCCTCTCAAAAATTGGTATATCCTAAATTTTGATAACCACCATTTAAGTTTCTTTTCCAATTGGGAACGTGGTAATACTATTTTGTAAGTCCTCAATCTTTCACTTTTCCATTCATTTATTCATTCAACAAATTTGGAGGGATTGTGCCTAGGTCAGTTGTAATCACTGATAGTACAATAGAATATAAAATAGGGAAAATCCCCTTGTCATTGAGTTTGTATTAATTTCTTATTTTGCTGCTGTCACAAATTAGTACAAATGTTGTGGTTTTAAACCACATGAATTTAGTGTCTATTTATAGTTCTGGAGGTCAGAAGACAAAAGTCAAGGTGTTGGCAGGGCTGCATGTCTTCTAGAAGCTTCAGGGGGTAGTCTTTTTCCTTACTTTTTTCAGCTGTTAGAGGCTACCTGCATTCATTGGTTCATGGTCTCTTCCTTGCATCACTTAGAGGATGGAACCTCTTCCATTATCACATCTACCATCTGGAACTCTTACTCTCTCCTCACCTTCTTACAAGGACCAAAGTGATTACATTAGGACCACACAGATAACCCAGAATGATCTCTTCATTTCAAGATCCTTACTTAATCACATCTGTAAAGTCCTTTTACCAATTAAATTCACAGGTTCTGGGTGAGAATTAGGATGTGGACATCTTTGAGCACCCATTATTCAGTTCACCACACAGTTTATTGATAAGAATCACATTTAAAGACCTATATAGTCCCATTTATTGAGGGACTTGAGCTTTAATAAAGGAGAAATTAAATGGACCATCCTAATGGTGCATGCTTACTGCATAGCAGGAAGCAGGATGTTGTACAATATAAGTTCTGTGTTTAGACAGATGTAGACTTGAATCTGAGCTGTAACATTTTCTAATTGTGGGAGGTTGGGGCACTTTCTTAACCTCTCTGCATTTGCTTCTTCATATGTAAAATGGGGATATGAATTAATAATGCCTTCATCAAAGGTTTTTTTCAAATAATAAAATGAAATCATGCATCTGAGGTTTAATGAAGTTTCTGGTAAATACTAAGAGCTCAGTAAATGTTATCCATAATTATTTCTTATCATCATCATTAATATAATTATTAGGTTGGGGAAGTGCAGGCCAACACTAGTGCACGGATGATGGGCTTGTCAAAGGTTGGGTTGTCAAATAATACTTTCTAGAAGAAATAAATCTGGAATGGGTTACCAGACATCCAATTATACTCCATATACAGCCACACAGAGAATTTGAATTTCATCTTAGACCACAAAATAGATTTTTATGAAAACAGAACAGGGTAAAAGTAAAAAAAAGAAAAGAAAATTAGAGAAAAATAGAAGAGGTTTCTTAAGTGGTTGGTGGTTACTCTTTGAGGTAGATCAAATCATTAGCCTGTATTCTTTTTTACCTTTTCTTGTTTCTATGCCCTTTGTCATGTTACTTTTCTTCCTTCTAGAAGCTGAATGTACTTTCCTGTCCCTTTAGTCTGGGCTCAGCTAAAGTGTGCCGTTCTGAGCCCAGGTCCTAATAAGCAACACATTTTTTCACTTGCCTTCTTTTGTCTCTGTGTGTATCATGAAAAAAACATGTTGATCCAAGAAGGAAGAGAAATGCATGACACAAAGAGGCAACCTACAGCTTAGAGCTGCCCAGCTGAGCCCACTCTAAATTGAATAAATGCTCATTATATTATGACACTGAGGTTTTTTTGTATTGCTTGTTACACAGCAGTAACTCATTGATACTCTTCTTAAAGTCACAGTGAAGCACTTCTTACTTAACTGGGGCCTATTCTAGTATGTTTTGATCAGGAGAATTAGCCTCAATTTATACAACTACTGTTTTATTAAGGAGTCAATACCCCCTCTTCCCCAGTGATATGCTCAAATAAGTTTATATCTAGTGTAAAACAAAGCTATTTCAGAATGAAATAATTTTAGTGATTAAAGTTGACTCTGCTGTCTTCTGATATTACAAAACTGATAGTTACTAATTACCTGTCATAAACAAGTGGCTAAAGAAAAGACTACTTTTCAGAAGCAAAAGGAATGAGAAATTCAGGTCACAAAAATATAATAGAACCCACTTAATCAGCCCCCTGCTCAGCAGAATACCTTTCATTATGATAATTTCCAGCGAACACATTTAGGATGGCTCAGTGCAGCTTCATGGCAATAAACAGGGGCTTAGTAGCACCTGGTGCTGCCTATAGCTGATTCACAGGGGTTTGCAGATGTAAATTGGTGTGTGCAGGTTAAAAACAAAATATTTCCATATATTCAATGAAAGGTGTTTTATTTTATGTTTTAATAAAGGCAGAGTATAGAGGGCCTTCAGTAGTTGTCTAAAGATAAAGATTGAACTTTATCTAAATTAGCAATAGACATATTCAGAAATTGAAAGAGTATAAAACAGTAACTTTGAATCACAGCATAATGGTATTGTCTTTTGTCTATTTTAAAATGTAGTCTTCTCTAATGCTTCCTTTAAGATATGCTTTAGATATTGCTGCTATGCTTCAAAATGATCTAGAATTAATTAATGAATTTTTATGTATTTGAGTCGAGTGGGGCTCTAAGTTAAAGGTGGGAAAATAGGAGTTGGGGAGAAAGAGACCAGGTATTAAAATATATTCCTCTATGTCTTAGCCACACTACTGGGCATATATAATGTTGGTGATGATGATGATAATAATAATAGATAATATTTATGTTTTTATATATGCCAAATACTGTGCCAAGCACTGTACATGGATTTTATATCAATATGCTAATGCTCATAATAAGGAGGATCTACATTAATATAGAAAGCCAACATTTATTGAATATATATTATATTCCAAGGATTGGACTAGGTCCATTAAATGCTTTATATCTTTTTTTTAAAGATTTTATTTATGTATTAGAGAGAGAGAATGAGAGAGAGAGAGAGAATGAATGGGGTTAAGGGCAAAGAGAGAGGAAGAGGAAGAAGCAGACTCCCCACTGAGCAGGGAACCTGACATGGGGCTCAGTCCCAGGACCCTGAGATCAGAACATGAGCTGAAGGCAGACACTTAACCAACTGGGCCACACTGGCACCCCTGCGCTTTATAACTTTTAATTCTGGCAATAATTTTGAGAACTAGATATTAATGCTGTGTGTATGTGTATGTGTATTTTTTAATTTTTTATTGTTATGTTAATCACCATACATTATATCATTAGTTTTTGATGTAGTGTTCCATGATTCATTGTTTGTGCATAACACCCAGAGCTCCATGCAGATCGTGCCCTCTTTAATACCCATCACCAGGCTAACCCATCCTCCCACCCCCCTCCCCTCTAGAACCCTCAGTTTTTCAGAGTCCATTGTCTCTCATGGTTCGTCTCCCCCTCCGAATCCCCCCCCTTCATTCTTCCCCTCCTGCTATCTTCTTTTTTTTCTTTTCCTTACATATATTGCATTATTTGTTTCAGAGGTCCAGATCTGTGATTCAACAGTCTTGCACAATTCACAGTGCTCACCATAGCACATACCCTCCCCAGTGTCTATCACCCAGCCACCCCATCCCTCCCACCCCACCCCCCACTCCAGCAACCCTCAGTTTGTTTCCTGAGATTAAAAATTCCTCATTTCAGTGAGGTCATATGATACATGTCTTTCTCTGATTGACTTATTTCACTCAGCATAACACCCTCCGGTTTCATCCACGTCATTGCAAATGGCAAGATCTCATTCTTTCTGATGGCTGCATAATATTCCATTGTATATATATACCACCTCTTCTTTATCCATTCATCTGTCGATGGACATCTTGGCTCTTTCCATAGTTTGGCTATTTGTGGACATTGCTGATATAAACATCAGGGTGCACGTACCCCTTCAGATCCCTACATTTGTATATTTGGGGTAAATACCCAGTAGTGCAATTTCTGGATCGTATGGTAGTTCTGTTTTCAACTTTTTGAGGAACCTCCATACTGTTTTCTAGAGTGGCTGCACCAGCTTGCATTCCCACCAACAGGGTAGGAGGGTTTCCCTTTCTCTGCATCCCTGCCAACATCTGTCATTTCCTGACTTGTTAATTTTAGCCATTCTGACTGGTGTGAGGTGGTATCTCATTGAGGTTTTGATTTGGATTTCCCTGATGCTGAGTGATGTTGAGCACTTTTTCATGTGTCTGTTGGCCATTTGGATGTCTTCTTTGGAAAAATGTCTGTTCATGTCTTCTGCCCATTTCTTGATTGGATTCTTTGTTCTTTGGGTGTTGAGTTTGATAAGTTCTTTATAGATTTTGGATACTAGCCCTTTATCTGATATGTCATTTGCAAATATCTTCTCCCATTCTGTCGGTTGTCTTTTGGTTTTGTTGACTGTTTCCTTTGCTTTGCAAAAGCTTTTTATCTTGATGAAGTCCCAATAGTTCATTTTTGCCCTTGCTTCCTTTGCCTTTGGCGAAGTTTCTAGGAAGAAGTTGCTGTGGCTGAGGTCGAAGAGGTTGCTGCCTGTGTTCTCCTTTAGAATGTTAATGGACTCCTGTCTCACATTTAGGTCTTTCAACCATTTGGAATCTATTTTTGTGTGTGGTGTAAAGAAATGGTCCAGTTTCATTCTTCTGCATGTTGCTGTCCAATTTTGCCAACACCATTTGTTGAAGAGACTGTCTTTTTTCCATTGGACATTCTTTCCTGCTTTGTCAAAGATTAGTTGACCATAGAGTTGAGGGTGCATTTCTGGGCTCTCTATTCTGTTCCATTGATCTATGTGTCTGTTTTTGTGCCAGTACCATACTGTCTTGATGATGACAACTTTGTAATAGAGCTTGAAGTCCAGAATTGTGATGCCGCCAGCTTTGCTTTTCTTTTTCAACATTCCCCTGGCTATTCGGGGTCTTTTCTAGTTCCACACAAATTTTAGGATTATTTGTTCCATTTCTTTGAAAAAAGTGGATGGTATTTTGATGGGGATTGCATTGAATGTGTAGATTGCTCTAGGTAGCATTGACATCTTCACAATATTTGTTCTTCCAATCCATGAGCATGGAACGTTTTTCCATTTCTTTGTGTCTTCCTCCATTTCTTTCATGAGTATTTTATAGTTTTCTGAGTACAGATCCTTTGCCTCTTTGGTTAGATTTATTCCTAGGTATCTGATGGTTTTGGGTGCAATTGTAAATGGGATCAACTCCTTAATTTCTCTTTCTTCTGTCTTGTTGTTGGTGTATAGGAATGCCACTGATTTCTGTGCATTGATTTTATATCCTGCCACTTTACTGAATTCCTGTATGAGTTCTAGCAGTTTTGGGGTGGAGTCTTTGGGGTTTTCCACATAAAGTATCATATCATCTGCAAACAGTGAGAGTTTGACTTCTTCTTTGCCGATTTGGATGCCTTTGATTTCTTTTTGTTGTCTGATTGCTGTGGCTAGGACTTCTAATACTATGTAGAATAGCAGTGGTGATAGTGGACATCCCTGCCATGTTCCTGACCTAAGGGGGAAAGCTCTCAGTTTTTCCCCATTGGGAATGATATTCGCTCTAAGTTTTTCATAGATGGTTTTTATGATATTGAGGTATGTACCCTCTATGCCTATACTCTGAAGAGTTTTGATCAAGAAAGGATGCTGTACTTTGTCAAATGCTTTTTCTGCATCTATTGAGAGGATCATATGATTCTTGTTCTTTCTTTTGTTAATGTATTGTATCACGTTGATCGATTTGCGGATGTTGAACCAACCTTGCAGCCCAAGGATAAATCCCACTTGGTCATGGTGAATAATCCTTTTAATGTACTGTTGGATCCTATTGGCTAGTATTTTGGTGAGGAATTTTTGCATCCATGTTCATCAAGGATATTGGTCTGTAATTCTCCTTTTTGATGGGGTCTTTGTCTTTTTTGGGGATCAAGGTAATGGTGGCCTCATAAAATGAGTTTGGAAGTTTTCCTTCCACTTCTATTTTTTGGAACAGTTTCAGAAGAATAGGTATTAATTCTTCTTGAAATGTTTGGTAGAATTTCCCTGGGAAGCCATCTGGCCCTGGGCTTTTGTTTGTTGGGAGAGTTTTGATGACTGCTTCAATTTCCTTAGTGGTTATAGGTCTGTTCAGGTTTTCTGTTTCTTCCTGGTTCAGTTTTGGTAGTTGATATATCTCTAGGAATGCATCCATTTCTTCCAGGTTATCTAATTTGCTGGCATAGAGTTGCTCATAATATGTTCTTATAATTGTTTGTATTTCTTTGGTGTTGGTTGTGATCTCTCCTCTTTTATTCATGATTTTGTTGATTTGGGTCCTTTCTCTTTTCTTTTTGATAAGTCTGGCCAGGGTTTTATCAATCTTGTTAATTCTTTCAAAGAACCAGCTCCTAGTTTCGTTGATCTGTTCTACTGTTCTTTTAGTTTCTATTTCATTGATTTCTGCTCTGATCTTGATTATTTCTCTTCTCCTGCTGGGTTTATGCTTTATTTGCTGTTCTTTCTCCAGATCCTTTAGGTGTAGGGTTAGGTTATGTACTTGAGACCTTTCTTGTTTCTTGAGAAAGGCTTGTATTGCTATATACTTTCCTCTTAGGACTGCCTTTGCTGTATCCCAAAGATTTTGAATAGTTGTATTTTCATTTTCATTTGTTTCCATGAATTTTTTAAATTCTTCTTTGATTTCCTGGTTGACCCATTCATTCTTTACTAGGATGGTCTTTAGCCTCCATATATTTGAGTTCTTTCTGACCTTCCTCTTGTGATTGAGTTCTAGTCTCAAAGCATTGTGGTCTGAAAATAGGCAGGGAATGATCCCAGTGTTTTGGTACCAGTTGAGACCTGATTTATGACCAAGGATGTGATCGATTCTGGAGAATGTTCCATGGGCACTAGAGAAGAATGTGTATTCCGTTACTTTGGGATGGAATGTTCTGAATATGTCTGGGAAGTCCATTTGGTCCAGTGTGTCATTCAAAGTCTTTGTTTCCTTGTTGATCTTTTGCTTAGATGAACTGTCCATTTCAGTGAGGGGGGGGTGTTAAAGTCCCCCACTATTATTGTACTGTTGTCAATGTGTTTCTTTGCTTTTGTTATTAATTGCCTTATATAATTGGCTGCTCCCATGTTAGGGGCATAGATATTTACAATTGTTAGATCTTCTTGTTGGATAGACCCTTTAAGTAGGATATAGTGTCCTTCCTCATCTCTTATTACAGTCTTTGGTTTAAAATCTAATTTGTCTGATCTAAGGATTGCCACCCCAGCTTTCTTTTGGTGTCCATTAGCATGGTAAATGGTTTTCCACCCCCTCACTTTCAATCTAGGGGTGTCTTTGGGTCTAAAATGAGTCTCTTGCAGACAGCATATTGATGGGTCTTGTTTTTTAATCCAATCTGATAGCCTGTGTCTTTTGATTGGGGCATTTAGCCCATTTACATTCAGGGTAACTATTGAAAGATAGGAATTTAGTGCCATTGTATTGCCTGTAAGGTGACTGTTACTGTATATTGTTTGTGTTCCTTTCTGGTCTATGTTGCTTTTAGGCTCTCTCTTTGCTTAGAGGACCCCTTTCAATATTTCTTGTAGGGCTGGTTTCGTGTTTGCAAATTCCTTAATTTTTGTTTATCCTGGAAGCTTTTTATCTCTCCTTCTATTTTCAATGACAGCCTAGCTGGATATAGTATTCTTGGCTACATATTTTTCTCGTTTAGTGCTCTGAATATATCATGCCAGTCCTTTCTGGCCTGCCAGGTCTCTGTGGATAGGTATTGCCAATCTAATGTTTCCACCATTGTAGGTTACATATCTCTTCTCCCGAGCTGTTTTCAGGATTTTCTCTTTGTCTCTGAGACTTTAAGTTTTACTATTAGGTGTCGGGGTGTTGACCTATTTTTATTGATTTTGAGAGGGGTTCTCTGTGCTTCCTGGATTTTGATGCCTGTTTCCTTCCCCAAATTAGGGAAGTTCTCTGCTATAATTTGCTCCAATACACCTTCTGCCCCTCTCTCTCTTTCTTCCTCTTCTGGGATCCCAATTATTCTAATGTTGTTTCGTCTTATGGTATCGCTTATCTCTCGAATTCTGCCCTCCTGATCCAGTAGTTGTTTATCTCTCTTTTTCTTAGCTTCTTTTTTTTTCCATCATTTGGTCTTCTATATCACTGATTCTCTCTTCTGCCTCATTTATCCTAGCAGTTAGTGCCCCCATTTTTGATTGCACCTCATTAATAGCCTTTTTGATTTCGACTTGGTTAGATTTTAGTTCTTTTATTTCTCCAGAAAGGGTTTCTCTAATAACTTCCATGCTTTTTTCAAGCCCAGCTAGTATCTTCAAAGTGATGATTCTGAACTCTAGATCCGACATCATACTAATGTCTGTATTGAGTAGGTCCCTGGCAGTCGGTACTATCTCTTGTTCTTTTTGTTGAGGTGATTTTTTCTGTCTTGTCATTTTGTCCAGAGGAGAATAGATGAATGAGAGAACAAAATGCTAACAGGGTAACTACGTCCCCAGAATATATACTCTGAACAAATCAGAGAAGACCTGAAGATAGGGGAAAAGAAAGGGAAAGAAAGAAAAAATAAAAAGAAAAAAAAAAGAAAAAGAAAAAGATAAAAACAAACAAAAACAGAACAAAACAAAAAAAAAACAGAATATGATGAAATATGATCAGGCTGGTGCATAGATCAGTGCCACACACTAGATTTTGGGTGTATTTTGGTCTGTTAGAAGAAAGTGCCTCCCAAAATTTTAAAGAAAGAAAAATTTATATATGTACAAAAATAAGGGTTGATATGATGAAGGGATGGAATATGACTGTAAAGATGAAAATTTTATAAAAGGAATTGATAAGAAGTTGTTTGAAAAAAGAAAGCAGAGGATTTAAAAAAAAAAGAAAAAAAAGGGGAGGGAATGTGATCATACAGGAGAGTGGAACAAAACCATTCACTAGAGACTTAGGGTATATTTTGATCTGTTAGAAGAAACTATCTCAAAATTTTAAAGAGAGAACAACTTATATATATATGCCAAAAATAAGGGTAACTACTATGAAGGGATAGAATATGACTCTAAAAATGAAAAATAAAAATATTTTTCAAAAAAGGGATTGATAAGATGTTGGTTGAAAAAGGGAAAAAGAAAAATTCAAAAAAAAAATAAAAGACACTTAAAATTTAAAAATTAACTTTGAAAGACTAAAGAATCATGGTAAAAAAGCCATGGATTCTATGTGCATTATTCCCCTAGCGCTGGAGTTCTGCCGTTCTCATTGATCGGTAAACTTGGTCTTGGCTGGCTGTTCTCGCTGATCTTCTGGGGCAGGGGCCTGTTGCCGTGGCTCCCAAATGTCTTTGCCGGAGGCGGAATTGCCCCGCCCTTGCTGGTCCAGGCTAAGTAATCTGCTCGGGTTTGCTCTCCGGAGCTTTTGTTCCCTGCAAGCTTTCAGTACAGCTTCGGAGGCCGAGAGTGAAAATGGCGGCCTCCCAACCTCCGCCCCGGAGGAGTCGAGAACTCGGGCCCCCACTCCTCAGTGCACCCCCAGAGAAAAGTAGTCAGTCACTCCCATCTCCCCGGTCTCCAGCCGCACTCCGTGCTCACTGGCCTGTGACCGACCGTTTCTATCTCTGGCACCCGACTCGGTGTGGAGTCTCCAAACCCAGCAGATCCCTGTGGTGCACTTCCGCGCCACTCCTCCTAGGGGAGGAAAGGGAGTCTCCCTGGATCTGCCACTTGTTGGGTCCCTGCTGGAGGAGCAGTGTTCTGACTGTGCCGTGGATCACGGTTTATGGCAACCCCGAGCTGAGAGCCCACTCCTCGGCTCCGTCTCTGCAGCCGGCTTCCCTGCTCCGATACCTGGGAGCTCTGCCGCACTCAGGCACCCCCGGTCTTTCTGTGACCCCGAGGGTCCTGAGACCACAATGTCCCCTGAGGGTTCCACCCCCTGCTTAGCCACTGGAGCGACGTCCCTCAGCAAAGCAGACTTCTAAAAGTTCTGATTTTGTGCTCCGCGGCTCTATCACTTGCCAGAAGCAGTCGACGGAGGCCCCTCCCCCGCTGTCTGTCCTCCAGAATAATGCCTCAGATTCACTTCTCCGCACGTCCTACCTTCCAGAAAGTGGTCGTTTTTCTGTTCAGAGAGTTGTTGCTATTCTTTTCTTTGATCTCCCGTTGAGTTTGTAGGTGTGCAGAATGGTTTGATCCCTATCCAGCTGAATTCCTGAGACCAGACGAAATGCAGGTCTCCTACTCCTCCGCCATCTTGCTCCGCCCCTGTGTATGTGTATTTAAAGTGGGCTTTAAGTTGGATGCAAAAACTATAAAATATACGATTGAAATATCTAGTCTTGACTGAGGAAGATTGGAAAGAAAAAAATAAAAGAAAACAAAAATCTACAAAAGTCATCCACTATTGGGTTGTTAGTTTAGTAAAGAATTATTATACTGTACATAATACTCTAAATTAGTATCTGCGTCAAGTAATTCATAGACAATACACTGGACATATACTGATGATGATTAACATCAGAAATGGGAAGTTAATAGTATCAATGATACAATAAAAGAGAGGGTGTTTAAATATGAAGTGTTAAATGTTTTACTAATATGTTATTACCTATTAGTGCAATAGGTGGAAAATTGTAAGTATATATGAACTTTTTTTAAAAGATTTTATTTATTTATATGTCAGAGAGAGAGAGAGAACATGAGCAGGGGGAGTGGCAGGCAGAGGGAGAAGCAGGCTCCCTGCTGAGCAAGGATCCTGATGCAGGACTTGATCCCAGGACCCTGGGACCACGACCTGAGCTGAAGACAGACGCTTAACCGACTGAGCTACCCATGCATCCCTGAACTTTTGTTTAAATTAGGAGTCTGGAAAGGAAAACACAGATAACTTGAGTTATCACACAGTTAAGTAGGTACACAAGTTTGAACACCCTGGAAGTGCCGACAGAAGTGAAAGTTTAAAATATGACATAAAATCTATGCAGCAAAATTCTATTATGCATTTTCTTCCTATGACCCAGTGAACCATCTTTTTTTTTTTTTAAAGATTTTATTTATTTATTTATTCGACAGAGAGATAGAGAGAGAGAACAAGCAGGCAGAGAGGCAGGCAGTGGGAGAGGGAGAAGCAGGCTCCCTGCTGAGCAGGGAGCCCGATGCGGGGCTCAATCCCAGGACCCTGGGATCATGACCTGAGCCGAAAGCAGCCACTTAACCGACTGAGCCACCCAGGCTCCCCCCCAGTGAACCATCTTAAGAACCCCTTGAATATATGTAGTTTGAAAGCTACTGTCTTATGGCATAGAGTCAGAACATCCAAGTGTTTGTGAATTTAGTAAGAATAGGACTTCATCCTATGACTTCATGGTCCTAGAAAATTTATGGCTGGAGGGAAAATTCATATAAGTCATCTCAGCCTTGTGGAAGCTAAGTTGTTAAATCAATAATCACCACAATTACTTGACATCATTCTGGAAGCACTAGGCAAATGGATAAGAATAAATAAGAGAGATAAATATTGGCAAAAGTGAAATAAAATTTTCATTATTTACTGATAAATTCATATGTTTGGATGTCAGAATCAACTGAAAGTATGAGAGAGGGAAAAAAGCTTCTGAATGTTGCTTGTGAAAGAAAATATAATACAAATATCAATAATTTTAGTCTATAACAGCAACAACAAGTTAAAGAACAAAATCTACAAAGAACGTTCCATTCACAAAAGCAACAAATACTTAAAATCACCAGGGACAATCTTAAGAAATTTATATTACCTGTATAAAGAAAGCATTTGAATTCTACTGAAAGATATAGGAGCATTCCAAATAAATGTAGTATATGCTTGTTCTTGGAAAATTCAATACTATTAAGATACCGATATTTCCCAAATTGCTATTTAATCATATTGCAATCCCATTTGAAAACCTATTGGATATTTTAAACATTTTAGACCTGATAAAAACATTTGTATGATATCCTTATGCAAAAGTATGAAAGAATAATAGAAAATCTTATAGAAAGAAAAGTAATGGGAGATTATTTCTCTACGAGACTGAAACAGTTTATGAAGCAACAGCAATTTAGACTGCGTTGTAATTATGCACAAAGGGACAGTGTAATGAAGTAGAATCAGAAATATACCCAGCATGTCTGAAAATTTAGTATTATCTGAAAAAAGTTTATTTATATTAGTCAGGATAGGATAGGCTCAAAGACATTTCTTTCTTTCTAACATAAACGTACAAAGAAGGGTTTTTGTTTTTTGTTTTTGTTTTTGTTTTTTGTTTCTTTCTTCTATGCACTTTCATACTGTTACTTTTTTTTTTTTTTTTTTTTTTAAGAGATGGAGAATGTGGGGAGGAGCAGTGGGAGAGGCACAGAGAGAGAATCCCAGACAGGCTCCACACCCAGTGTGGTGCCCAATCGGGGCTCAGTCCCACAACCCTGAGATCATGACCTGAGCCGAAATGAGGAGTTGGACCCTTAACTGACTGAGCCACCCAGGTGCCCCTACTCTGATCTCTTTTTATTTTAGGCCACAAAACCAAAAGCCTCACAGTCTGGCACCAGAAAAGCAGTGCCAACACCACCAGTGGACTTGTTAGAAATGCAAATATTGGGCCCCATCGCAGAGTTATTGAAACTGGGCAGTGGGAGCCAGCATTCTTTTTGTTTTAACTAATTCTCCAGGTGAGTCTGAGGCATGATAAAGTTTTAGGTCTAGCCCAGGTAGTTATTAACTATATTGGCTGTGAATGGGGAAAGGCAACATTGGGGAGACATCACTGTTGTAGCAGGTTGAATAGTGTCCCCTCAAATTCATGTCCACCTGGAACCTTAGAATGTGACCTTATTTGGAAGAGGTATTTGCAGATGTAATTTGTTAAGAATCTCAAGATGAAATTACTCTGGCTTTAGGATAAGCCCTCAATCCAGTGACTGGTATTCTTCTAAGAAGGGGAGAGCACAGAAGAGAAACACTGAGAAGAATGCTTTATGAGGAGCGAGGTGGAGATTGGAGTGATACCATCACAAACCAAGTGATGCCAGGGATTGTGTGAGCCACCAGGAGTTAAGAAGAAGCAAGGGAAAATTCTTCCTATAGCCTTCTCTGCCAGTGCCTTGATTTCAGACTTCTAGCCTCCAGAACTGTGAGAGAATAAATTTCTCTTTTTTTATGCCAACAAATTTATGGTTATTTGTTATGGCAACCCTAGTTATGGAAGCCCTAGTAAACAAATATAGCTATTAAAAGTTCTGGCCCAGGAATGACATACATCACTTCCCCTTACAAGCCATTGGCTAGAACTCAGTCACATAATTTTCTCCAACTGCAGGGAGACTAGGAAGCATAGTCTAGCTATGTGTCCAGGATGAAGAGAAGAACAAAGCTTTTGGAGGATATTTACCAGCCTGCCAAAAATATTTCATGTTACTGAATAAATAACATTGAAAGAATTGGTAAGCTATTTAAATTATCGTAATAGTAACAAACATTTCAGTAGGGCTTAGAAAGCCACATGCCTGATTAACAAAAAAGGATTGAAGAAACCTGGTATTTGTGAGAATTAGGTAAAATGGGAACCTTCACATTTTCTTGGTAGAAGTGCAAACACAACTCTTCTGGTGAGCAGTCTAGCAGCATATGTCAAAATGTACACTAGCATATTCATTCTCCGAACAATCCCAGAGAATCTTTACCCTAAGAAGATAAAATAAAGAAGTGTATGCATTACTTGTCTAAAATTAGTATCAATCTAGGCTGTTGGTTTGCTTGTTTAAATGGCATTTGAACTACACCAGAATAGAGCTGCCCATTGGTGAATCACAAATGTGAGTTATGTACAAAGATTCAGAGTTCCCCCAGGCTTTGGGCTAGCTGGGGGATGTCTCACTTGTCTTTGGCTCTCTGTAGGCTCTAACTCAGTCATATTAAGCTGCATTCCTTCATCAGAAATTCTCAGAGTGCAACTCAAACAACATTAGGTCTAATAGCATGCCTTGAGATTGTCTCCTGAAGGTTAAGTCAGCTCATGATGCTCAAATACTATATGCTAAAGATAGTCAGGGAAGAGTTTTTATCTGTTGTAGGCTTTTTTTTTTTTTCCCCAGCAGTTTAAGGTAGAACACACCTTGGTAGAAAACGGATCTATGGAGGTATTTGATCATTTCCATTTCAGATACCCAAAGAGTACAGGTAATCAGTAATCATCCCAAAGGAACTTGGACATGGGGTCTTGTTGAGTAAAGTTTAGAAGTTAACTCAAATGGCTGTCTTCTAATACATCAGATACATCTGTCCATTTTGTGTTTGACGTGCCATCCAAGTGGTATGGAAGCCAGTTTCAAGGTGGCTTTGTAATAATATATACGTGTTATGCAAAATGTAACTTCATTAACTGTTTGGTATATTTAATATAAAAATTTCCATTGAATTTGAGATCAGTTTGCATTATCATAAGAACTTCTGACATTATATGTACCCTGAAAGAAAAGACAGAACTGTTAGATTTTTTAAGAATGATTTTTAATGATCTAAATTTTTCAGTGATTATGAAAAGGGTATTAAATATTTTTTTTTAAGATTTTATTTATTTATTTGAGAGAGAGAGAGAATGAGAGACAGAGAGCATGAGAGGGAGGAGGGTCAGAGGGAGAAGCAGACTCCCTGCCAAGCAGGGAGCCTGATGCGGGACTCGATCCCGGGACTCCAGGATCATGACCTGAGCTGAAGGCAGTCGCTTAACCGACTGAGCCACCCAGGCACCCAAGGGTATTAAATATTTTATCACCTTTCTGTTTGAGCAGAGTTTCTCCTTTATGGTAACTTTCAAGAATTGGAGATCATCATTAACAATTTTGATTAGGAATTTCTTGTGAACATTTCGAGTATAATATCCTATGTAAAAACTTTATGTGAACAGAAGTAAAGTCAAATTTTGTATTTAAATATTTTATTTGTAAGTTTTATAAAATATATATTTTAGTATTTCCTACTCTTTCATGATTATTTTCTTACCATGATTAATTGATATAACTGTAACTTACTCTCGCAAATCCCATATGAAAGTTGCACATTATCTTTAGTTTTCCCCAGTATCTTTACAAATATTATCAGTTTCTCTGAGTGTTATTGTGGTAGAAGGACAGATACACCATGAGGTGACACCCAATGATCCTTACTTTTGGTGTTCATGTTCTTGTATAATCCCATCCCCTTGGATGTAGGTAGGACCTATGACTTGCTTATAACCAATGGAATATGGTGAAGGATGTCACTTTCATGGTTATACTACTTTATATGGCAAAAAATGATAGGATGCCATTACTGTACTTCTGTTACATAAGACTCTATCTTGCTAAAGTGGACTTGCTCTAGAGATTTTTCTTTTCTGACTTGATGAAGTAAGCAGTCATGTTGAGGAAGCTCATAAGGCAAGTAACAGCAGGTACCTTCTGGGAACTGTAAATAGTCTCTGAGAAATGCAGGTGTTCTCTAGAAAATGTCTAGGAGCTGAAGGTGACTTCTAGCTGATAGCCAGCAAGAATCCAGGCCTTTAGTCCCGCAGACACAAGGAAATGAATTCTGCCAGCAACATTGGAAGCAGATATTTCTACAGTTGAACCTCCAGATAAGAATGCAGTGTGTGAGAACTTGAGCCGAGCACCCAGCTAAGCTAACTGGGAAATAAGTTTTGTTTTGTTTTAAATGCTATGTTTGTGGTAAATTTTTTTTAAATTTTATTTTATTATGTTATGTTAGTAAATTTTTATATAGCAATAGAAAATGAATACAGTCATGGTATAAATATGGTTGGGAAGGTTTGACCTACATAAATCTTAGTTGCCTATAGACTAACCATGTTCATCAATATCAGTGAAATCTGTTGAGTAGAATTACTTTCACAAGTCTCCTGTCCTTACTTCCTTATTATATAAAAACTTCAGCAGTTTACAAAACAAGGTCTATCAACTGGTATTTGTTGACATCCTTTAGAATAGTGTTTCAGTAGCCTGTGCATCAGTCCTGGCTGTTCTTTTTTACTAATTCCTATTACCCGAAGTTCTAGCACTCTTTCTGCTCCTAAATCATCCTCCAGTCTAAATATTTCTATGTCATCTCAGCTGCTTTTTACTGATCTGAGCAGTCCAGTTCTATAACCAGTGGTCTTTGCTGTTCCAACATGAATATCATTGAAGATTATGGCACATTGTGATACATGTTTTCTAGCTTGAGGTATAAAAAACAAGCAATTTCTTATTAACTATGAAGCAGGATGACTCTGTGTCCTTATATTCAGTTAAGGAAATCCCACAGGCTAACTTCCTTGGCTACTTCGCTTTAACTTATATTGGTATACTTTTTGTGCTTCGTGCACAGGCTACAGGTGAAATTGTTGGGATAGAATCAGATTCTAGCTACCATGGTGTTTAACAGTGGTTCCAAACGTGTAGACTGGGGACTACAGGGAATCCATGGAAACCTTTCCAGGGTCCACATGGTTAAAACTACTGTATGATAATACTAATGACTTACATTTTATTCTCTTGTGAATTCACAATATTTTATGCTTTAAAATTCCTCAGTTTACTTTCTCATATATGAAATACAGAGAACCATACCCGTGATATGTTTGTGAGCTGGCTCTCAAAAAAAGTCCCAAATTTTAACATTTTCAATTCACTTCCCATATGTGAATATTCCCACCATAGCTGATTTGAAGCTACCAAGTAGTATAACTGAACAAAAATTTGAGAAGAGAGGTAAACAATGATTGGCTAGTATGGGTTAGTATGAGTCGGCTCCAGCATTCCACTGATATGAACTTCTTAGACTGAGGATCTCTGGGGCCCTGAATAATATTTATGAGTCTAGAGTAGTCCTGAGATGACAAAATTGAGCAGCACTGCCTTAAAGATTCTGTTGGAAGCAACATAATCAGGCTCCTTCATATCTAATAGTCTCCATTTCTGTAAACTTCTCCACAGACTTCCAAATGTACTTATACCTGTTAACTTCCCAGGTTTCGTTTGAAATATTTTTCCATTAAGTACCCACAATGAAAATCAGTGAATGGGAAATGTAAGAGGAGGGGATATTACCAAACCTCACTTCTGAGATATACTTAGATCTTACTTTCAGCTAAGAAGCATCCCTGTAAAATATTCTTGAATATGAAATCTTAATAAGCTCTTATAAAAATTTGCAAAGCTGTGTAATAATTCCTTCTCATAGAATAGAAAAATGAACATATTCAATAATTTTTATTGAATGATTACTATGAGATAGGCATTATATTCTAGAGACACAACAGATAACAAAATATACAAAGTCTATGACCTCTTTTAACTTACATTCTAGTGAGGGAAATAAAAAGTGGAGAAATACACACACAGATAGAATAAGGAATATATCTAATAGTGATAAATGCTGCACATGAATACATAGCTGGATAAGGGGCTAGAGAGTGAGGATGAAGAAGGGATACTTAATGTATGTTGACTCCAGAGGAGGATGCAGATAGAGTGATGGGTGAGCAAAGACCTGAAAGAAGTGATGGTTACAAACCCTGTAGTCAGATGATAAAAGAAGTAACACAAAAGCTCTGAGGTGGGAGTATGCTTAGTGGACTTAAGCCGGGTATACTGGAGAGTGCTTAAACAAGGAGATCAAGTAAATCTAAGGAAGCAGTTATTATGTTTAGATATTTAGGTCAGTTATATGTGGATACCAGGAAATTGGCCTTCAGGGAAACAAAGAAACAAACAGCACCGAGGTAAAGGGATTTTGTCCTAGGTTGCTCCTTGAATTTGTTTATAACATCAGAAAGTGAACAAGGTCATGGGGCCAACCTGTATCCAGTTGTTTCCACATTTTATCGGGCTGTCTCATATCAATAAAAACACAGTATAAACATATTTTAATCCTTTAGTACGGCCCCTATTTTTTTCAATAATGCAAATTAAACTATTTGCGAATAAAATAACAAAGCATCTTTTTATCATTATGCTTCTAACAGAGAAGAAAATGCAATACACTTTCATAAAAAGGTTTAAGATTCTTCATGAAAAGATGCTACTGACGCATTTATTTTAATTGCTTTATTTCTACTTATAAAGTAGAATAAGGAAAACTATTTTGAATATGTATTTATCTGCAAGTGTTTTTTTCTAGCTCAGAAATTTTGATTTTTAACATACTGCTTTATTTAGCTACATTACTTTCCTTCTATTAGCTATCATTTCATCTCTTCAAAGTATTCCCTTATTTACTATTCAATATCCTAGTCAAAGCTTTTTCATATCTGAATCACAAAACCCTACTTTGTATTCATAACTATGTAAAATCATTATCTGTCAAATTGATAAATTCACACACAGTATCACTTTCTTCTTTTAGCAGATATTTGCTAAAGACAACTCAAATATATATTTCAGCCAGGAGTCATGAAATGTGTTAATTACAACAGTTTTGTTCCCTTTTTTCAGGTCAACTTTCAGTTATATTTTATTTTGACACAAAGGGATTGATTGTACTCCTTTACACTAACATATAAAACCATTAATTACATGTCATCATAATATTAGAATATACAACTTCGATACTCTCGGCACAGAGTCATTGCCAGCTAATATTGTGAGGGAATTTTACACATTTCTTATCAGCTTGCTCAATAAGGGCCTTTCTATGCTATCAAATAAATTAATTTTTTGCTTGCAATATGTATGGAATTGATAACTTTGGTGATTGATACGGATTTATCCAATCATTAGAGCGCTGAATTGGTATTCAGGATTGACTGGGTAAGTGATTTTCCTCTTTCCAGATCTCACACTACTCACAAACTTTGAATTTCATTACCAAATGAGATAACATGTGCAGGGAAGTTAATGTCCTGAGAAAGGTAGAAGAGAAGTAGGGAAAAAAACCTGTTATATGTGTGAGAGTGAGTTGATTGAATAAAAAATCAGTAACCATTTCTTCTATAATCTGAGAATATTCCTGTCTCCTCAATAATTTTTTAAACTATCTTGCCTAAAAGTTTTTCACTTCTGCTTCCCATAACACAACATTATCTGGAAGCTTGTGTGGAAGGATTAATTCATAGTTTGATTTGATCTATAACATTTATTTGTGGACTTTCTAGGATACATAATACATATAGGATTAATGATAAGCAAGCTATTATTCACCCAATCTAATAATGGAAATAATACATGACCATTAAAAACCATCAATAACCAGACTCTATTTGAGAAGAGCTCTTGGAGTGAACAAAGGAAAATGCTGTTGAACATAAGAAGAAGAGACATCATCATGTTGGGTAGTTGCATAAAAAATTCTTGGAGAGGAATGGCCATACTATAATGGATTGGTTATTTTACAAAGAAAGGTAGGTAGTCAGAAAGCATTTTAAGGTGAATAACATAAATGAGAAGTCCCAGTAATATTGTGTAGGCCAGCTCAAATAATTATTAATTGTTAAAGTTTAATAAAATCATGATTATTAAGGACAGAAAGCAAGGTTAAAGAAAGATCAGATAGAGCCTATCATTACCCACTAAGGAGTTTGGGTTCTAATTGGTAAGCAAATGTCAGGCATTGAAATTTTTTGAGATAAAATAGACATAATGAAAGATGTGCTTTTATGTAGTGGAGTATTCTATAAGTAACATAATTATAACTGACAGTTAGGAATCCTGGATTACAGAGCACATCTCACTCTAATTAGAGGAGTGAAATTAGATAAGTCATATAATGGTTCACTGCACTTAATGTGCTGTAATACCCTATGCGTAAGAGTTAAGTTGTTTAAAATGGGGCAAGAAGATATTATTTTTCAATAGGGGTATCTGTATACATTAGGTTAAATGGCTATTTTAATGGAAACACCTTAAGAACATATTAGTGGATATATCACCTTCAACTTTGCTATGAAAGTCAGAATCCTAGGAGTGACTTCCCCCTAGCCAAAGATTACAGAATCTGTCCTCCTCTCCCCATATATGTTGCCATCAGCCTCATCTAAATTTTATTTTTCTTCCCTGAACAAGCATAATATTGGAACCTCCAAACTGCTCTCCCAGTATCTACTCTCTTCCATCATCTAATTCACTTACATTTCATTCCTATTTAAACACTGGAGTGATTTGGCATTTTACTTGGAATACATTACAAAATGCATCATATGGCCCCATAGTCCTTTATATTGTGCCCCCTGCCTACTTCGCTAGATTCATCTTGCACCACTAAATTCCTTCTCCAGACTCAGCGGCCTTCATTCAGCTACTTAACTATAGTGTGTTTCTTTTTGGCTTATGGTACTTATAGATACTCTTTCATCTGACCATCAGACACACGTGTTTCTTCTCTTTCTGCCACTGTGTTTGAAACCAAGTTGGATAGATAAGTGCATCTGGTAGAGATTCTAAAAGAACAGCAAAAATAATTTTTTGCAAAAATAAAGGTGATAAATGACATCTCAGGAACTCTGGACTAAATGGACCACTTCTCTGCCTCTCAGAAGTAGTTTCAACCACTGAGGTGCAGGCAGATTAGTCAACCTGAGTGCCCTCTCCTTCCTACCACCCAGGGTGGACATGCTGCTCTGAAAGTTATGATCTGGTAGAGCAGAGCATATTGCTTCCTACAAGGAGGAAAATAATCTCTTTTTTTTTAAAGGAAGAGAATAGAAAAGTATTGAATCATAGACAGACATAATATAGGTAAGATCCTTTTTCTTCCATTGGTTGGATTGTGTAAGGGGTTGGGTAGAGATCAGAAAGATGATTTCAGGGGTGCCTGGGTGGCTCAGTCATTAAGCGTCTGCCTTCGGCTCAGGTCATGATCCCAGGGTCCTGGGATCGAGACCCGCATCAGGCTCCCTGCTCACTGGGAAGCCTGCTTCTCCCTCTCCCACTCCCCCTGCTTGTGTTTCCTCTCTCGCTATGTCTCTTTCTGTCAAATAAATAAATAAAATCTTTAAAAAAAAAAAAAAAAAAGAAGATTTCAAAGCAGCATTACCCCCCCCCCCCCCCCCCCGCCCAGGGCTCTTTCAGAACTCAGTTCTATGTCACATCCTCAAGGAAGTGCTCTCTAGTCCTCCAGTATATGGCAATACCTTTATGTAAAAATCTCAGAATCCTTAATGTGCCCGTTTGTGCTGTGTATTTCTAACAAGGTGATGTAGCTACATTGTTTCTCACACTCTATGATACTCAAAGCGTTTGTTCACTGAGAATTCTATGATACAAGAAATGCAGACTGAAAAATACTGTTTTATGATAACCAGATACCTGAATGTATTGTCAGTGCACCCTTCCTGGAATCATCAGCAGTAATATTCCACATACTTGTCATTTGACATGTTAGTCTGGATAGGCTAGATAGACCACAGGAACAGTAAGCCCCAACATTTCTGTGTTTCAGTCACACAAATTCTGATGAGAGTTTGAGTATCTCTTCAAGGTACCTGACTTCTCTGGAGTGGCTGGGTGATTCAGTCTTTGCCATGACAGTGTGAACACTTCCCCATAAGTACGTGGAAGAGGAAGAAAGAGGAGAGGTAACAATGCCACCATTAAATGTTTTGTTCTCTTTTACTCATGGACCATTTGGCAGATCAATCCATGTAGTCTTTTCTATTTTCAAGGGATTTAAAAAATGTTTTTCTTTGGGTGCAAGAGGTAGAGGAGACAGGATAGTGGTGGTATCATGTGGGGAATTTTAGTGATCAACTGTTACCTAACAGTGTGTTTCAAACTGTCAAATTTGGAAGATAAAGACCAGATCCAAATTTGATCCTGTATCATTCTTGATGTTTTACAATTGAAGATGTCTGAATTTTAATAAATATGCCTAATAATTTTTTTTCCCCACTCACAGTATAAGACAGTATTAGAGATAGTGTGAAATTGCTGCCGATCTGTATTTTTCTCCTGGCTCTGTTTATTGCACTTAGCAGCATCTGCATTCTTAACTTTTACTAGGACATAGGTGTTTCCATATTAGAATGGGTCACCCCACCCTGGATGATTGGGTCAATTCTGAAGTAGTCGTTTTTTGATATATATGTAAAGTATAATATAATTGGTCTACTAGTGTGGTGATTACAACTGCATTCTAAGCACAGTATTTCCTTTATTCTAAGATACTGCTGTTCTACAGTTTTCATCATATATATAACAATAATTTGCAAAAGAAACAATTCATGTAAGTGTATTTATAAAAAGCATGGTGATTTCAGAAAATTTCAAATGAAGAAATATTGTAAGTTTTAAAATATAGAAAGCATAGTCATCTGAATTTTAATTTCCCATGCAAAATATTTTTAGTTGTATTATATTTTTATGCATTTTTGAACCATTGAAGCAAATAAGATGGGAAAAAGGAAATCATCGTATATTGCCTATATAATCCAGGAGATTTTCATCAATTTGATTTTCACATTTGTTTTAAGAGAACAGTGTCATTAATAATCTCATTTAACAGATGAAGTTGTAAGTTTGGAGAAGATGAGTCATTTGCCCAAGTTCATATAACTTGTAAATGTCAGGACCAGGACTTTAACTTGGAGCTTAATTCTATAAACTGCTCTGTGATCTTCCCATTAACCAGGTGAAATAATGGCAATTTGCAAGAAATATCCTGCATGTGCTTTCTTCACAGACCACTGCCCTATCTCTTAGGGACTGTGTGTGTGTGTGTGTGTGTGTGTGTGTGTGTGTGTGTGTGTGTTTATATAGTCAGAAATGGTAAGAATAATAACATTTTGTTTTTATTCAAACCAATTTGTTTGACAAAAGTTCTAGGGTGAAAGTGTTAAAACCTGACAGTATCTCTAGGTCAAAGGATAATTATAGTGAGAGATTAGCTTAGTCACATCAGAGGGAGTTCACTTCAGACATTTTTCTAGTGTCAGCTACAATATTTTCTACTCACTAATGGGAATCCAAGCTTTCTTGAGGGATAAAGAGATACAAAATAACATTACATCAAAGGAAAGAACGATCTTCTTTTTGGTAGGAGTGGATTTATAATTTACTTCTTTCCATTGTCAGAGTAAAATCTAAAATGCTTTTTCTTTTTTCTTTAAAAAATAATTTTTTTACTAATTCTAGCTGCTTATGCATTGTCATCTAATTCAGACATGCTCTACAGAAATATTCCACTGGGTGGAGACGCCATCCAGACTGAGAAAATAGTCACATTTTTTTTTTTCTCTGCCTTTCTCATTAAGATAATGGTTCAGGAGCCTAGCTAGTGTCATGATTATGGGTAATGATTACTGTCTATAAATTTCTCCACATTTCTCAATTTCACCTTGGATCAAGTTAAAATAACACAAACTATGTATTTGAACCACATTGTTTTGGTGCTAATAGATACTAAAAACAGGATGTTGAACCGTTATCTTACAATGAGGTGTGTTGTAAGAAACATTTGTATTAAAATAATCCATGGAAAAAGATTTTCCACAGTATGATTTGGTATCCTACTTGCAAGGACCTAAAGGAGGCATTTTCACATCACTGTGTGGAAGGGA